>NC_090923.1:56361480-56677230 GCF_040938575.1 Ambystoma mexicanum
TGGAAGTAGTATGGAATGTAAGCCCCGTTGAGACAAGGACCAGGAGGTCCAAAAGGGGCGTGATCTGATTTTCATGACAGCGGGAATGGGTGACACCACTATTTCAGCGTGGGATTGGATGACACGCTACTGTCTCAGCATGGGAATGGGTGACCCTCTACTATTTCAGCAGGGGAATGGGTGACACTCTGGGAATGGGATACAGAGATGAAGACTGGAAAACAGGAAGATTGGCCCCTCTCAATTCTCCATGCCCTAGAGAGTGAGAGTGCGGAGGAGAGATTGTCTTCTGTTTGAGAATGGTGTAAAGTGGAACACTAGGCGTGTCTTCATCTGTGCAGCACCAGTGCCCCCCCAATGATAAGGATCCTCGTGGTCCATGGATGGAGGTAGTCATTACTATCTCTCCACGGCAGGATAGGCAGTGCTCGCAGCATCCTGGGGGATAATGTCAGCACTGAACTGACCCCAGACTTCCATACTTAGGACATGTCTGAGGGGATCCCCATGAGAATCAAAGACCCGGTTTTGTGTTGGTCCTCGTGCTATTTGTATCCCCTCCCTCTTGTGTCACCATTGAATTTATTGCAGTGCTCTAATGCTTTCGCTAAAATGCAGGGGGGAGAGGGGGCTGTGTTCCTCACCTTTATCTTTTTGGAAATCATGATCTTTGCTTTGAAGGAATTCCTGCACGAGAAGACTGCAGTGGTTAGAAATTTGAACCTACATTGTACTTTGGTGGACCAACCACCTGTAACCTGTCTACTCACAATTCAATAACCGTCTACAAAGTGTATGCTTACTCTTATGGTGGTGCATGAGGGCTTCTCATATGAGGAATGTACCACCCCATTTCACACTTTTGAGCACTAGGCTCTGCGCTGCCACCGCTTCTCAATGTAGCTCTCCACCAGACTCAGCTCCCATCCAGCAAGTCTTGAAAGCCGGGCTCCAGGCTTTGAATCCAGCCTGGAAGCAGACACCTCATGAGAGCTCTGAGGCCACCTGCCTCAGACATGGTTATTGGAGTATTGAAGAGCATGTGGAGTCCGGGGTTTTGTGGGTGGGCATCAGGGTTCTGAGTCTGCCAGTACCTTCCTCGGCGGTGCAATGGGGACTGTAGAATTTAGGGTTGGCAGCAGGACTCTAGCATTGAGGAGGCCACGCGTTCTTCCGTAGCAGCGTAAGCCTCACTCATCTGCGAGCACCAGTAGTTGTCACCACCTTGCCAGATGGTAGAACCTCCACCTATCATGAGAAACCCAATGGCTCCAAACCCGGGCCTGCATTCCAAGATGGCTTCCAATAAGGCTCTCAAAGCAAGCTGTGAAATGACTAAAGATGTGGCAGCGGAGCGGCCTGGCTTTGAAATCCTCATAATAAGCGACACCGCCCTGTCTGCTGGTGGTGCGGGATGCCTCCTCCCAATTTATGGTGAGGGACCTCCTCTGCAGCTGGTTTTGAGGGACGCCCCTCTCTCTGCCAGCTGGAGTCAAGAGACCCCTGATGCCAACTGAGGGTGAAGGACCCCACTAGCATCTAGCATTGAGGAACCACCCTCTGCCAACTGATGATGAGGGACCCCCCTCTCTAACAGGTGGTGTCAAGGAATCCTCATGCCAGGGACACCTCTCTACCAACTGATGGTGAATTACCTGTCTCCAGCAGCTGGTGTTAAGACATTTCCTTTGTACAGATGGTGTCGAGGCCCCTCCTCTGCCAACTTGGGTTGAAGACCCCCCCACCACCCCGCCCCCAGTGCAAGTTATTGTGAGCAACCTTCCTCTGGCACGTGGTGTTGAGGGACCCCTTCTTCTGCCATCAGTCGTTGAGGATTTCACGCTCTGGCAGCTGGTGTTGATAGACCCCCTCTGGCATCTGGCATGCCAGTTAGTGTGGAGGACCCCTCTCTGACAGCTGGTGTTGGGAAACGTTCCTGTGCCAGCTGACATTGAGTTACCCCACTCTGCCGACTGGTGGTGTGGGACTACCTCTACCAGTTGGAGTAGAGGGACCCACCTCGGACAACTAATGAGGAAGAACCCCATTCTGCCAGCTGGTGCTGAGGGACCCCCTGCCAGCTGGTGTTGAGGGACCCCTTTGCCAGCAGGTGTTAGCAACACCCCCCCCCCCCAGTCAGCTGGTGTTGAGGAGCCCCTCTCTGCCAAATGATGAGTGACCCCTCCCCTACCAGCTGGTGTTTTGGGGACCCCTTCCCAGCTGGTGTTTGAGGACCCTCTTCTGGCAGCTGGTTTTTGAGGACCCCCTCTACCAGCTACTGTTGAGAGACCCTCTCAGCGAACTGATTAGGAGGGACCTCCACTGCTAGCTAGTGTTGAATGATGCCCCTCTACCAGCTGGTGTTGAGGGACCCCTTTACCAGAAGATGCTTAGGAACAACCCCCCCCTGACCCCCAGTCAGCAGGTGTTGAGGGACCTTTCTCTGCAAACTGATGATGAGGGACCCCTCACCCTGCCAGCTGATGTTTCGGAGACCCCTTGCCAGCTGGTGTTTCAGGCCCCTTTTCTGGCAGCTGGTTTTGGAGCACCCCCTCTACCCGCTGCTGTTGAGAGACCCTCTCTGCCAACTGATGATGAGGGACCTCCACTGCTGGCTAGTGTTGAATGAGGCCCCTCTACCAGCTGGTGTTTAGGGACGCACCAGCCAGCAGTTGTTTCTGGACCTCTCTCTGCCATACTAGTGTTTAGGGACCCCCTCTTTACCAACTGGTGATGGTGGACCCCCCTCTACCAGCTCGTACTTCGGGATCTCCTCCCCCCCCCCGATCCTGCCAGCTGGTGTTGGGGTATTTTCTCTTTGGGAACAGATAGCAAATGTCATCTCCCACCAAGGTGACCTGCTGTCTTCAGATGATGAATAATTAAGAGTGGACTGTGGTGCAGAGAAGCACCTGGGAACATGACATTTAGCTTGAGAGCATCAGAGGAGACCAGAGTGTACCAGGCCTACATCTGCAGCGATGATCATCAGATCACGGAGAGCAGCGGCGACTGAGGTGTATGTAATCCATGCTAAGTGGCAGGGAGAGCTTGGACTGGGAAAAGGGGCTGCGGAGAGAGGGGCTCAAGCTACGAGGGCAGCACAGGACGGTGGCAAAGCTGTAGGGGCAGCAGAGACCTGGGGTAATGTTACAGGGGCAGCCAAGAGCATGCCACCCGTGTCACAGATGGTCTCGAGAGCACGCCAACTCTAGTGCCTTGGATTAATAAATGGCAATGAAAAAACCGGAGCAGCCGAGGGCAGGAGAGGGCAATCAGTGGTAGGTGAAAGGTGGGGACGTACAGAGGTGTAGCAGGGACAGCAATAAAGCGATAAAGTGTGCAAGATTAACCCCTTCTTTGTTGGTTTGGTGGAATTAGCATAGCTCATTGCGCTGAACCCGTTTACCGGTACTGCCACATGTTCTGGTGGTAAATCCACCCTATTTCAAGTGCCGCGGTACAGTGCTATTTGCAATTATGGAGTGGGATTCACTGCCGGTGGTATTTACATGACCAATAATTCCTCCATCATTTCTCTGGACTAAAACCTCAATCTGCTCGGTCGAATGTCGTTGGCTGGTTTCTCTGGCCTGGTTTGAATGATTTCTGGAGGGTCGAGTGCAATCCCTCTCGCTGCCTCCGTTTAATTCCTTGCCAGTTCAGCTTTCTTGTGGGGTCCCCCAGGACCCAGGGCTCTGCCTTTTCCCTTACTCTGTTTAACATCTACATTCAACAGCTGGTTGAGCTCACCCACTCCCACGGACTCTGCTGCTATTCCTATGCTGACGGCACGCAAATCATCGTCCTGCTTCATCTTGCACTGCCGGACACTGCAAGACAGTTTAGGGGTTGTCTGGAGGATGTGGGATGTTAGACAAGTGATAACTGGCTCAAGTTGGATGGGGCCAAGACGGCAGTACTTGTAGTTGGCCCTGCTGCTGCCACAGCATTATGGACACCTGCTTTCTGGCCCCCAGATCTAGGTTCTCTTCCTGCGCCGGTCACTTCTGCCGGTATTTGCTAGTAAAGATCACTGCCTCACTTTCCAATGAGTCACAGGTATCTGCTATCTCTCAGGTGGGCTACTGCAAACTTAAAATGTTGAGAACATTTTTTTTTCTCCATTCACAGTTTCATGCATCAGTGGTGCCTTCATTGGTGATGAGTAAGTTGATTACTGTAACTCACTTTATCTTGCCCAGCCCTTATACCTGACCCATCATCGGCAGATGTTATAGGACTCTGCAGCGAGAGTAGTCACTTAAACGCCTTTTTCAGAGCTCACATGTGTCCCGTTCTCTGTAAACTCCAATGGTTTACCATCTCCAAACGTGTTCAATTTAAACCTTTATGTTTGGTCCATCAGGCTTTCTATGAGTGCGAAGCGGAATACTCGCAAGCTACGTTCCGCTGATATGTCCCTGGCCATCCTCTTCACTCTATGGAATCCTTGACTATTCAAGTTCCACGGTTTAGACTTTCCTGTATGGGAGGTCAAGCCTTTTCAGTTGCTGCAGCTAAATTATGGAATGCCCTCCCGTACACTTTACATGCTAAAGTGAGTCATTCAATGTTTCGAAAGCTATTGATGCTTTTGAGAGCTTCCTCGATGATACCCCCAGGAAACACCCTTTAATACTGGGACTGATACCCACTGTTCCAATCGTATCACCTTCCCAACTATGCGCCACTCGTACATCCGCCTACCTGTCTTTCTGTTTGTACCGCCATCACTGCCCCTTACAGCATTACTCACTCTAACCTTTCCTTTACCAGTTTTGCTGCCTCTATCTGCGCTCTATGAGCTGTTTCCTTCTCATTTTCTTTTAACTGTTTGCAATTGTGTACAATAATAGACTGTATTGCCGTCCATCTTTTAGCTTCTATCCTCACTATCTTATTGAGAGTCTTCCATGAAATAAATGAAATAAAAGAACGTAATCGCCCAGTCCCAATATTCTCCCATCCTTGCCCTGCACATTTTGTGTACTCTAAAATGTACTGTGCATGATCCTCATCATTGCGCATTGTCCATTGCATTATTGATTGAAGGTCAGGATATGGACAATGCAGCCCCATCATGGGTATCATCCCCTAACTTCACTCCCGGGCACCCAGCTTTGACCCAAATGTTATCAGCTTGGTCTCCCAATATTGAAGCAAATTTTTGGATCCCATACAGCTAAGGTTGTACTGGCCATCTGCTTTGTAAAGGCATATATCCATTTACCTGCTCCAGCAGTGAGGGATGGGAGTGCCTTTATTAAATAATTTCTGTCCATCTGGGCCCATGGTATGTACTGGACCCTCCTCGGCCCCACATGTAATAATGGAAACTGTGCCCCAACCATCTTAATCATTTTCCTATTCCCCAGCAGTGACTTTTTTGCCACTGCCATACGTCCAAACCTATTCCTTAACCCAGCCCCCCCCCAAACTCTCAACCTGTGGAGAAATCACTGGCAGTGTCACGAAGGCCAAACTCCAAGGCGCAGGAGCGACGCAGTACCAACCACCCCCACTTTGGTCACGGAGCCCGCAAGTCAGAGCTTACACGGGTTTCCTGGACCAGAGCAGGGAAGGAGGGTTAGGGTCTCGATGGTTGGATGGGTGGGGGGAAGTTAGGTAAACCGGATTGAGGGTAAGGTAGAGGTTATGGGTAGGAATGGGGGAATACTTAGGGTAGATTGATTGCTGCGCACTTTTGTTCAGGTGTCCTCAGCCCTTACTTGCTAGTCTTACATAAGCACCAATTTGCACATAAGAACGCCCTAAGTCAACAGACCAGTACAAAGAATTAGCATGCAAACTTAGCTCTGGTCTTCCGAGTCCTGTCCGTGAAGGGCGGTCGCGTCCTTGAGCACATCTGAAGTGTTGTCTTCAAGATTCAGGCTAAAAGAAAATGACAAGCATTAAAATGTGCCCTCTGAATTTGTCAGCATTCACCTCATGCAACATCCGCACACACACGTTAAAGTGCCCCCTTAGGACCTGGATTGTTCAATGCGTACTTATCTCGTGTAGGCGAGGGGCCGGGCTGCTGCTCGGGTGGGGCTGGGCCCCTCGCGTATGATTCTCCTGGAGCTCCGGTCCGCACATCCTTTCGGCATGGAGTCTCAAGCGCAAGCCCCGTGTTTGGGGCTCTGCGCATGCGCAATGGGGCCGACGCGCCCCTCCTGGTCCCTGATTGGCCCGAATTGGCCCTTGGCATGCTGGGGATTGTAGTCCTTTGGTGCCGGCTGCTGGGTAATGCAGTCTTTAGCTTCTGTTTCCTGCACATGGGGCAAAGCAGCCTTCTGTATGGTTGCAAGCTTTCCTGAAAAGCTGATTTCTCCACAACAGTGCCCACAACAGCGCCCACACCTCTCCTGTGCCCAGCCTGTCCATGTTTCTGTCTGCCTGTAGTCCTGACAGTACTCCCCCTCCCTCAGAAGGTAGCTGTCCCAGGTTTGCTAGGGTAATTCCTATGAAAAGCGCGCAGCAATCTGGGGGCATGTATATGCTGAGAGGGTTCCCAAGTGCGTTCTTCAGGGCCGTACCTGTCACGACTCGCTCCCTTCGCTCCCGTTCCCACCATTTGGGGGCATGATTTGGGGTTTATTCCCTACTGGACTTTTCCTCCGAACTTTATGTTACAGTGCTGGCATGATTTGGGAGCGCTAAATCCCTATTTTCCCAGCTACTTCCCTTCCGGATCCATTCCAGGTTTTTGGCAGCCAGCATGCTTCTTTAACCAAATGACTATGCTTCCCAGAATGCCTGGCCCACTGCTTCACCTCCACCCTTGCAGGACAAGGTTGGGTGGAGGATAGGCAACACCTGTGGCTGCAGGTGCAGCAATCAGCACACCTGAGGCGTGTGCTCGTTAAGCAGCTTTAAAAGCCTCAGTCTTACTTCAGTCCAGCGCTGGTCATCGTTTGCAGTGTTCCTGTTATTGACTAGTCCCTGGTTCCTTGCCTTTGTACCTACTTCCTTGTTCCTGTTTTCTTGTTTCCTCCGCCCTGAATTTCGGATTCATGCGCTAATTGATTTCTGCTCCCTTGATTTCCCTTTTTGTCTTCCTCTGTTTGCAGGCAGCAATTCTCAGTGCTTTCCCTTTTAGATGCAGCCCAGTTTGTCTGTGTTCTATATTTCTTTGACTCTGTCCTTTGCTGCTGTTACCCATTTGCCTTAGCCTTCCTCTTAGTTTAGTTTCCTGTCTTTTCCTTGGAGGGGTAGGGAGGAGTTGCATAGGTTATTTCGTTTTTCCCTGCTCCTGATCCTTACTTTCTAGAGGATCCATTCCATGTTTTCCACTGCACTTCTGCATTTATTTTCCCTTTGATTATTAGGTGTGGTGTGCGGTAGTAGCTAGCTCCTGTGTGAATGCTTATGTTTTCCTCACTATTTTGTAGACACTATTCCCACTTAGGTATTTAGTTTTCCTTCCATTGCTGTTCTAGCCTTTCGGGGTCCCAGTTTCTTCAACAGGATTCGTGGGCTAGCTGACATTCAAGAGGTTTATCTCGTCCTCGTGAGTACAGTTCTTAAGTTCCCTTATGTAATACCATCAAGAGTGTTAGTACACAGATCCTGTCATTGCTTGCCCTCCACGTGGGTTTAGCGCTGTCAGTACCTGTAACAGCAATTGGGGGTAAGGCGCTTGCCGACTTTCCTCGCGGTCAGGTGCTTACCCCACATCCCTTTTCATATATTGGTTTTGATGTCACACTCTATTTGCACTCCTGGGTTCTAGCATACCTGAGTCGTTGTTCCTGTGTGCACGTAGTTTAATTCGAAGCTATTCACTGTGTGATTTAGTGCACATTTCCCTTGCCATATTCGCTGCCTTTGTACTCGCCTGACTAATCCTGACAGAATGACCAGCCCAAAATTCCCATTGAATATGGCAAGTTTAAGAAAGAAAGGCAGCAAGGCCTCTAACAAGTTTGTACAGAAAGCTTCCCCTACATTTACCTGTGACAATCAAATCACTAGTCCTGACTCCAATGAACTCCTTGTCACGAATGGGCATTTACGTGCAAAGTATTTTTCCCATAGGATGGCACATCCTACATGGCCTGATCCTAGTTCTATCTTTGGTTTTGATCCCGATTCTATGTCAGCACAAGCCTTAGCCGCAGAAAACAACACACTGTTAGACTTATTATACGAGAGTACCTCTGTTGTTGAACCCCATGATTCCAGTTGTGCTTCACCTCAGATAGAACAGTTTCATGATACCAACATAAAGAATGGAGGGGTTTCTTGCATAACTTCTGCTTTCTACCCTCAGTCTAACGCATACTCTGTTGCACAGGTACATACTGTAGTCCCTAATGCCAAGAGGTCTAAAGTCAATAGTTTGTTTAAGGGAAACACAGACCAAGTTGGAAAGATAAACTATAAATCACAGAACCTGCAAGCAGTAGAGGACAATGTACAATCGATGCACATCCAGATTGCTAGTGCAGGATCCAGCCCTGATGCCACTATGCTTCCCCCTGTGCCTACTGATAGTGATGTACAGTTAATGCAGGGCATGCTAAGAGCTAAGCTTGAGGAGTTAAGACAAGAACTCATTTCTGCACAAGAGGAAAATAAAACCTTACACTCTTTACTGAATACACCTCAGACTTTATCTGTTGATGTGGAGGAAGTGAACACTGTTCAGCCCCTGAGTGCAGAGACTTTGGTAAACCATGATATTTGTCGATATCTTAGATCTATTGGGAGTGAAGGTCTTTCGTCTAGCACAGCGCTCAATCTAGGCACAGGTTCTAACAATTGTTCTGCTGTTTATCAGGGATTGCAGTTAGCCGAAGAGTTACAAGCCACTCCTTTACCAAAAATACCCTGTGTAGCAGTTTGTCATAATTCTGAGCTAGCACACATACAAGCTTCTGATTTCCAAACACAATCCACAATGGTGGCATACACAGATTCAGTCACTACCCTAGGCTTAGGCCCTGCTCTTGATACAGCTGCTGAGACTGAAGTAGATGTTAAAGCTGATGTGGAAAACAATGTTACCTCTGGGTTCACTCTTCCTTCTGCCACTTCTGATCAATACGAACAGTCAGAGACAGTACAGATTTCATGTTCTGATGGACTCATTCCACAGTGTACCGAACCAAAGAACCGTCAGGCGGTTCCTGAACTGTTGATTGATAATCTGCCTCTTTCAGAAGCTAAAACAGAGGAATGGACAATAGACGAAATCCTGATTAACAGAGACTTTACTATGGTGATTCCACTGATTGATTTTGACTTCTACAAAGAAAAAGACTCTGTGTCACCCACTAAAGAAAGGGACTGCAAGGGTACAGCTCAGTCTTTGGTTACTGGTGCCAAGGAGTCTACTGCCCTAAAGGTGCCCTTCATTCCTGAGCCACCGATGGGTCTGTCAACTTCTGAGACTTCTGTCTGTCCTCCTACAACCATTGACTCTTCTATGATTCAATCCACAGCCCTGCCGTCATCTTTGGCACACCTGTCTTCAACCAATGAACCGCTGCCATGTCTGCCATTTACTCAAGAGCCAGTCCCAAAGACCTGGACATGTTTGTATCCAGCAACCGAGATTGCTCCAGCTTGCATGCCTTCAGCCTCAAGGTTTCCCCTGACCTGCCTGTCTTCAGCTACAGTGACTCATCCTGCAGATCATCCTTCAGCTTTAGAGCCTCCGGTAGTCCATCAAAAGAGCATGTCTTCAGTCCCGGAGTATACTGAGTATTTGCCTTCAGTTCATGAGACGCCTGTATCCTGCATAGCCTCGCTGCCAATATCAGAGGTATACCTGTCTACACCATCAGATTCTGCTGTATTTTCTTCTGCTCCAGCGATTCCTCCTGAATCCCAACCATTTACAGTCGATGAACGTCTAGCCTGCCTTTCTTTTGCTTCAGGAGGAGCACCAGAATGCCTGCCTTTTCCACAAAACGATTCTCCCAACTGCTTCACTTTAGCATCAGAGCCTCCTAAAGATGCAGCATCAGAGTTTGAGACTTTTGCCAGCTCCCGCTTCAGAGTCATCAAGCTGGACCAAGTGGTGAGTCAGAACCACTCACTTGGGTGTGCCCAAGGGGTGGTGCAGACCGGCGTATTACCTACAGGACTTGTACAACAGAATTCCGCCAAGAAGCACCAGTCGGGTGCTAGTAGCCAAAGGAAGGGAATGACTGCTGCAGTTCAAGATGTGTCTGTTATTGCTCCTTCTGCGAGTCTGTCTGAAATACCAAGTACTGCGTCTATCACTCCTATCAGTATGCCAAACATCCCTGCTGTTGTATCCCACGTGAAACAAAGTGGCTACACGACTGTCACCAGGAGTACCAGCCTTGTACAACCCATTGGACTTTCAGGTCTCCAAGGCGTAGAACATGTGCAGTCAAACCTTAGTCACTTTCAACCACAAGCCTTTTCCCAGATGGATGACAGAAGGAAATCTGAACCTCTATCTCAGCAACCACCTTCTCTAATGGCTGAGCATAAACCTTTCCTGAAGCCAGCAATTTCCTCACCACCCGCATGTCCACTCTCGGCAGAAAGGCTAACAGGGCTTCTACCATTGTCTAAGGCATGTTGCACCAGCCTGCCTCCCTCCTCAAAGACTTATAAGGGTCCACTCCCAGTGACTGAGCTTCCTGGACCTTCCAACTCTGCTTCAGGTCCTGCAAGTCCTTCATGCCTTTCTTCGAACCATGAGTCTCTTCCTCACCAGAAGCCACCGTTTCCATCAGTACCACCTCCAAAGACAAAGCACTCCTATCATGGAAGTCCATCTGCCTTTGCCCACAGGCCACCATTTCCATCAGTGCCACCTCCAAAGAAAAAGCACTCCCATCATGGAAAGAAGATGTCTCGTGCGGGTGGCGGGCACCCGAAGCCGGCCGTAGGAGGGGGTATACTGTCACGACTCGCTCCCTTCGCTCCCGTTCCCACCATTTGGGGGCATGATTTGGGGTTTATTCCCTACTGGACTTTTCCTCCGAACTTTATGCTATAGTGCTGGGATGATTTGGGAGCGCTAAATCCCTATTTTCCCAGCTACTTCCCTTCCGGATCCATTCCAGGTTTTTGGCAGCCAGCATGCTTCTTTAACCAAATGACTATGCTTCCCAGAATGCCTGGCCCACTGCTCCACCTCCACCCTTGCAGGACAAGGTTGGGTGGAGGATAGGTAACAGCTGTGGCTGCAGGTGCAGCAATCAGCACACCTGAGGCGTGTGCTCGTTAAGCAGCTTTAAAAGCCTCAGTCTTACTTCAGTCCAGCGCTGGTCATCGTTTGCAGTGTTCCTGTTATTGACTAGTCCCTGGTTCCTTGCCTTTGTACCTACTTCCTTGTTCCTGTTTTCTTGTTTCCTCCGCCCTGAATTTCGGATTCATGCGCTAATTGATTTCTGCTCCCTTGATTTCCCTTTTTGTCTTCCTCTGTTTGCAGGCAGCAATTCTCAGTGCTTTCCCCTTTTAGATGCAGCCCAGTTTGTCTGTGTTCTATATTTCTTTGACTCTGTCCTTTGCTGCTGTTACCCATTTGCCTTAGCCTTCCTCTTAGTTTAGTTTCCTGTCTTTTCCTTGGAGGGGTAGGGAGGAGTTGCATAGGTTATTTCGTTTTTCCCTGCTCCTGATCCTTACTTTCTAGAGGATCCATTCCATGTTTTCCACTGCACTTCTGCATTTATTTTCCCTTTGATTATTAGGTGTGGTGTGCGGTTGTAGCTAGCTCCTGTGTGAATGCTTATGTTTTCCTCACTATTTTGTAAACACTATTCCCACTTAGGTATTTAGTTTTCCTTCAATTGCTGTTCTAGCCTTTCGGGGTCCCAGTTTCTTCAACAGGATTCGTGGGCTAGCTGACATTCAAGAGGTTTATCTCGTCCTCGTGAGTACAGTTCTTAAGTTCCCTTATGTAATACCATCAAGAGTGTTAGTACACAGATCCTGTCATTGCTTGCCCTCCACGTGGGTTTAGCGCTGTCAGTACCTGTAACAGCAATTGGGGGTAAGGCGCTTGCCGACTTTCCTCGCGGTCAGGTGCTTACCCCACATCCCTTTTCATATATTGGTTTTGATGTCACACTCTATTTGCACTCCTGGGTTCTAGCATACCTGAGTCGTTGTTCCTGTGTGCACGTAGTTTAATTCGAAGCTATTCACTGTGTGATTTAGTGCACATTTCCCTTGCCATATTCGCTGCCTTTGTACTCGCCTGACTAATCCTGACAGTACCCCACCCAGTCAATGAGATAGAACACTTGCCCCTTTTTATCCCGCTTGGAATTCAATATTGCTTGAACTTCGTATTCGGGTTCTCCTTGCACTAGGACGGGAGGTGGTTTCTTAGTAATCGTCCCATATGGGGCAGGTTTCAGGAGGGAAGTGTGGAAAGTGGGATGAATTTATATTTGGGGAGGTAAGGTCAATTGCACTGCAACTCGATTCACAATTTTCGCTATTGGGAATGGACCCAAATATCGGGGTTGTAATTTTCTGGGCCCATCTATGCGAAGGTTGAGGGTGGATAACCACACTTTATCTCCCACACGATACGGTGGGCTAGGTCGACGATGCTTGTCCGCATAGCGTTTATATGTGTCCTTGGCTTTTGTGAGATTTCCTTGCACCTCCTTCCAAACCTGCTCTATGTCAATCCATTGTCCGGCCAATGTCGGCAATTCTAATTCTGAAGCCGGAATAGCCATTGGGAGTATCCGTGGGTGTCTTCCATAAAGACAGTAGAACGGAGTCTTTTTGGTAGAGGCATGTGTGGCGTTGTTATATGCCAACTCTGCCAACCATGTATGCTGAACCCCGGTCGTCTCCCTACTCGTGGCAAAACAACATAACTACTGCTCTAGGCATTGATTTACACGTTCTGTCTGGCCGTCTGTTTCGGGATGGTATCCAGACGACAAGCGGACTTCCATTCCTAGGATCCTACAAAACTCACGCCAAAAGCGAGAGGTGAACTGCGGGCCTCTATCTGTAACCACACAATTGGGGAGGCCATGGAGGCGAACTAGATTTTGCAGAACTAGTTTGGCGATTGCACCAGCTGTCGGGACTCCCTTACAAGGGATGAAGTGGGCCATTTTGGAAAAGGTGTCTACTATCACTAATACTGAAGTGAACTCCTGAACCTCGGGAAGATCCACAATAAGGTCCATGGTGATCGTATGCCATGGTATCGTAGGAGTTGGTAAGGGACAGAGGAGCCCAGCGGGTTTTTGGTGACTAGCTTTGTTTCGAGCACACACCTCGCAATTCGAGACATATTGAAGAATGTCTTGACGCCACTTGGTCCACCAAAAATGTCTGGCTACCAACTCCTGGGTTTTTGACATTCCCGGGTGTCCCGCTAATGTCGAATCGTGGCACCATGATATGGCCTTTTCCTGTAGTTGCTTGGTGGGCAAGTATAAGGCTGACCCATGATAGGGAAGCCCCTCAATAAGTGAATTCTGAGGATCTTGCTTGCACCACTGATGAATTTCTTGCATGGTGAGATCCTTTAACACGGCCTCAAAGAAATCCGAAGTGGCCCCAACGATACGGGTCGAAGGAATAATAGGCTGAGGTGTGATACCAGCCTCTCGCTCTGCTGACTCAGGATATTGTGACAATATATCCGCCTTTCGGTTGTTGGCTCTGGGTCTATATGTTATGATAAAATCAAACTCAGCAAAGTATTGAGCCCATCGCAACTGGCGCGGGCTTAGCGTCTTGGCGGTTCTTATGAACTGGAGGTTACGATGATCCGTTATTACCGTGATGGCATGACGTGCCCCCATCAGGTAGTGTCGCCACTCACCAAGAGCCGCCTTTATCGCCAACAATTCCCGATCGGCAATGATATAGTTCTGTTCAGCAGGGAGTAATTTCCTTGAGAAGTAAGCCACAGGATGTAGTAGGCCTGTGTGAGGGTCCCGCTGGGACAGGATGGCACCCAGAGCGTAACTAGACGCGTCCGTCTCTACCACGAACGGTCTGGACAAATCTGGATGTTTCAGTACCGGCGCATCGGTGAAGGGTTTTTTTTCAGCTGTTGAAACCCCTGGTTGGCTGATGTGTCCCACATGAATGGGCAGCCCTTTCGTAGAAGCTTCGTGATTGGAGTAATCAATTCTGAAAAGTTCTTTACGAAGCGTCTGTAGAAATTCGCAAACCCCAGGAAAGACTGTATCTCTTTCACACTGGTAGGGGGAGCCCAATCCAAGATTGCCAGCACCTTTTTTTGTCCATTTGTACGCCAGTCGGGGTCAGGAAGTAGCCTAAAAACTCCACGGTGGTACAATGGAATTCGCACTTCTCCAGCTTTGCATAAAGGTGGTGTTCTCGCAGCTTTTGCAAAACCGCGCGTACATGTTGGACATGTTCCTGGAGGTTACGAGAATATATGAGGATGTCATCTATGTACACTACGGCACACACATCTAA
The DNA here is from genome assembly GCF_040938575.1 of Ambystoma mexicanum. Taxonomy (NCBI): domain Eukaryota; kingdom Metazoa; phylum Chordata; class Amphibia; order Caudata; family Ambystomatidae; genus Ambystoma; species Ambystoma mexicanum. The sequence goes on from NC_090923.1 coordinate 56,375,902, forward strand.
ATATTCCCTAAGGACCTCATCCAGGAAGTGTTGGAAGGCTGCGGGGGCGTTACAGAGACCGAATGGCATAACCTGATATTCGTACAATCCAAACTTGGTTCGGAAGGCGGTTTTCCATTCATCTCCCCCGCGCACCCGCACAAGATGGTATGCACCTCGAAGGTCCAACTTGGTATAGATGGCCGCATCCCTGACTTGATCGAGAAGAACTGGGATAAGAGGAAGCGGATAACAGTTCTTAACGGTTATCCGGTTCACTCCGCGGTAATCGATGCAAGTCCGGAGCTCTCCAGACTTCTTTGGGACGAAGAACAAAGGTGACGAGACGGGTGAATTTGAGTGTCGGATAAAACCATTCTTTAAATTCGTGGCTATGTACTCTTGGAGGTGATTATTTTCAGCCTCCGTCAGGGCATATATACGGCTACAAGGTAGAGTAGCCCCTGGCTCCAGATCTATTTGGCAGTCAAAGGGCCGATGTGGGGGTAAAGATTCTGCAGCTTGTTTATTAAACACGTCCACGAAATCTGCATATTCTTGGGGTAGATTTTCGGGACATACTTCCATTTGCTTATTCGAGACGCTGATAGTGCACACAGAAGGTGAAATTCCTTGCCGGCATTGTTCCTGACATTGCGGTGAGTCCAAACTGATTAATCCTGTGGACCAATGAATTTGGGGGTTATGCTTCTTTAGCCATGGTAATCCCAAAATCAGCCCGAATTGTGGGGCAGCAATGATATCAAAGGCAATACTTTCTCTATGCCAAGCTCCGCATTGTAATGCCACCAAACAGGTGTTATGTGTTATAGGCCCAGAGCAGAGGGGAGTGCCGTCCAAGGCACGTACAGGTTCCGGCCTTGTTTTTTGTTGTGCTGAGATACCTAAGGTAACCACGTACTGGGCATCAATAAAATTCCCCGTCGCTCCCGAGTCCACAAACATTGTAACCTGTTTTCTATGTGTTTGGAACTCCAAACAACCTGTCAAGGTGACATGCGTGGCATAGTTTGAAATGCCAGCCAATGGGGCCCTGCTACTCCACAGGCTCGATCGGGTGACCCCCCACTACCGACGAGCCGAAACGTTTCCCTGGGTTTTGGGCTTGGTTGGGCATTCACGGACAAAATGACCGGGCTTACCGCAGTACATGCAGAGGCCGTCCTTCCTCCTTTGTTCCTTCTCCTCTTTAGTTAGGGGTCCTCGGATTGAACCTATCTGCATTGGTTCGTCCCCCTCAGATTTGGCCGCCACCCCCCGGGATCCCTTATACAGATCTAGTCGAGGAACAGGTCGTGAATCTCCCTTTCGCCTATCGCCCCGCCTTTCCGTCATACGATGATCGAGCCGTAAGGCCAGATCAATAATTTCCAAGCACTCCCTTGGTTGTGGGTCAACCTGGGCTATAAGATCTTTGATGTCATCCCTCAATCCTTGGTAAAAGAGGGACATCCTCTTATCATAGGGCCAGTCGGCTTCGGCTACCAGCCGATTGAAATGTGTGACGTAAGTAACCAGTTCCTTGGACCCCTGCTTGAGGCTTAACAATTCCTGATCCTTACAAAGGGTGGCAGCTCGCCGGTTGAATATTTTTTCAAATTCAGCCAAGAAGTCATCCCAGTCATAGAGAATGGCATGGTCCTTTTGCTGCGGCGTCCCCTGTGAGGAACGATATTACAAACGCCGTTCAGGACTGAACGGAACTAAAGGCTGCAGTCTTGGTCAGGAAATGGAGATGACACTGAGTAATAAAGGTGGAAAACGTTTGTGGGTCTCCAGCATATCGCTCTGGGGGCGCCAACGGAACTAATGGCTCCGGACTTACATGTACCTGCACCGGGGTAGATGGTTGACCACGTAAGGGTGTTGTTTGAGCTGCTAAACTGCGTACCTGCGCGGACAGGGTGGCATAATCCTGTCTAGACGCTGCCAATTCACCTTGTAAGTCCTGCAGAGCTTTGGATATTTCTTCCATAGCTTCGATGGGGGCTGGTTACGCCGCTCGGGCGCCTGAATAATACGTGGGCTTGCGCTTTTGTCACGAAGGCCAAACTCCAAGGTGCAGGAGCGACGCAGTACCAACCACCCCAACTTTGGTCGCGGAGCCCGCAAGTCAGAGCTTACACAGGTTTCCTGGACCAGAGCAGGGAAGGAGGGTTAGGGTCTCGATGGTTGGATAGGTGGGGGGAAGTTAGGTAAACGGATTGAGGGTAAGGTAGAGGTTATGGGTAGGAATGGGGGAATACTTAGGGTAGATTGATTGCTGCGCACTTTTGTTCAGGTGACCTCAGCCCTTACTTGCTAGTCTTACATAAGCACCAATTTGCACATAAGAACGCCCTAAGTCAACAGACCAGTACAAAGAATTAGCATGCAAACTTAGCTCTGGTCTTCCGAGTCCTGTCCGTGAAGGGCGGTCGCATCCTTGAGCACGTCTAAAGTGTTGTCTTCAAGATTCAGGCTAAAAGAAAATGACAAGCATTAAAACGTGCCCTCTGAATTTGTCAGCATTCACCTCATGTGACATCCGCACACACACACGTTAAAGTGCCCCCCTTAGGGCCTGGATTGTTCTATGCAAGATGCTACACAAGCGGTCTTCCTGCAGACCCCTGCGAACGTGGTTTTTGCCATAGCCAACTTTTCACGAGCGGTCTTCCTGCAGACCCTCGTGATCGATCGTACTTTAAAACGTAGCGAGATTTCTTCGGTGCTGTGTTTTCGCCTCGCGGGCCTCAAGTGGTGTCCAGGAGGCGGAAACACCCCTATGACAATGCACCCCCGTATGGGTTAATATTCCCCAAAGAATGTACCGCCGGCGCGTAGGGCACCAAAGTTATGCCCACTTAGCTTTTTACATCGGTGCAGGGGCTCTGGATGGGCTTGTGGTCGCCCCCTGCACTTCCCCCTCGATCCCCTTGGGCGCTTAGCATGGAGAGGTACTTATCTCGTGTAGGCGAGGGGCCGGGCTGCTGCTCGGGTGGGGCTGGGCCCCTCGCGTATGATTCTCCTGGAGCTCCGGTCCGCACGTCCTTTCGGCATGGAGTCTCAAGCGCAAGCCCCGTGCTTGGGGCTCTGCGCATGCGCGATGGGGGCGCCGCGCCCCTCCTGGTCCCTGATTGGCCCAAATTGGCCCTTGGCATGCTGGGGATTGTAGTCCTTTGGCGCCGGCTGCTGGGTAATGCAGTCTTTAGCTTCTGTTTCCTGCACATGGGGCAAAGCAGCCTTCTGTATGGTTGAAAGCTTTCCTGAAAAGCTGATTTCTCCACAACAGTGCCCACAACAGCGCCCACAACTCTCCTGTGCCCAGCCTGTCCATGTTTCTGTCTGCCTGTAGTCCTGACAGGCAGCCGCTCCTCCTCCTCCAACTCATCCATGGTATCTCACTCCTCCTCCTCTACTTGTGCACAGTCATACTCACTGTCCGATCATACCATCCCATAATCTAAACTCTCTACCTGCCTTCTCCTTCCGTCCACCTTCTCGTTTTCTATATGCACATCCTTGATAGCAGTACTATTTATTTGGAAAGAAATTACTCCCGTCCTCCACTCTTCGGTCCCTATAGGTGCTTGTTGCCCATTCCTTCTGTCCAACTGCAACCTGGCTAGCTCCTCTTCCACCTTCCTCAATGCTTCTTCCAACTCCTTCTGTTGTTTCCTATCTATTTCTTCCTGCACCTTAGCTCTTACAGCCGTGGTCGCTATAGGGTTGGGGAGATTACTGAGCCGGCATGGGGGGTGGTGCAGCAGCGGGCAAAGGGACATATGTCGGGTTTGTATATCCTGATGCAGCGTGGGTGGGGTAATACCCTATCAGGGAAGGAAGCTGGTCTATTGCAGCGGGGGACACTAGGCGCGGAGTGCTGAAGCATTCGGGGCAGTAGGTGTAGTCGTAATCGGTACTCAAGTGGTGTGCAGCTCATTAGCCATTTTAGGGGGATCAACAGGGACATCTTCCACCATTTACCTAAGTGCCAATAATTCCTTCCTGTTTTTCAACTTTTTCCCTCTGTAAATAGCTGCCAGAAAGGTATACATGTGACTATTATTTGTCTCCTGCTCCGACCATGGTTTATACATCCCTCCTTTCGTCTCTACTAGCCACTCTTTAGGATACTTAAGCATTTGTTGTTGATCCAAAGGAAGAGCCTAAAACATCTACTCCAATGGGGTTACTGGCTCTATTGTGGCTGCCCCTCTATTATACATCACCTAAGTTAAGAGCACCCTGGACCAGCAGAGTTATTCCTACCCATTATCCCCCTCCCCATATCACTTTTTACAAATCCCTGCCACTGATGCGCCACCCTTCCCCACACGCATACCCTCCCACACCATTCTTACACATGTCTTCACACCACCCACAAATCTCCTCTCACGTAACAAAATCGGGCCCTCCCTTGGCCTCTCCATATCACCCAAAAATATACCAAAATTACTCACATCAATAACAATGAAAAAACGACTTATTTGTTCCAACACCTATATAACTGGTAAGGAGATCCCAGGTCTACAAAGGGCCTCTACCACAACTACTTCTCATCCTCACGGCCCCTTACACTGGGTGAAGGGATCCAAGGCTCACTAAATAAATGGAGCCTATATCCGTATCCTTGATTCCTCGTTATACAGCGCTGTCTTCTTACCTAGTAGCATAGGAAATGGTCCTGTTAGACCCCATTCCTCTATATAATAGTTTAATCAACCTATATACAATGCCACATGCTCTGCCACACCTTCCACTAGCTCTTCATTTCCCACACTCACACCATTCCTGATGCCCTCAAACACTCACATTCCCCTTTCCAAACCCCCTGTTTTTCCTCCGCAAAAGGTGCACTTACATCTATGTGTTCTCCCGAAATCCTCAGTGACAGGGTCCTATCAATGGCCTCCACAATCACGGGGCAGCACCTTGCTCCAAAGAACAGACAGGAATTCTGATAACACGGCTCCTGTAAAACTCTTCAAAATGCACACAAGGGGACTGGTCGCTGCAGGTGGGCGCAGCCCTCTGGATGTGTGGGCAGAAATCCTCTGTCCACGCAGGGAAGTCTGGGATCACGTCAGGGTCAGCAATTTGTAGAGTAACCTCTTGACCACCAGACAAAAAATAGCCTCCAGGGAAAAAGGCACAATGCACCCTTCTGTGAGAGAACAAGCACATTATTTTGTATACGAAAACGAAAAGGAACGACAGGGTATTATATGTCCACTGCCATAGAGCTCTCTCTGGCTTCTTCAAAGCAAACAGCATGTGTTAACTGCAAAAATCGTCGTTCATGACGTGTTCAATATACAGTGTTCATCGCCCACCCTCATTGGCTACGGTCTATTTACATACTAATAATTGGCACATGGGTGACAATATTTTCACCTTGGATTACTGTGAAATAATTGGTTAGGTTTTTAAAGACACTGCCCTGACCAGAGACCTAATCACATGATGTGCACCTGGCCTGCAACATGAGCTCAACGGATAACTTCGAGGTCAGCCTGGTCCTTGCGAATAAAGCATCCCTTTTCTCAAACCAGACATGCAGGCGCCTCCCTCGAGCCTCCCCTCCATAATCTTGCAAGAAGTAGCATCATCCTTTGCTCTCCCCAGTACAAATCATGGGTTTAATCAAAGAATGCTCGGAATCCCTCACCCCCATCATCACGGCTTTCATCAATGCTTCATTCACATCTGGATCCGTACCACAATGCCTAAAAGAAGCCTGGGTTCGCCCGCTCCTGAAAAAACCGTCTCTCGATCCTTCCTCCCCTAATAACTATCTCCCCATCACCACCGTCCCCTTCCTCCTCAAAATCCTAGACAAAGCTGCACACAACCAAATCCAACACTACCTGGAAACCAACACCATCCTAGGCGGAAGACAATCAGGTTTCCGCAAAGGCCATGGGGCTGAAACTGCCCTTCTAGATCTAAAGAATCAAATTACCAAGAAAATGGATAATGGACACAGGCAAACCTGCTCTCTTCCTACTGCTCGACCTCTCTGCAGCATTTGACCTGGTCGACAACAGCATTCTCACATCTCACCTCTTCAATGCTGCACACTTCTCTCACAAGGCAACCACTTGGATCACATCCTTCCTTGAAGGTAGGGCCATGAAAGTGTACTGAGACCAGGCCAGTGCCCCCCCATCACTATTAGTTGTGGAGTCCCACAAGGGTCTTGCACTGCACCGACCCTTTGCAACCTATTCACCAAACCCCTCTTTGACTTACTGGACTCCCTCAACATAGCCTACACAAACTACGCCGATGACACGCAAGTTCTCCTCCCCCTCTCTGGAGACTACGACCAAGACTCAGAAGCCCTCCTCAAAATATACTCCACTATCCAAACCTGGATCAATGGTCTCTACTTAAACAGAGACAAAACCGAAATCATCATCCTAGCCCCCAGCGAAACAATAACTAAACTCAACCCCGATTACTCTCACATGACTGGTTACCAGACATTTGGTCGAAAACAATTGGTCGACCAGACAAATGGTCGAACCAATTTGGTCAAAAACCAAATGGTCTATTTTTTTTTTATTTTTATTTTCACTCCTTTTTTTTGGGGGGGGGGGGTCCCTCCCAACCCCCTTTTTTCTAAAAAACCCTTTTTTTTTAAAAAAAGAAAACCCGAAAAATAAATATATAATTAAAAAAAAATATTCGACCATTTGGTTTTCGACCAAATTGCGTCGACCAAATGTCATTCGACCAGTTTTAATTCGACCAAATGACTGGACACCCACATGACTATCAACAGTATTAGCATACCTGTCTCCTCTGCCGTCAAGACCTTAGGAGTCTACTTAGACGCCACACTCTCCATGACTAGACAAACCAGCGCCATCGCCTCAGCATCTGCTCTGACCACCAAACTCATTTATGCCATAAAACCCTACCTGACCACGCCCAACTGCCTCTCCATAGCCAGAGCTACTATAGGAGCCAGATTGGAATACTGCAACACACTACTGCAACACTGCAACATCGACTAAAAACCTAAGCAGATTCCAAATAGCGCAAAATAATGCCCTCTGCGCTGCACTACACATCCCCAAACTGTCCATATTTCACAGGCCAGAAGACTCGTTCATTGGCTCCCAGTCAAGGAAAGAATCAACTTTAAAATTCTCACTCTCACACACAAGTGCATCAATCACACAGCACCCCCCAACTTATCTGAAACAATAACAAGGAACTCCTCCATCCGTCCTAGAAGAAGCCATCACGCCATCACGAGTACCCACTGTAAGAAGAGCCAAACCCAGCGGCATTGGCTTCCCACACATAGCACCTAAGCTCTGGAATGCCCTCCCAACTCACTCAGAGCAGAACCATCACTGCACTCCTTTCGCAAATCCCACAAACCACACTATTCAACTAACATCCTCCCTCCCTCACCTACACTAGCTCGCATACGTCTGATACGAAATGTGTCCTGTAATGAAAATTGCTTTGTAACCATCTTCCTTCCATTGTAACCAGATTATGTCTTCATGTAACAGTGCCACGATGCCCCCGGGCGGCCGTGCGCTTTAACTAAATGCGAATAAATAGCCCTTACTCATGGTGGGCCATTCACATTCCTTTCTATTTTTGCAAGCTGTACCAAAATGTAGATGTGTGTGTGTTTGTGTTCCCTACCTCGCCAGGGTTGGGGGAGAACGATTCAACCGCAAGACCTTGTTGTTTTGTGCGCCCAACACAGCCTGCAAGGATTCAGGCCTACGTTCACACATCTATTTTACATGTATGTCATGTGCATGCAATGTATCCACCTAGCATTGTAAGGAGCGTGTTAGTTATTTGTCTTATTAGTTCCTGTAATAAGCCTTCCCTGTGCCATTCACGTGTACCCACAAGTCTCTCCCCGCACCCTTGTACCTGATTATGTGCATTTAATGCATACTAATACACACTCTGCAATCAGAATCTCTTGGCCGGGGCTGGGATCTGAACGTGCATCCCAACATATGGTCATTGTTTGTGGCTAGGAAGGCTCCCAGCGGCTCCATGTATAGATTGAGGATCACTTGGGAGAGGACGGGACTCTACGGGACTCCACGGGTGACAGGTATCAGGGGCCCAGAGAAGGATCCCAGAGAAAAGTGGCAGGGATGTAGGGGTAACAGAGAGCAGTGATCAAGATTTATGGGCAGCAGAGGGCAGTGCCCGGGATGCAGGGCAAGGCAGCAGACAGCTGTGGCAGGGATATAAGGGAAGTAGGGGGCAGGAACAGGAATAAAAGGCCAGCAGAGGGCAGTTATGGAAATACAATGGCTGCAGAGAGGAGTGATCGGGATATAGGCACATCAGAGATGGGATACATGGGCAGCAGAGAGCAGTGATAGAAATACAATGGCGGCAGAGAGCAGTGACAGGGATATAGGGCATCAGAGATGGGATGCAGGGGCAGCAGAGAGGGGGATTTTCAGTGAAAGACACATGGGTTTCGGTGATCACACCCACTCCACAATGTGCACGCGTGAACACCACAGTGTCAATTTCAGTGTCAACTATTTTTTTTTGTATTCTCCTGAGGAAGGATACAGTGGAACTACCAGTGCTCCTGATAAACATGCATTCCTTAGTATGAAGCAGCTGTCCTTGTTGGCCTTTCCAGATGACTTTCCCTACAACTTCCATTTTCTCTCACCATTGACTATGCAGGCTTGGGCCGATGGGATTTATAGTACAAAACACCTGGAGAGCCCACCGTTGCAGACCTCTGGAAAGCAAGGTGTTTGTGATCTGTGGTTTCCGAGATGTTTTGGACTGCTGGTTTGGACTACAGCCCCCATGATCCCCTACCATTGACCGTGTTGGCTAGGGTTGATGGGAGGCATAGCCCATAACATCTTCGGATCCTAAAATTGCATTCCCCTGGACCCTACAGACACTGAGTAAGTAACCAAATAATACTGTCCAGGTCTAACAGTATTCACAAGTTATCCAGAGCTGCTTGAAATACAAGTAACTCGTGGGACGGTCATCCTTGCAATCAGAATTCACTCGTCCGTTTTTAATGAGGGAGGGAGAACCACCGGTCTGAACCTTGCCCATTATGCAGGAGCCAAACCAGCCCAGTGTAATCACTGAGCATTCCTACAACTGATTGTTGCAGCTGAGGCAGCGCTCCTGGGATGGCTTAAATTGTCCAAGTGAAACATGGTTTCCTTTTGACTGTGCCTGTTCACTGTGCGCAAGCTCAATGAACCATGCCAGTGTAGTGGAGCAGGTGGGCACCTTCTCCCTGGTCACCGCCCCCTTAGCACCATCCAATTGGAATGACATAATTGGGAAACCATGCATGAATCCTTGCAATTTTCCAGTACCACGTCGAGTATATGAGAGACGGTCTACACTGAGGCAACCATTTAGAGTGTACCCACAAGCTGACAAAGTGGAGGATTGCTACCAAGAAGGATGCCCTTTGCCGAGCTGTTGAAACGCAGCCATGAACAAAATGGATGCACTTTAAAACAAAGTCTGACGACAGTAAAAGAATGTCATAAAGAAGATTTAAGAACCTATGCTGAAACGATATGAAAATACTTAAGGATGACGATGTAACTAAAGAACTAAGAGAAACATGAATTCAATGATACAGTAATTACAAATACAAAGAAGAATCAAGTGAATCACTTGTCAACAAATGTAAATATGCTGAAACGCAAGTTATAAAGAACATATAGAAGCTTGCTTATGCGAGGTATATATTCAACAATTAGGACGACCATTAGAAGAAGATGGGCAATGGCTTATGTTAATCAACCCAGCTACCTCAAAATACGGGCCCAGGATCTTTAAGTGGAAAGACGATGAGGAAGGTGTTTTTCCCTTTCAAAATAAAGGAGTACATTGGCCTCGGACCAAGGATATTTAAAGAGATGAAGGCAAAGTACGAAGGGAGTCTACCTAGCAGACCACGTGCAAAGGACATATTTCTCAAGATTAGGAGGAACAAGAAAAATACAGATGCCAAGTATTGGACAATTAAATGCACACCTTTTCTATGGGATAGAGTGAGCAAGTCTCTGAAGGCCAAGAGGAGCAACTGCACCCAGTATAATTGAATCGAATAGTGTTGAATACACTGTCGTAATGGACAATCTCGTTGTCCTTTAACACGTAGAGCTTGCAAACAAGGGCTTTTCATTAGGCTAGAAGCTACGATAATTATGTGCCTACACTCCCTTGAATGTTCTGAGACAGTGCAGACTGGCAAGGTCAGTCTTCAAACAGAGGACATTGGCATGAGGCCTACCGATGAGAGAGGGTAGACTAATTGGCAAAACAAGGGGAGAGGTGACGTATCTCCAAGCACCTGGGTTTCGTTTCAATGTACGTGCTGCAAGCAAGTCGAATGTTCAAGTTTGGATTTGGGTTGCCAACCATTTAGAAAAGCCTGTCACGCACTTTTACATACAATGTTGCAAATTACTATTCCACTGCCATATCCTCTGCCAGAGTAGTTGCTGGAAGGCTGTCCAAAAGAGCATTGTCATCATCCAAGTGGGAAAGGGCCAAGGCTTGAACAGCAATTCTGAAGCTGTTTTCTGGGTTTAATTTTCATCAGGAGAGAAAGTGGGTACCAAGCCTTCTGTGTCTTTCTTGCCATGTGCTGTTTGAAGGAGAGGTGTCTTTCAATGTCAAACCCAAGGACATTGGCACAGGTGGCCATCTTAGGTGTAAAGCCCTCAAGGTGCATAGTAGAGAGCCAGATGTCAGGGTGTTCTGTGTTGTTGGTCAGCAGTACGAATTCAGTCTTGGAAGGGTTGAGCTCCAGGTAGTGTGAGAAACCTGAAGGTGTCTCCCTAGCTAGTGCCTGGGGATCTGTCATCCAGGTGGCCAGGACACGGACATCGCTATTGGATCCGGTTCCTGAGGGTGGACCAGTGAGGGAGTATCACCTGGATGGGGGTCCTCGGGAAGAGGGAGTGGGACACCGACCAGTGATATGCGGTGGGCCCTTCTTTCAACACCTTTTCCCCATCCTACCACGTAGGATATTCAAAGCCACTGCCACCCCCTTTCATGACACAAACACGTTTGCACAACACACCAGCGAATGGACCTACACCACAGCCATTTACTTGACATGTCCCAATAGAAGGGTCAGGCAAAGTCAGGCAATTGATCAGAATCACACATACCTGATGCCCCTTTCCCTTCCCGACAGGGATAAAAGTTGAAGCAAGAGAGCACAGTACGAGCAAGGCCGGACGCACAACGGGACAGAAATCCAGTAATGGCAGTTTGGGAGGAGGAGAATGGCGGAAAATATGGAGAGACTGACAAGGAGAGACATGACTTTGCCCTTTTTGATGAAACCCTGCAAACCCTCAGCTGAGAGAAACGTAAGACCGAGGACAATAGCCCAAGTGCGCTGAAGCAGATGCCAACGTACAGGCAGCGTAGCAATGCCGATAAGCCGGATCGAGGGAGACTCCTGCTTCCGTGGTACCAGCCTTGACTCCAGTAAAGGAAAGCCAAGCGGTTCATCACAGACAGTGAGTCGAGGGAAGAGCCGATAACCAGGCTGTGGGGAATTTAAGTCGCAAAGTGGCAAAGTGAGAAAGTTCAAAGAACTGTTAAATTGTAAAGTTGAGACCAGCTGCAGAAGGGGACTTGCACCACGTGGGTGCTGATCAGAGGAACTCTGGTCGATCCCCATCTGAGGAAAACTACAGAAACCAGAAGTCCGTAGGAGAGCCACCAAGAAAGGGAGGTCAAGCAAAATCCCTGTACGGTCGAAAGCCTTGAACTATAAAGAAAGCAAGGGAAGTGAATCCTGCAAACATTGAACGTGAATGTAAAGGTGAAGTTGACAAGTGTGAACCCGACCGAGGGATGCTGACAAAAAGGGGGCAAGTCTAAAGTCCAGTGAAACAGTGCGTTGACAAGAGTGACCCTGGCCGAGGGATGTCCACTGGAACTGTTTAAAAACACATTAAGATTTGTGAGCGAAGGAAAAGCTGTAGTGAACCCAGAGAAAGGAGGCTGAAAGTAAAAAAGAGTCAGCACCCGGAAGAGGGGGACACAGGAGTGACAAATCCTCACCGAAAAGTGAAACCAGGAAACAAACTTTCATTTTTGTTGAGGGAACATTTGTTTGTTATTTACACCCTCGAAGGCAAGAGACTTTCAAGAGAAACAAAACTTGACCATTGAGGCTCCTGAGAAACTGGAACGGAACTGTCGACTCGTGCTGGGGAAGGCTCAAGTATGTACTGCACTCCAAGATCCCATCTTACCCTGTGCTCAAAATGTGTGGAAGGGAGATCCAAGCTACTGCATCCAGACATATTATTTAAGAACACTTCTTTCTTTCCTTAAAAAACCACCCCACACCCTTTTTGTATTAGTTGTAAGGTATGGCAATAGGTTTCTCAGTATAGGCCCTTTTTATTTTGACACAATGCCACAAGGACTGCCTTATTTTCATTTGATGGCCGATGCTTGCTCCAATGTTAGATTTAGGCTTAGAATAGGCGTTTTTCCAACTTGCACACAGTTTAATAAACACCCTTGAACTGTGATCACTTGTGTCTGTCTTTACTGTTGCCACCATGAAGTCCTTACAATAGGCACTAGACATCCAAGACTGGATCAAAGAGATGTAGGCCTGGAGTCTGTGGATCTCTTCGATGGAGAATATCTTGAGGTAGAGCTGCGAGTCATATGTGTATTGTAGAATGTGGATGAATGTGGAAGCAGTTCCACAAAAAGATTGAAAATCACGAGGGAAGAGGATGGATCCTTGCAGGACTCCACAGGAGATGGGTAGAGTTAGCGATCTGGAGGAATCCATTTGTACAAACCTTATGGTGATTAGCATGTTAGTACCAGCTGAGGACGAGCTTACTGACCCATTTACAGCAATGTCGATTGCTGGTGAGTTTCTTTTGTGCTACATTTGGGTCTGATGCCAGATTGTTAGTACTGAAGGAGGGTGTTGGCTTTGATGTGTTGGAGAAGTGGCGTGGCTACTGCTTTCTCAAGGATCTTACCTAGGAAGGGAATATGGGTGATGTGGCAGTAGTTGCTGAGGACATCAGGGTTAAGTGTTGATTTTATGAGAAGCAGGATAATTTGTCTGGTCTTGAGGGCCAAGAGGAAGGTGCCTTAAATTGAGGTTTGTCAGCTATGGGAGGATAGCTTCTGCCAGAAGGATCTTGAGTATGGAGGCAGGGATGATGTCGTTCATGTATGATGTGCCTTTAAGGGATGCCAGCGTGGCAGTGTGGTCTTCCATAGTGAGTGTCTTCAAAGTTGTTGTGGTTTTGCGAGGTGGGAAATGTAGTGTACTGTCAGTTGTAGCGTTGGTGTCAATATGTTGGCGGATCATGCTGATCTGGTTGTTGAAGAAAGAGTTGATTGTGGTGGATCTTTCAATGGAGTTGTGCATGTGGCCCTTGGAAACGTGCATCTGTTACTCGGTGGGATTACACCAGAATAATTCTGAGTACAAATAACCAGACAAACTCACGAAGATGGCAAGTTGCTGCTTTATTAGCAATTATCTAAAATAGGGAGTTTACAACGAACATCAATGGACTCTCTTTGTGCATCAGAATGACGTCAGGCTACGTGGTAATAGTGAAAAACCTATCAAGAGTTGGGATTGGTTAAGGGACACATCTAGGCATACAACCAAATAGGAGCTAGGTTTGTTATTGGTTGTCAGATACCAGGTGGACAATTTACGACTACCCTTTCATAAGTGTAATTTAAGAAAGATCAGTTACACAGTGTTTCATTGGTTTCTCAAGCTATAAGGTCCTTCATTATATGGACTAATACAATTGGTTGGCATGCTTTGCCAAGTCTGCAACATTCGGATCAATTAGCAGCAAAGCCAAGACCCAGGCGCATGTAGATAGGACATGAAGCTGCCCTACCACCCAATTAGCCCAACCTCTCTCATCACCCATGCCGCCTGCCATAACATTTTCTTTGGCCTTGCAGAGCATTTTTGTCCTAGGAATGCAACGTGAGTGAGGGCACTCGCTATAGTGTCTGAAGCTCCAAGTTCAAGCCCTATTTTCAGCCTCAACTCACGCGACAAGAGACCACGATTCTGTTAATTCAGCAAGCTTTTAAATGTTTTAATGAATTACGACATTGCATCTCCTGTGTTCTTTCTGCACCTTAATGTGAGAGGACTCATCCTCCACACACACGTTCCTCTTCAGCGTAGATAGCTGACCTCAGCTTCTCAGTACTTGACTTCAGGCCAGACAGCCTCCCAACGCAGCTCCAACAACCTGCTATTCTACTGTGACACAGCCTTTTATTCTCTCTTCATGGTTCTTTGGCTTACTTATTTCATGATACCAATGTCCAGTGTCTGTACAATGGCAGCTCTGCCTGTATTGTATTCACTACTTGTAGCTAGCCTACATGACGACTTCATCTATCTTGCGTTTCAGCGTATGTACATTCATTATACTTCTAATTTCTGCAGCATGTTCTAATGTGTAATCTTTTCTTATACACTTCTGAGGTTCGCTTGTGATTCTTTACTTCTTCATTTCTCGTCTAGGAACCATATATCGTCTTCATTCAGTATCTCAGGGCCTTGTACACACCACCTTATGACATCATAGGTCCATTTTCATTGCTCTTTCTCATATTCATTCAGGGAGCACCTCCTGCAGGCTGTCAACATCTCGAGGGTACATTCGATATGGTTGTTTTAATGGATACTGTCTTCCAAATACTCGCTGTGGTATTGGTACAATAGCTGGTGTTAGACAGGGCACTGTCTGATGTCTCCAATACTGGGGAGGTAGGAGGGTAGGATATCCTGCAGATGTGTAGATCTTCTCCTCTACAGAGTGCAGCACGGGTGGCTCATGCAGTGGGTTGATGCAGTACTTAATTGCTTTGAAGAGGGTTCTGCTTTCATTGTTGTCCTTGGCTAAGGTGTTTTGGTAGTAGTTGGCCTTGGCAGTGGTGATCAGGCATCTGCATGTAGCATGGAGTTCCTGAGCAGGGCGAGGTCGTAGGAGCTACTGGATTTTCACCAAGCCTTTCCTTGTTTTCTGATGGTTCGTTTGTTGAAGTTGAGTTCTTGAGTTTACCAGAGTGTGAAAGGTTTAGGCTTCAGGATGCATTGTTTCTCTGGGGAATGGCAGTTGATGTTGGTTGTGAGGGTGGTGTTGAGTTCTTGGAGAAGCAAGTCGAAGTCCTGGTTCATCAAAGGTAGATCATCCCATTTGAAGTGGAGTTTGGCAAGGTCCTTCGTTAGAGCCTCCACTGTGAAGTCCTTGAATTATCTGAAGGCTTGTTTGCAGGGTTTCTGATGGGTTTGCTTGACTGTGTGGTGTGACTAATGTCAAAGGGGATTGCCAGATGGTCTGGTCATTCGAGCGGGATGGGAGAGCTGTGATGGAGGATTTGCAGAGCGGTGATGATGAGGTTGAGGATTTTACCTCTCATGTGAGTTGAGTCTTTCATGTGCTGTGTGAGGTTCAGAGAGTCAGGTAGGGCTTCCTTCATTGACTTGGTGGCTGCATTGCCAGGGATGTTGACGTTGCAGAGGAAGATGTTGTTTGCATGCATGAGAGACATGGTGGTGACTAAGCCTGTGAAGTCTTCTATGAATGAGGTGTTGGGTTTGGGTGGTCTGTATGAGGAAAAGGGTGGCTGTTTCTAGTGTGGAGAGTGGAAAGTGGCAAGAAAGGTGTTCAAAAGAGTCAATGGTGGTGATGATGACGAGGCCTCCACCGATCTTGTTTGGATAGTTTCTTTGTAGAATTTCTTTAGCCATTGTGGATGAGGACATCTAGGATGTGGGTGGAGGTCTCAGTAATGAAGATGGCATCCAATTATGTAAGGTGATGAGGTCAGCGATGTCTGCTGTATGGTTGGTTGCTGAGCAGACATTGCTGAGCTGACATTGGCTCATTGGAGTGCTGAACGGCTTTATGGTTACATGGGTGAGTTTGCTGCAATGTGGTGTCCATGATGTTGCTGGTGATCAGCGTGGTTGGCATTGTGTGGTAGTGGTAGGGATGGGCTGTTGGGAGGGAGGGGTGAAACACATATTTGAGAGATCTTATCTGGTGTTAGAGGAACCGTGTTTCTGGTCTTGGGTCCTCCTGGTCAAACAGGAATTGCCCTTTTCTTAGTCTGCCCTTAGCTTCAGACATTCTTGATCTAAGAGTTAGGACCGAAAAGGAAGGGGCGGGGCTAAGAAGGTGGACAGGGCTTACATCACATGACCAATATTCACTTGCACCTGCTCACCAACTGCAAAGGAAAAGGTGTGAAAAAACTGGCAGTTGCAGGGCCTTGTCACGTGATCAGAAGTCTTCTAAATGCTGCCTGCCTGGAGCTGTCCGCAAGACCTTAAGTGGTGGCCTCGAAAGTGTGAAAACTAATGATGGGTGGAGCAACTGAGGCGCAGTACCTGGTCACGTGACTTCTCAATGCTGTCTGCCTGAATGTGCGTGGTGGTGTGTGTGTGCTAGACAGGGCTGCTGATTTGATGGGGTAGGGTGCTAAGGGTAGAGGGTACGCCAGAAAAATCAAAGATGCCCAGTAAAATATAATTCATTTCTTACTGGGCATCATTGATAAAGGAAGTATTAGTAGTGTTATTACTTGGCTAGACTGGCATTTTGATGCAGCCAATCTAGCCATGTCTTACCTTGACAGGACATTTTTTACTGTACATCCTTAATAAAGGAGAGATGATAAATGTTACTACGTGGCTAGACTGGCATTTTGGTGCAGCCAATAGTAATGTTTTACTGTGGCATGGTAATTTTTACTAGGCATTGTTGATAAAGCTGGCATGATAAGTGTTATTTCCTGGCTAGACAGGCATTTTGGTGCAGACAGTCTAGCTATTTATTTGGCATAGCATTTTTTACAGGGCATCTGTAATAAAGCAAGCATAAGTGCTTTTACATGGCTATACTGGCATTTTGGTGCAGCTTGTCTATCTTTTTCTTTGGCATGGCATTTTCTACTGGGCATCTATGATAAATCAAGCATAGGTTATTGAAGAACTGTATTATTAGCTGGCTATACTGGCATTTTGGCACAGACAGTCTAGTTATTTCTTTGGAATGACGTTTTTTACTGTGCAACTGCCATAAAGCAAGCATGACGTGTTATTATGTGACTAGACTGAAATTTTGGTGCAGACAGTTTGGATATGTTTTCATATTGCAGCAATGCATTTTTAATGGCAAAGCCAACAGGAGTAATTCCTTCTGTATGGGGTTCTGCCATATATTGGCAGAACCAGCGTCAACATAATTTATTATAGTATCATTACTGTCATTATGCGAAAAACAAACATGAGTGTGTTCTATATAGGGATACTAGCACATATTGGTGCAGCCATCATGGACACAGCTAGAATTGAAAAGTGTTTATAATGGCATATATTTTGGGAAAAGGCATCATGAAAATGCATTGGGAAATGCTCCTGTGCACTCTTGGAGAGCTGCATCAATTGGATTTATGAAATGCAGTTGCCCTACAAAGCCAATTGCAAACTGTCTGGCTTTTTACCCATTTTTCAAACCAATTGCTCGGCGGGGCAGAAAGCAACCCCTGAATTCTCTTGTTTGCTTGGTCACTCTGGTACATTTGTGGGAAATGTGAAATTGTATGCCCCTCCAATTAAACAAATCACCAGCCACCTCTGGGTGAGAGTTGGTGGGTGAATGGGTAGGAATGTGTGCTTGCAAGGCTGGGGCCCAGGTAAGTGACATTGGAGCATGGATGTATTCCTACATGTTCTACTGTTTTTTTTGTCAAAGCCAATGTGATGAATGTCATTACAAGGAGGAGGGATTGAGGTGTGTGTTTATAGTACAATGGGGTAGTCAGGCTGGGAATTATCTTTCTGTGGCAAGTCATTTTTTAGTCACATAAGGGGGAAGGCCATTATGATGTGTGTCTTACATGGGGCGGGTGTGGGCACTTGTGCAGCCAGCAGGTAAATATTTTCTTACTGTGACTATGCATGTTTTACTGGTGTTAAGGGCAATGTCAACATGAAGAGTGTTCTTACATGGTGGTACGTGGCTTGGGCAAGCATTTGTGAAGAAGCAAAATTATGTTTTCTTCCAGTGGCAGGAGATTTGTACTGGCATTAATGGCTAAGCCAACAACATAATGTTTGTAGCTGGGAATATACGCATGTAATAGCAGATACACCATGAACACGTTAGTATCATTACTGGGTGTAATATTAGAGGCTAGACACAGAGTGGGCTGGTACATTTGGTTGAGACTCTGGAGCCAGGCACAGGCTCTCATCACGAGTTGGGCGGTAGCCCTTAAATGCGGAGGTAACGCTATTACCGCTGCATTTAAGGGTCTGCCCAAACAAGAGTATGGCGTGTTTACCAAAGCGCAGAGCTTGGGGTAAACACGTTGGAAAAATTTTGATTTTCAGCAAAATTACTGCACAGTAATATTGCTGGTGGTAATTGCATGGGAAATTCCCAATGGGAATGGGGAATTCCGGTTACTGCTTAACCCGTGATCCGGCGGTAATACTGCTAGATGGTTGGGAAGTAACGCAAATACAATTGGGCGGTATACCAATCGGGATACCGCCCAACTTGTGATGAGGCCGCTACACTAGGTAAAAGATCTAAGGTTTGTTTTAAACACATGCTTACATCTTTCACCTTGTGCAGTGGGGGGTGCGTCCCAGCAGCAGCACAATCCTCATGCACATTGTGCATGCGTGGTGCTCCAAGTGGCACAGAATGTGGGGCAGCACGTACTTTGTTGTCTATCTTGTGGGGGATTCCTCATCATGACTCGCATAGGGGAGCCCACTTTTTGTGTTATGTCACTGTTGTAAAGAAGCATTCTTCTACATTTTTTGAGCACCGCTTGTATTGGGTTTGGTGCTGTTGATCTGTTATCTTCTTTTGATATAGAACAGTGTTAACTCATGCCCAGAAATCCTTAGGTAGGTGCAGCAAAGTACGTGAGATATTGGCAAGAGTGGTCCATCTCACTGATAACTTCCTCTGTTGCTACAAATAAATAAATAATTTACTACTGGCTGAATTAAGTGCAGAGACTCTCTGTTATGTTGTATTATCTTGTATTTGTATAGCACCTCCAGCCACAGTTTACGGTGTTGGAGCGCTTTTGCCTGTCAGAGAGGCAAAGGAGGAATTTGATAGAACATTCAGTAGTTGTAGGGAGGGGCAAAGGCCGGTAGATAGTTGGGATGAGGGGGAGGGATAGATAAGATGCTCAGGAAGGCATGAGAAGGAAAAAGGGGGAGGAGCTATGCGTAGGTGCATGAGCTGGACAGAAGGCAGTGTATCTATATCAACACCTACCTTGTTAATGCCAACAGCAATAGACTGGCAATTCAAATGGAGGTCAGAATTCCAAGCAGAGATGGAGTATGCTGTCACAAAAAAAGAAAATGTTCTCCTGCTCCAAACTTGCTGGAACTCCAAGACCACGGGCCTGCGGAGACCACGAACATATTCATTTCTTACATTAATCCCTGGCAGTCGCTCACTTCCCTCACTGTTTGGCATCAGTGTGGGCTGCAGGCAAGAGTCAAACATGTTGTACAGGCCAATGAGCAAGAGGAGGTCGGCTGTGAAATGGCGTGTCCAGGGATGCCACGTGCTAATCCTGGAATCTGATTGGTCACCCCAGGTGCTACCCTATCATCCTAAACCACCCCTGCATAAGGCACTGCCCCACTTGGGCCACCCCAGTCAAAAAGAGTCTGGACAGGACACTGAGTCCACCTCACGACTCATGTGTATAGCACCTTTACACTAAACGCTTTCTTCAAAGCATCTTCTCCCCAAAAACAGAACATGCCTCAATTCAATTTCAAACCTCTCTCCAAGATGCGGAGATGATAATACTTAAACTCAAACCATCCCACTGCCAGGGTGATACTTGCCCTGCATCACTCGTCAAGGAGGCGGCTAATGAACTCGCCCCGTTTATTACATCCTTCATCAATGCCTCATTTGACTCAAACACTGTACCTAATAATCTAAAAGACGCCTGGGTACTTCCGTTACTAAAAAAAAATAAAAACTCCCTAGACCCCAACAATCCATCTAACTTGTTGGGTGTCCTGACCCACGTTTAAGCTACCCTGCTACAACATTTGGTGCTGTGGGCTTAGGAAATTCAAGATGGCGGAAAACCCACATGTGCGCTGAAATACAGGAAAGCTGCGCAGTTTGTGCGCCCACCAAAATGGTTGCCTCACTTGCCACCCACCAGTGCGAGAATGAAAGGCCGGGTTGCCATGAGGGAAATGGGTTGCCAAAGGAAAAACAGTAGCGCCGGTTAGCTTCAAAGCGCTTTAAAACCACCATTGGACTACCCGCACAGTAGTCTGAAACCATTGGGAATGGCAATGCTGATTGCCAAATGCAACCTAGAATTGTGGGGAATTCATTTCTTAAATCCCAAAAATGGGTGCAGTACCAGTACTCACCACTATCCAAAAGCCGGCGTTTTAAAACCACTCTGTGTGTTTTTCTGAAGGCAAGCAAAATGCCTATTTCAAACCTTGCAACATGTGCAAAATATTCACTGAACACCAGCAGACATTTGGCAGAATGGAGTTTTGTGTGCCTACAAAATCTGGGAAATGAAGAGCCCAAAAACAATGCTTATAACAAAAATGCTATGGAGTCAGCAGCTTAAGCCTAACTACAACTGGATTTAAAACCACCAAAATCGAAAATGTTAAATTAAATGAGTGACCTATGTTTGGTGTCACATGCCTTTGTAACTGTTGAAATGTCATAGTTTTGCACTTAGAATCAGCATTCTAGCTGCATGTGTAAAATTACAAGTTATTTTAAAAGCAACAAAAAGTTAGCTGAAGGTCTGGCTTAAGGAACTTGATTTTGCCTAGCAACTACCCATCAGCAGTGAAACTTGAGTCACCACTGTGTTCCCAGGCCAACCTTCCTTTTGCTGCCCAGGCTAAGGATATGCCATCTATCTGATAATTGAATTTCCTGTGCTCTGCCAGAGAGTGAACAAAGCCCTCTCCACTCAGGCAAAGGTTTTTTATTACAGACGTCGTAAAAAGTGGCTTCCTCCTGGAGAAGCTGGGAGGAGCACTGCCTGTGAGAAGCAAGCTGGCTTGGCAGAAACTGGAAAGACTGGTTTCTGTACCATGTGACCTGAAAAGACACACCCCTGCAGCAAGGATATGGTTTTATAAAAAGGGGGATAATTCATAGAGCGGACATGTGAAAATTTTATAAATGATACCATAATTCTTGTGATTTTTCTGCCCACAGTTTAAGACGTGGTAGGAACCGGTGGTATGTTCAGGGGGGTTTTAGCGGAAAAGTGGATATTACTCTAAATGTGTGCATGTTAAACATCTGAAACTTCATCAGTTAATGTCCCTACCCCCTGCACACATGTATGTAAAGTTGGGTCCATGTCGGAAATTGAAAAAGCAGTTAAAAAGTCAATTATGTACACTCTTTGAATGCAAGCTCCGAGAATGAGCAGATTTGGACATAGACATGGCTAAATTCAGCCACACCATGTATATGTAATTTTAAACAAATGTGTACCTGTGCAAATATGTTTTTAGGTCAGATATAGATTGTGTGTAAAGTTGACAGGGGTGGGTTCTCTGTATCATAAACAGACCTCATCCTGATGACACTTCATTTCATTCCCCCAATCAAGTAAGAAATGGAAGTTTGACCAATTAGAAGCTGAGAGAGAGGTAGGGTCAGTGATGCTAGAACACACCCACATTCTAAACACATAAAAGCAGACAGACAGGACAGATAGGGGATTCATTTTTCATCTGCCGCTGAAAGCTCTGCCGGAAAAATCCATACTTACCTCCATCAAACTCCAGAAAGCCAAACTAGAGACTTCAATCTATCCAGAGCAGAGAGACCCAAAGAACCGGTGCCTAGCAGAGACCAGACCCCTGTGAGCAGTTCCAGAGGCCAGGCGCTGTGAGCAGAACCCGGAAAGACCTGACCAGACTGAAGTCCGTGACCAAGTCGCTTTCCTGTTCAAAATCTCTTGTGAGTACTTAGCAAAACTCAGAACACATCTCTTAGTTTAAATTCATCTAATTCAATCTATTTAACCTAAGTAGAACTGCCTCCTAGCTGTCACCTGTCATTCTAGCTGCAAAAAATTTGTCACTTGTCATTTTGAAAAAGTGTGCGTTTAAAATTTACAAAACCAAAAACGACCTTTACTAAATTACTCATATCTCCGCAACCGTTTGGGCTAGAGACTTGCAATAACTTTCATTTGGAAGCTGAGATCCCAGGCTTTTCTAGGACCCCAAAACGGTAGAGATAGTCCTTGCGGTTCCTTTGTTATAGCGCTCGGCGCATCCGCGAATTTTACCGCGATTTGCAATTTCTTCACATGTAAAAACTGCTGCTGTTTCATTGGCCAGAAATTCGTTTAACCTGCTAACTATCCCTGCATCATTGCTAGTGTGAGCCTGGACTAATATTAACTAGATACCACTCACCCTGAACCTCTATAAGGGAATTAAAAGCAAATTTAGCATATTTCTCATTCATTGCCAGCACATATCCAAGCATTGCCTGTGTTTTCAAACTCCTATCTGTGTTTTCAAAACTCCTATCTGTTTTCTGTTGTCTAAGCTTGCTGGATTGAACTGAATCACATTTGATTGCATTTCTGAGAACTGTGTGTTTCCTTCCATTTCCTTGCCTTGCATAAAGAGGGGGGGAGGGAATAGCCCGAGAAAAGTGATTACATTGTCTGGTTGAATCATATTGCGTATTTTCTGTACTGCATTCATTGAATATTGCATCCACCTGAGCTACATAAAGCATCCTCTACCACATTATACTTTTGTTCCTATTTACCAGTGTGCTACCTTATCCATTTCAGGTCAACTCATTAGTCATTATAAAGAAGTGTGCTAGTGCCAGATTCTCCGTTGTTAATATTTACCATATCAGATTAAGTGTGATATTCAATTATTAATTTATTATAAAGTGTGATATATATATTTTAATTTATCAAATAAACCTTTTAAACTTGCAAAACAGAACTACTTCTTGGCTCAGTGGGGTCAGGGGGATTCCAAGAGAGGGGTGTTATACAAGGGTAGTCATCCAGAACGCATGAACTGGACCGAAAGATATATCAATAAGGGTTTTCATTCAGTATTCTAGACTAGGCGTTAACTTGGCTGTAGTGCTGAATTGAATCCTCTTACAAAGTGGGGGCTCGAGCCGAGACGTTGGGTTAGATTTACCACTTGTGCAGCTTAATACAGTGTGCTAACTGACGGGATACATACATCCAG
The DNA here is from genome assembly GCF_040938575.1 of Ambystoma mexicanum. Classification (NCBI taxonomy): domain Eukaryota; kingdom Metazoa; phylum Chordata; class Amphibia; order Caudata; family Ambystomatidae; genus Ambystoma; species Ambystoma mexicanum. The sequence goes on from NC_090923.1 coordinate 56,399,237, forward strand.
TCGGATCACCACGCTGCATTACGCTGTGAAGCATTCCTCAAAAGGGACACTCCAAGAAAAGTTCTGTTCTGCAAAAATAAAATACAAACTTCTGTAAGTCAGGACAGAGACCAATCTCTAGAATGACGACCTTAGTAGACATGAAAATAGCCAGAGAGCACCTCTTGCATAAGCTATTTGTGAGAGGTGAATGGACCGAACAGGGCCAGGATGTGTGGTTGCAGGCCATCACACAACAGGTCACTGAAACAGGGTCAGATATATATAGAGATCAGGGTCCCTTACATGTGGCCCTGAGTGAACTATATATGGCTCCTAAAGCCAAAGAGGAACACAATAAGATCGTCAGGATAGCAGCATACCTGTACCTATATATGGGAGACATGCAGGATAGATGTGCTGAAAGCCAAAATCTGGCAAATAGGCAACAGATGGCATTACAGAAGGCCCAATCTGATCTGGACTCTTCTGAGCAGAGGCTGCAGAGGAGCCAGGAGTCAGAAAATGACAGCAGACGGTACATCACTAAAATAAAGGAGGATATGGATGTGCTGCAAAAGGAAAAGTCAGAACAGGATACCAGATTTCTGGCCCTACAGAAGGAGCACCAAGACAGTTTGGACTCCTTACTGCAGAGCCAGAAAAAGCTGGAGCAACAATTAGACTTTAACAGGGCATGCACGGAGCAGGTAGCCACCCTGCAAAGTCATCTAGATAGAGTGAAGGTAGAGAGCAACAAGCTGATCTTGAAAGACCTGGATACCCAGGCAGAGTTTGATGAGGAGCGCCAAAAAGCTGGTGCCCTTCAACGGCAAAGGGACGACCTGGCGGCACAAATGCAGGCTCTTAGTCAGGAAAGAGACGCCTTAGGCCAGGAAGTCTGCCATTTAAAAAGGAAAATGGAAGAAAATCACCTGGCCCACCAGGGGCTGGGTGACCTCCAAAAAGAAAACCAGAACTTGGTAGAGCACACCAGAAGGGTGGAGGATGCTCTAGCAAGAAAGGAGCAGGCCAATAGGGACACAGCTCAGGAGGTAACCCTCCTGCAGCAAAGACTGGCCCAGTTCTCCAGGACCAACCAGGAAGCACAGAGGGAAAATGAGGCCCTCTGTCAACACAATGATAGGCTCCAGCAACAGGTAGCGATGCAGGAGAAACTGATAGAGTCGAGTAAGGCCTTAACAGAGGAACTGAAAGCACAAATGCAGGCTCTTGCATTGCAACAGGGAGCAGGGGCGGATAGAGATGAGGTCCGCTGGGAAAGAGAGACTCCTGACCATAACCGCAGGAGCCCTAACACCAGGGGCCTTCATCTTCCCCAGTCCCTGGACTCTACCACCCCCGTGTCCCCTGGCGCACATGAGCACAGGGCCACCGGGATGGCAGATTACTATCCAGCTAAGAGTATGGGGCTCATAGGCCAGTACCACTCAGGAATGGAGGGGTGGGCATCCGGGTATGGGCACCCAAGTACAATACAGTTCAGTGGGGAACCCCAGGAGAGTAGGCCCATTAAGGGCATCCTGAAAACCTCTGCCCAGTTAGGTCAGTGGAGGGGGTACCCATCAAATCCTGACAGCAAGGAGGAATCTGAAGACTCCTCTGAACTGCGCAGGACACAGGAGACCAGGTCCCCACATTCTGCCAGCCATTCCCAGGCTCGCAGAATCCGGGAAAACCTGGAAGAACAGACGGGAACCTCTGGGAGCAGTGCCTCTGAGTCCGACGAAGAATGGACAAGGGTTACCCGAACCAAAAAGGCCAATAAGGCAAAAAGGGCCTTGCTCAAGGACCCCTTAAAGCAGATTAAGGCGATCAGGAGCGTCATCACGCCTTACCATAAGAACGCTAAGTATTCTGTTTGGGAGCACTTAGAGTTGTTTGAACAAATGATGGAGACTTTCCATTTGAAGGACAGCCAAAGCTGCATTCAATATGTAAAGTGGACCTTCTCCCCGGAATACTCCAGTTTCTTTGCGGGGCTGGAGGACCAAAATCATTTAAGATGGTCCACCTATAAGGCGGCCATCCTGAAACATTTTTCTGTTCACAGAAATCCTCAAGAGGCTCGCAAGGCAGCCTACAATTTGCAATGTGGGGAGGATCAGGCCCCACAAGAATTTGTGCAGGAGTTAAAGCGGGCTTTTGCACAGACCACAAGAAGGGTGCGCACGGATAGCCGTGAATTTATAAACACGTTTTTCCATGCCTTGCCCAAATATATCATGACCCAGCTCGTGAGGGATTTTCACGAGAAAAGATCTTTAGACTGGGTCATTGAACAGGCTACCCGCATCTATGAGGTGCAGAAGCCCATAGAAAATAAAAGCAATGCCCAGAAAAACCCCAAAGCCAACAGCACCCCTGCTGCTGCCAAGGTGGCAGAGGTAAAGGTCACCCCCGTTTTGGATTTGGAGATGGGGGGGCCTAAAAACCTACCTGCACCTAATAATGCTAGGCCCAGAAGGTCCTCGGGCCAGTCGCAGACAGGGAGCCAGGGAGGCAGCCCCACAAATGGGGTCCCTCGCTCTCCTGACTATGTAAGTCCTCGCTACAAAGGTAATCGACCCATCCTGGGTTATGTGTGGACTCCTCCAGCCCAAGGGGGGGGATCCAGACAAGCACCTAACCCAGGGAACTTCCCTCCAAACTTCCCACAGGAGGGCAGAAATTTACCAAACCCTGGGCAGAACTTTTTCCCCAGATATCCACCCGACTTCCAACCCCAAAATCATCCATCCTTCTTTCCTCAATTCCCTGAGCCCAGACCACTGAATCCGGGAGAGGGGAGGCCAAGGGTGGAGGGGTACCAAAATCTTCCCAACCAGGGGTACTACCAGAGGAGGGACAGCTACCCTTCCCGGGATCAGCCCAGGGGAGAAAACAGGGCCCCGTATCAGCCTGAGCGGGTTTCCCAGTTAGAGCGCCAGGTTCAAAACATGGCGCGGAATATGGGTCATATACTGAGGGCACAGCAGAACCCTCAGATCAGCATGCCGGCGCAGAACGCACCCAACTCTGGACCTGGTGCTCCAGAACAATGACGGGGGCAGCACCCCGATAAATCACCGGTTCCCAGGGAGGAGGCACAAAGGGAAGGGGGGTGTAAAGCCTTGGAGGAAGCTTCCTTCCTCACTTGTAAACAGCCCCTGGAAACCCAGGAACCGGAAACAAAATCTCTTGCCCCTGAAAGTCTGCCTCCTAAGGAGCAGAGGGGGGGTAGGAGAAACAAAAGACCCAAACAGACTCAGTTTGAGGAGGAGGTACAGATCTTCCAATTTGAGGGAGAGGGATCCTCAGAGGATCCTGGGAAAAGGATCTTCTCCTTCAGAGAGGGGGGAACTCCTCCCAAAGAAAAATGGGTCCCTAGGGATGCAAATCCAGACTGGGGAGATGTGGAGACTGAGCTACCGCCGCCCACCATCTCATCCCAGAACCAACAGCAAGAAAATCCCCTGGTTCAAACCCATCCTGGTGACTGCCTCCAAAAAGGGGGGGGCGGCCCAGAAACGGAGCCAGGGGAACCCACAATGGCTCTGATCTCCAGTTGCAAATTTTTTCTTTCAGATTCCCAAGACTCTCCACAGAATTCTGCCCAAATCTCCTCGCTAGCGATGTCCAAAACCAGAAAATTAGCCCACCAGTTGTCCAAAAATGTACATTATCTGTGCCCCCTTGAGGAGAAGGAGGGAAGATATTATGCCCCGGTACAAGTACAGGGGCAGGGTACAATCTCAGCACTGGTGGACACTGGATCTCAAGCTACCCTTCTGTCCAGAAGGGCCTTTGACGAACTGAATGCAGGAAGGGGAGAGAATTACCAAATTCCTCTCACCTCTCTTCCTGGACAACTGCAGAACTTTGACGGGAAGGAAATTCCCGTCGAGGGGACGGCAGACTTGGACATTAAGATCGGGCGACACAAGTTGAAACACCCGGTCATAGTTGTGACCCCAGAGGGCACCCCTTGTTTACTAGGGAATGACCTCCTGAGAAGGTTGTCACCCCTAATAGATTGTGTAAACAAGGTCCTCTGGACCCAGACTAGCCGACCAATAAAATTAAAACAGAGTGTCAACCATATTAGTTTAAACGGCACCTGCCACATGGTTGAACAAAAATCTGACCAAGTAGAATTTCACTTCCAGAACCACCAAATTCCAGACGTGACAGTCATAGCAGTAGGACAACAGACTGGTGATGGGGGGTCCTCTCTATTTCTGAAAATCAACCTTCCTTCCAGTCTAAAGTGGTATTCCACGCTGGAAGGAAACACTTTGAAATTCTATACCAATCCACAATCAGAAACCCCCACTCCTATAGTCCAGAAAGATGTGAAATCAGCTCAAAGCCTGGCTGATATTCAGCAAATTGGAGAGCAGTTGTTCATCCCTGTTCAGTTAAATGATGGGAAGGACTCTGTTCTCGCTCGAGTGTGTGTGAACAACGGTAAGAGCTTCATCAGCGAAGCCATGTTCCGCCAACTCCCAAAAGATCCAGCCATTCCCACCTTCAAACTGATAGACAAATGGGAAATGGACCTGGAAGCACCTGACTCCAAACATCTCCTGCCAAGCAGGTGTATGCTCAAAATCTCCATTGGCAACAAGAGCATAGTCCATAATTGTTGGGTCGTGCGAGACGTCACTGCCGCCTTTTACTTAGGCAGTGACATTCTCAATCGCTTTGCCATTAGTTTGGACCTAATAAACTTCAAAGCTTGGTCCCGATTAGCGGATAATCCCATGGGCTTTGATGATCCAGAAAAAGCATTTAGGTCAGCTCAATTGCTACCTTATGCAGTTGAAATTCAGGTTAAAGAGGAAGTCACCATCCCAGAAAGGACCCGACAATTCTCCCTGGAAGTGAAAGTTAAAAGGGGACAAGAGTTGAAAAACCCTGATGCTTACATACATCTAAATGCTTCTCTCCAACAGCAAGGGTTAGGGGTAAACCCAACTCCATTAGTCAACATAGAACATGACACCATTCCAATAGAGGTGGATAACAGCGACTTAAAGAGTATTACTCTAGCCGCAGGCACCATTATTGGAATGGCGGTTGATGACCGACATTTCTCCATTGATCTTGTAAATGAACTGTTAGGACCCATCCCCAAGGACTGTTTTGACAGTGACAGTGATGACAACGCAACACCAGACAGGATTTTTACCTGGCATGGGGGGAACTTCCTGGTGTACACTTCCTGCCCCTATGGTAAGGAAGATGTGACCTGTGACTTCAGGAGGGATGAGGTGATTTTCCAGGTCCATGAGGGCTGCCTTTCCCACCTGAAGCCTCCGGTCCAAATCAGCACTCTGACCAGGGACTTCTCCACCCAGTTGGAGGAGGCCGCTGAGATAGCCAAACCAGAAGTCTTTCCAGGCTTCAGGCAGATGGTGGAAGAGAGAGTCAACCTAGCTGACGCCTGTGTGACTCTGGAACAAAAGCAAAAGTTGAAACAAGTTTTCTTGGATTTCCAAGATCTCTTTGCGGTAGACTCATATGACTGTGGTCGCACTGACATCCACACAACAACAATCCCCACGGACCCTGGCATGACTCCTGTGTTTGTGAAGCAATATCGCTTGCCTCTCGCATCAATGGAGTCCCTTACTGAAATAATTAAGAACCTTGAGTCCCGGGGAATAATCCGTCCAGTCCACAGCACTTTCAATAATCCGGTGCTGGGAATATTGAAGCCAAACGGCCAGTGGAGACTCTGTGCCGACCTCAGGGAGCTCAACAAACGGGTCCATACTTCCCGATGGCCTCTGCCCTACATTGACCAAGGGCTGGCCCAGATCCAGGGGTCACAGGTATTCACTGCAATAGACCTGACCAATGGATACTGGACTGTGCCTGTCAGTAAGGAGGACCAATACAAGCTGGCTTTTACCTTTGGGGGCCAGCAGTACACCTGGACCCGGACTCCCTTCGGATACCTCAACTCCGGCAATGAATTCAACATTTTTCTACACAAGGCCATGCCTGACTTGGGTGCAAGGGGTAACTTGGCTTATGTAGATGATGTCCTCATCAAAAGTTCATCTGTGGAGGAACACATAGCAGAGATCCGTTATGTTCTGACACAGTTGAGGGCCGCCGGAGCAAAACTTTCCTTTCAGAAAGCACAGTGGTGTAGAACCCGTGTTAATTTCTTGGGGCATGAGATTACTCCTCAGGGCCTCTGTCCCCAGGAAAAGAAAGTGGAAGCACTTCAGAAACTGAAAGACCCCACAACTCTGCGGGAACTAAGGAGCCTCCTTGGACTGACTAATTACAGCAGAAAGTTCATTGAGGGCTATGCAGAGATCACCAGACCCCTGATTCATCTCCTGAAGGGGGGGGTCAAGTGGGAATGGGGTCCAGAACAAGCCGAGGCAGTAAAACAACTCAAAAGAAGCCTCTCACAAGCTCCTTGCCTAGCTTACCCTGTCAGAAACAAGGAGTTCTTCCTGGAGACGGGGTTCTCTAATACGTGCTTGACGGCAGTATTATATCAAAAGCATGACAAGGTCAATAAAGTAATCTCCTATGCGAGCAAAACTTTATCCTCTGTGGAGGAGAAATTCAACGATTGTGAGAAGGCACTCCTGGCAACGGTGTGGGCATTGAAGAATTACCGCCCGTTTATCCAGGGGGAACACATCATAGTGGAGACTCCACACCAGCCTCTGCAATATCTCCAAAGTGATAGAATCCGGGCCGGAAATGTGAGTAATTCCCGAATTACTTCCTGGATTCTGTCAATGCAAGGCTTTCCTGTGGAGGTCAGATATGGCCAAAACAAGAAGAGTCCCCTCGCGCAAGGTCTGGCTGACTTGCATGATTGTGCCAGAGAAAACTGTCTCGAGGACGAAAGTCTAAAAATAAAGGACAACATGGAGGCATACCTTAATTCCCCACACAAAGTCTTTGAAGAAGACAAGTGTGAGGGAATGCCCACTGTCTATGTGGATGGATGCTCTTACCATGTCGACAACGACGGGGAGAAAGAACTGGTGGCTGGCGTAGGGAATGCATGGGGGAATGAGTCCCCAGAACCCTCCGCTGGATACAAAATTGGTCCCCGAAGTAGTCAGGTGGCAGAATTGATGGCTGTGCATCAGGCCATCCTCACTGCTGTCCAACATCAACTCCACGAACTGGTCATAATCACAGATTCGGATTATGTACGGAACGGGTTCGTGGAGCACCTGGTTAATTGGAAAACCAGAGGCATGTTATGTGCTAACAACAAACCCTTGAAACATGGGAAGTTGATCCAAAACATTGATGATCTGGTCACCTCGAATGGGATGACCATCTATTGGAAGAAGATCAAGGGTCATTCCAAAGTAGAGGGACCAGACAAAACTGGAAATGACTTAGCTGATCAGCTGGCCAAAACCGGGGCCATCCAAGGGGATCTAATTGAGATTGAGTCCCTGTTGGGGGAAATCCAGGTCACTGCTATCACTAGGTCCCAGACAAATGCTAACAACGACCTTTCAATTGCACAATGGAGTAAGGAGACCCCTGATGCTGATTTGATTACCGCTCAGAAGGGGGATCCAATAATTGGTAAATTTTACCAGCACCTTGAGGACCCTGAGAACTTTCCCCTGACGGATACCGATTACACTGGGAAAGAGGACCTAAGAGTGTTGATGAAATGTCCAAAAATGTTCAGAATCCAAGACGGTTTGCTGGTAAGGAAATCCAAAGCTGGCCACGATCAGTGGGTGGTTCCTACCTCATTCCGAAGCCTGATGTTAAGTCACGCCCATGATGCGGCCACGGCCGGTCACAGGGGGTTTCACACAACATTGGAAATCTTAAGAGAGGTTGCCTACTGGCCACACATGGGGCAGGACCTCGACCAATACTTGAAGGGGTGTCTTGTGTGTGCACAATTTCAGCCATCATCCCTCACGCACCGGGCGCCTTTACAAAAGAGGGGAATGACACTGCCATGGTCAGATTTACAGATCGACTTTGTAGGCCCTGTGATTCGCTCGGCTAGGGGGAATAAGTACATGTTGACTGTGACATGTTTGTTTACCAAGTGGGTGGAATGTCTCCCAGCCCCAAACTGCAAGGCAGAAACTGCAGCTGCCTTGATGATTAACCACATCTTTTCCCGTTTTGGTCTACCTCAAAGGATTGAGTCAGACAGAGGTAGCCACTTCACCAGTGAAGTAATGACAAAGATGTGGGAGATACTGGGGGTCAAGAGAAAGCTGCATATTGCTTATAGACCAGCTTCTTCTGGGGCAGTAGAGAGATATAACCGGACAATTGTGAGCATATTAAAGAAGTTTGTGGCAGATTCTGGGCCAAGTTGGGATATCCGATTACCTCTGGTCCTAATGGCTATCAGATCTACCCCTTCGTCTGCAACCAAAATGTCACCATTTGAGTTGATGACTGGGCGCAAGATGGTGCTTCCGCAGCATTTGCTCTACAGGACCCAAGAGCAGACACTGATAAATGCCTCCACTACTCATGAGTATGTAGAGAATTTAAGGAAACACCTTCAACATGCTTTTGCTTATGCTCAGCGGAATCTAGAAAGATCGGCTGATAGCATGAAGACCCATTATGACCTGAAAACTTCCAGGAAGGAATATCAGGTGGGAGACCGGGTCTATCTATACAACTTCCAAAGGAACCAGGCCAAGCAGCGCAAATTTTTGCCTACATGGAAGGGACCCTTTGAGATCGTCGATAAGATCTCCCCTGTGGCCTACAAGATCCGCATCCCCAAAGGCGGTTCGGCAGAGGGGGAAGACAAGTGGGTCCACATAAACCAGTTGAAATGTTGCCATCCCAGGCACACTCTGCAACAACTGGAGGAATCCTCTGGAATCCTAGCAGGCACTGTCTCAGACTAATTCAGTTCCAACCATAAAACATACCACATCTAGTCTCTAAAATATTGTGATTTGCATGAAACTGTCTCTTAGTTATACTGTTTTTTTTTTCTCAAAATAAGAATGTAATGTTTCGTTATGATAAAATGCATATGCTGCCCCACTACCTCAACAGTGGTGGAAAAACGTCTATGAGTAGATATTGCCGCTTTTGCTTTATCATCCTAGGAGAGATGAAACCATGAAGGATGACCAAGAAGAACGATCCGGAGACCGGGAGCAGAGACGCAACGGGCCCGGGGTACCGCCCAATCTTCCCATCAGGACCGGCGAGGAGAACCGATCGATCAGTACCGGATGGAGAAGAAAACGCTGAACTGTGTCATCTACAGAAGAGGAAGAAGATTATGCGGACAGACCGGTGCATGGGTCAAAACCCTTGTGCACGCGACTCCCCATCGACTCAAATTCAAAGTGCAGTCGCGTGGGGGGGACTTGTTGGGTGTCCTGACCCACGTTTAAGCTACCCTGCTACAACATTTGGTGCTGTGGGCTTAGGAAATTCAAGATGGCGGAAAACCCACATGTGCGCTGAAATACAGGAAAGCTGCGCAGTTTGTGCGCCCACCAAAATGGTTGCCTCACTTGCCACCCACCAGTGCGAGAATGAAAGGCCGGGTTGCCATGAGGGAAATGGGTTGCCAAAGGAAAAACAGTAGCGCCGGTTAGCTTCAAAGCGCTTTAAAACCACCATTGGACTACCCGCACAGTAGTCTGAAACCATTGGGAATGGCAATGCTGATTGCCAAATGCAACCTAGAATTGTGGGGAATTCATTTCTTAAATCCCAAAAATGGGTGCAGTACCAGTACTCACCACTATCCAAAAGCCGGCGTTTTAAAACCACTCTGTGTGTTTTTCTGAAGGCAAGCAAAATGCCTATTTCAAACCTTGCAACATGTGCAAAATATTCACTGAACACCAGCAGACATTTGGCAGAATGGAGTTTTGTGTGCCTACAAAATCTGGGAAATGAAGAGCCCAAAAACAATGCTTATAACAAAAATGCTATGGAGTCAGCAGCTTAAGCCTAACTACAACTGGATTTAAAACCACCAAAATCGAAAATGTTAAATTAAATGAGTGACCTATGTTTGGTGTCACATGCCTTTGTAACTGTTGAAATGTCATAGTTTTGCACTTAGAATCAGCATTCTAGCTGCATGTGTAAAATTACAAGTTATTTTAAAAGCAACAAAAAGTTAGCTGAAGGTCTGGCTTAAGGAACTTGATTTTGCCTAGCAACTACCCATCAGCAGTGAAACTTGAGTCACCACTGTGTTCCCAGGCCAACCTTCCTTTTGCTGCCCAGGCTAAGGATATGCCATCTATCTGATAATTGAATTTCCTGTGCTCTGCCAGAGAGTGAACAAAGCCCTCTCCACTCAGGCAAAGGTTTTTTATTACAGACGTCGTAAAAAGTGGCTTCCTCCTGGAGAAGCTGGGAGGAGCACTGCCTGTGAGAAGCAAGCTGGCTTGGCAGAAACTGGAAAGACTGGTTTCTGTACCATGTGACCTGAAAAGACACACCCCTGCAGCAAGGATATGGTTTTATAAAAAGGGGGATAATTCATAGAGCGGACATGTGAAAATTTTATAAATGATACCATAATTCTTGTGATTTTTCTGCCCACAGTTTAAGACGTGGTAGGAACCGGTGGTATGTTCAGGGGGGTTTTAGCGGAAAAGTGGATATTACTCTAAATGTGTGCATGTTAAACATCTGAAACTTCATCAGTTAATGTCCCTACCCCCTGCACACATGTATGTAAAGTTGGGTCCATGTCGGAAATTGAAAAAGCAGTTAAAAAGTCAATTATGTACACTCTTTGAATGCAAGCTCCGAGAATGAGCAGATTTGGACATAGACATGGCTAAATTCAGCCACACCATGTATATGTAATTTTAAACAAATGTGTACCTGTGCAAATATGTTTTTAGGTCAGATATAGATTGTGTGTAAAGTTGACAGGGGTGGGTTCTCTGTATCATAAACAGACCTCATCCTGATGACACTTCATTTCATTCCCCCAATCAAGTAAGAAATGGAAGTTTGACCAATTAGAAGCTGAGAGAGAGGTAGGGTCAGTGATGCTAGAACACACCCACATTCTAAACACATAAAAGCAGACAGACAGGACAGATAGGGGATTCATTTTTCATCTGCCGCTGAAAGCTCTGCCGGAAAAATCCATACTTACCTCCATCAAACTCCAGAAAGCCAAACTAGAGACTTCAATCTATCCAGAGCAGAGAGACCCAAAGAACCGGTGCCTAGCAGAGACCAGACCCCTGTGAGCAGTTCCAGAGGCCAGGCGCTGTGAGCAGAACCCGGAAAGACCTGACCAGACTGAAGTCCGTGACCAAGTCGCTTTCCTGTTCAAAATCTCTTGTGAGTACTTAGCAAAACTCAGAACACATCTCTTAGTTTAAATTCATCTAATTCAATCTATTTAACCTAAGTAGAACTGCCTCCTAGCTGTCACCTGTCATTCTAGCTGCAAAAAATTTGTCACTTGTCATTTTGAAAAAGTGTGCGTTTAAAATTTACAAAACCAAAAACGACCTTTACTAAATTACTCATATCTCCGCAACCGTTTGGGCTAGAGACTTGCAATAACTTTCATTTGGAAGCTGAGATCCCAGGCTTTTCTAGGACCCCAAAACGGTAGAGATAGTCCTTGCGGTTCCTTTGTTATAGCGCTCGGCGCATCCGCGAATTTTACCGCGATTTGCAATTTCTTCACATGTAAAAACTGCTGCTGTTTCATTGGCCAGAAATTCGTTTAACCTGCTAACTATCCCTGCATCATTGCTAGTGTGAGCCTGGACTAATATTAACTAGATACCACTCACCCTGAACCTCTATAAGGGAATTAAAAGCAAATTTAGCATATTTCTCATTCATTGCCAGCACATATCCAAGCATTGCCTGTGTTTTCAAACTCCTATCTGTGTTTTCAAAACTCCTATCTGTTTTCTGTTGTCTAAGCTTGCTGGATTGAACTGAATCACATTTGATTGCATTTCTGAGAACTGTGTGTTTCCTTCCATTTCCTTGCCTTGCATAAAGAGGGGGGGAGGGAATAGCCCGAGAAAAGTGATTACATTGTCTGGTTGAATCATATTGCGTATTTTCTGTACTGCATTCATTGAATATTGCATCCACCTGAGCTACATAAAGCATCCTCTACCACATTATACTTTTGTTCCTATTTACCAGTGTGCTACCTTATCCATTTCAGGTCAACTCATTAGTCATTATAAAGAAGTGTGCTAGTGCCAGATTCTCCGTTGTTAATATTTACCATATCAGATTAAGTGTGATATTCAATTATTAATTTATTATAAAGTGTGATATATATATTTTAATTTATCAAATAAACCTTTTAAACTTGCAAAACAGAACTACTTCTTGGCTCAGTGGGGTCAGGGGGATTCCAAGAGAGGGGTGTTATACAAGGGTAGTCATCCAGAACGCATGAACTGGACCGAAAGATATATCAATAAGGGTTTTCATTCAGTATTCTAGACTAGGCGTTAACTTGGCTGTAGTGCTGAATTGAATCCTCTTACAAACTATAGAGCCATTACTGCAGTCCCCGTTTTACTACCTTCAGATACAGAATTACCTGGAAGTCAATAACCTCTTAGGACTCAGACAATCAGGATTTAGACCAAGACATGGGACGGAGACGGCACTCATAGACCTGAAGACTCAAATTAAAACCTTAAAAGATAAAGGTTAATCTGCCCTGCTCCTTCTACTCGACCTATCTGCGGCATTTGACTTAGTAAACCATCAAATATTATGCAAACACCTGTCATCTGCTGCACACTTCTCGGACCAAGCCAATGCATGGATTGAATCATTCCTGAGCATTAGATCCATGAGGGTCTTTGCACCTTCAACATCAGCCCCACCGAGGCCAGTGACCTGTGGGGTTCCACAAGGATCCCGTGTTTCCCCGACTCTCTACAATGTGCTCACCAACCCTCTCTTTGATATACTTGACTATCTGGGCGTCACTTATACCAACTATGCGGATGACACCCAGATAGTCATCCCTATCACCGGTGACCACATTGCAGACAGTAAGACCCTCAACGAAATCTACACTACCATACAAATCTGGATGGCAAAGCACAGGCTATGTTTTAACGACGAAAAGACCGAAATTCTCCTCCTTGGCTCAACATCTAAACTGAATAAACTAGGGACCTTATTCACCTCATTTAATATCGATGGTAATTTTATTAAAGTAGCCAACGTTGTGAAAACACTAGGAATTCATATTGACTCAGCCCTCACACGAACGAGACAAACTAATGCCCTAGCCTCCTCCACTGCCTATACATGCAGGCTCATTACAGCCTGCCGCCCCTGCCTGACCACATCTAAATATATCTCATTAGCGAGAGCATTAGTATTATCGAAGCTCGATTATTGCAATGCGCTCTACCTGGGCACATCTCAACAAAATATCAACAAAATGCAAGTCATGCAAAATAATGCCATGAGAGCGGCATGTAATATCCACAGGAAACAGCATATTACGGCAACCAGACAGTCCATAAAATGGCTTAATATCAAGCAAAGAATAGACCTGAAGTCACTCTCACTCACTCACAAATGCCTCGATAACCTCCATGCTTGACTGACACTTTCTCACGTCACAGCTTGACCCGACCAACGCGAACTGCACAGTCGCATTGCGTTACCATTCCTCGTTTTCATCAACAGTGTGCAGGCGGTGTCAGTTTCCCGGTCCTCGCTGCTAAGAAATGGAACGCACTCCCTATCTCAATAAGAGAGGAACCGTCCTTCTCCCGTTTCCGTATGAAGGTTAAAAATCAGCTCTTTGAGCAGGACCTTAACCCGTCTGCTTTATAAAGTGAACCTCACAATGAATCCCTAGACGGTTCCTTCTACTATAGGGCTTTATGTCTGTTGTAAATGTATTACTTCTCTCCTTCTGTATCAGTTATCTCCTGTATATATGTATTATTTATAAATAACTGTCTTATAATTTGTTCACCCTTCTATTACCATATGTAATGCCTGTATATTCATACCTGTTGTAACTTGTGAAACCAGTGCCCAGTTGCCTCAGGGCTCGGCTGCGCTTTACAAATAAATATGAATACAAATACAAAAATCTGTACAAAAGGACTTGATCCTTTTCCACATCCGACGTTTGACATTCATTCATCCAAAGTGAGGCAGGCTAGCGCCCTGAAGCGCCCTTGGAAGCTGGTATAGGGCTCTACGAGCTAATGAAAAACCTGCTGTTGCTGCATTCATACAATATTGATAAACTGACAGAGAACTCTAAACGGAAGGCAGCCAGAAAGCGGAAGGATGTGAAAGTAGGCCAAGGATGCAGGAGCCTGCCAGCGCGCGGCGCCGTAGCGGTGTAACCCACCTGTCACGTGCCACGGCGAGGAGGCTCCTGGGTGACAGCTCATTCATCAAGAGCCAAAGAAGCTCAGATAGAGGCCTCAAAGTCACCAGGCGCTCGCCACAGTGACACCCCATCACCGGCACCTACAGATAAACCGCACGGCGAGGCGCAGTGCCAAATCCCTGCCTTAGGTTCCCTGCTTCTAGCGAAAGTAATTTAAACATTTAATTTATGCTGAAAAAGATCGAACAGGCTCAAACTACAGCTGGACGCAGAATTTTCAAACAGGGTGGACATTAGCACCTGCCCGGAGTCATCGCGAGTGAAGTGAGCCAGCCCCTTACACTCTCCTCTCTTAGTCTCCCGGGGTGCTTTGTCATATTCAAACCCCATGAAAATGATGGACAACACAGGGCATTTTATTGCACCTTCTTTGAAAGGAATTGGAGAAAAAGCAAATGGATTTACAGGCAATACGCGAGAAAATATGATATGCCGATACTTTAGATGGCGGGCCACCGGATTGACCATTTCGCAAATCACAAACAGCCAATGATTAATAAGCTCATCAGAAAACTGTGTGCTCAATAGAAACACTGAACGCGCAACAGAAGGTGTTAGGCCACAGCACTAAAGCATCGCCCACTAAAGTCTCCCACTAGCCCCCTGGGGAGATCCGTCACCCTAACTCGGTCCAAAGTAGACATCACTAAGCTTGGGTGAAAGACTTGCAAGTCCAACCAAGCCCCATACTTAGGATTCAGCGCAGGGTACATGCGGGGGGACGCAGTCCAACCACTTTATTCAGAGGGTGGACTCAGTCCCCCCCCCCCAGCTAGAAGAGAAACGTTGGATGCACTCTTTAAATTTATGAATTAAAGCTGACCTCAGAGATCAAAACGCAGTCGTCAGGTTTGTGGCCGGACACTTCACCACCGCACTATATAACCTGATGAAAAATAACAAACAACTAAAGGTGAAATATCCCATTTCGGTACTGAAAGTCCCAGGGAAAACATTTATATTGGTTCTTGGAGTTTAAAACATGCACACCTTTTAATGTTCTCAAAAACACTATTAGAAGAAAATATCCTGTCTTGGTTTTGTGTTCGTGTTGATTTTATGAGAGGCAAATACCATTTGTCCTTTGCAATTTGGGTGGTTATTCAAAGTCAATTTAATGAAATGTGCATATATCACCTTGATATGCTAATTTCTGGCGACGTCACATCCCTTTGCGTTTGTTGATGAGTCCGCCCACTTTAGGACTTGACCCCTGTGAAATACACATCGGTGCATCCAAATTGTGTCAAAAATGAATGTCTCCTCCGAGCTCACTCCTTCTTAGTGACAAGGAGGTGTGTGTGATGCACACTGAGGTGTAGCCATTTAATGTAACCCGTTACTGAAAACACATTTTGTATTCGTGTGAGTGTGTGCGTGAGTGAGTGTGTATCTGTGTATGCATGTGTGCCTGTGTGTGCATATGTGAGTGTGTCTGTATGTGTGGCTGTATGTATGTGTGTGTGTGTGTGTGGGTGCATGTGTATGTGGGTATATAAGTGTGTATGTGAGTGTCTTTGTATGTGTGTGTGTCTCTGTGTGTCTGTGTCTGTGTGTATGTATGTGTGTCTGTGTGAGTGTTTGTATTTATATGTGTATGCATGAGTGCCTGTGTGTGCATGTCTGTATATGTGAGTGTGTCTAGGTGTGCCTGTGTGTGTGTGTATGTGTGTGTATGTCTGTGTGTGTGAGTCCAACCAAACCCCATACTTAGGGATTTGGCGGACTTGTGAACTGTTAAAAGACACACCGGTACATCCAAATTGTGCCAAAAATTAATAAGTCTCCCCCAGGCTTTCTCCTTCTTAGTGACAAGGTGGTTTACGTGATGCACACTCAGGTATAGCCATTTAATGTAATTCTATGCCCCAAACAACCACTCACCCTAGGGACTGTAAACACGTTTCGTATTCAGGTGAGTGTGCGTGTGAGTGTATGTGTGTGTGTGTGTGTGTGTGTGTGTGTGTGCGCCACCCTGTTTCACATCTGTACCATTTGATTCACACCGAAATACAATTTTTCTGCCATTCCAGTTCTCCATGGGCTTCAAAGACACCCCAGTCTCATTCTGTGTATCTAAAACCTATGATGCAACCTTCGTAGACTCCTTCACAGAAGCAATAACCGCCCTAGCCATCCAACACAATCACCTGATAGTCCTAGGAGATTTCAACATCTGGTTTGAAGGAGAAAGCAAAACCATACAAAAATCGCTAACAAGCCAACTAGCAGCAATGAACCCACAACAACTAGTCAAAGGAGCAACCCACTCGGCAGCGCATACACTTTACGCAATCTTCACTAACAAACTACTCCTCACCACGGCACCCCCAATTCAAATACCCTGGAGCGACCACCTCATCATCCCCTTTGTAATCAAAATGACCAGGCTAACAAACAATCAACCGGACAAAATAACGAAAACCATGAGAAGAAATTGGAGAACCATCAAAAACTCCAACCTGCATTAACTCCTGGAGCTAAGCAAACCACACCCAACATTCATGGAAGAAGATGACCTGGACAAAAAGGTAACCCTGTTGCATTCCTGGATTATAACTACTATAGACAATATCGCCAAAGAAAAACCCTTCGCTTCATCTAATAAACGGTCTATGGCAAAATGGTTCACCCCACTACTTTGCACCATGAAAAGAAAAAAACGAAGACTAGAACTTGATTGGAGAAAAAAAAACGACGCGGCGAACAAACTTAAATTCCTACAACCCAACCGGGTTTACAAAAAGGAAATACAAAAAGCAAAGAGGAAACACTACGACAACCGAATCTTCGAAGCACCAAACACCCAAAAAGAGCTCTTCAAAATAATAAATGAAATCAAAAACCCTCCAGGATGTAACAACACACTGACTCCATCCGCAAACCTCTGCAGCGACATTGCAGACCACTTCAAGAACAAAATCACCAACATCCAACAAACCATTCAAAGCAGACCGTCTGATCTGACCACAGCCCCAACCTACACCCGGGAGGAGCACCCAAACAAACTACAAAGCTTTCCAGAAAGATCAGGGGAGACATTTGTCAAACTGGTGAATGAAAGCAACAACTTAGGGTCCCCCGAAGACCCATGCCCACCAGACATATACAAATCAATTCTTAAACAAGGAAACACCCATGGAATATCACAGGAGCCTCCTCAACCATTCCATTGCAACTGGGAAAGTGCCACAAGCCTTCAAAACTGCATACATCAGGCCACTACTCAAAAATACAGTGGGAAACATAGAGGACCTCTGCAACTACAGACCTATCTCCAACATCCCGTATACAGCCAAGCTGCTCGAAACGTAGATATACAAAATGACCCAAAAGTTTATAGAAGAGCACAGCCTACTAGACCAGGCACAAGTTGGCTTCAGACCACTGAGAGGAACAGAATCAGCTCTACTCTCAATATGGGACGATCTAAAAATCAACGCAGACTCGGACAACAGCACTGCCTTGATACTCCTAGACCTATCGGCAGCATTTGACACAGTCGACCACAACACCGTCATAACGAGATTAGAAGCATTTGGCATAACAGACACCACCCTACTATGGATCAAATCTTTCCTAACAAACAGAACGGAAACTGTATGGATGAAACCCTTCAAATCCAGCCCGAGAGATTCCACCTGTGGAGTACCACAAGGATCATCCTTCTCCCCGCTACTATTCAACATCTACCTGTATCTATTCATCAGAATCATCAAAAGCCACGGCCTCACCTGCTACAACTACGCTGACGTCTGGTAAAGCTGTACCCCTCCTCTGTGCCCCTCTGTATCCCACCCCTGTATATCTGTTCTTACCTTCTTACCTGTGAAAAGTGCTCCGTTATGCATCTGTACTGTTGTATACCTCTGTAAAGCGCTTCGTTATGCATCTGTACTGTGATATACCTCTGTAAAGCGCACCGTTATGCATCTGTACTGTTGTATACCTCTGTAAAGCGCTCCGTTATGCATCTGTACTGTTGTATACCTCTGTAAAGCGCTCCGTTATGCATCTGTACTGTTGTATACCTCTGTAAAGCGCTCCGTTATGCATCTGTACTGTTGTATACCTCTGTAAAGCGCTCCGTTATGCATCTGTACTGTTGTATACCTCTGTAAAGCGCTCCGTTATGCATCTGTACTGTTGTATACTTCTGTAAAGCGCTCCGTTATGCAACTGTACTGTTGTATACCTCTGTAAAGCGCTCCATTATGCATCTGTACTGTTGTATACCTCTGTAAAGCGCTCCGTTATGCATCTGTACTGTTGTATACTTCTGTAAAGCGCTCCGTTATGCATCTGTACTGTTGTACACCTCTGAAAAGCGCTCTGTTCCTTCTCGGAGCTAGGTCTGTGCTCAATAAATACCATAACCATAATAAAAACACCAGATTGTCAATCTTTAAAGGTATCCTTCTAGGAGCTGTTACTTTCTTTTGCTGGGATTTATTCTGCACGCTGCTGCCAGTGGCATGGCCTCGAGGTGAATGTCCAAAAATAATTCATGTGGTTATTCCAGGGTTTGATCATGTGGTTTGCTCAGCAAGGCAATCGTAACATGCTTATTATGACTACAATCTACACCGGAAGTGATCATGAGAAATAAACATTACACAATTGTAGAAAGAACCAGGCAGCCATGTTATCACAATTATATCACTGTATTTTTTTAAATAGTGCCTTTTGTTGCAAAAACACACTATTTTCTCTCAAAGTGCCCTTTCTTGCAAAGGGGTTTGCTTAGACCAGAATCGGTGCTCTGTGTCTTATATGAGCACAAAGGCAATGTTTAATCTGGAATGCTGGCTGCTGAACCCACACACATGTGTTGTAGGATGCACAACTCTAATAATTAACAAAAATACAAAATAAAAAAAGCAACGTAGACCTGGCAGCATGGTCCGTTGGTGTATTATAAGATCTGTGAGACCCCCAGTAGCGGACTTCCCTCGCGATCCCACATATGGGCAATGAGCCCTCATTGTGATGGTGGCATTTAGAAGCCGGCATGGGATTAACATCTCAACTCGCCACCCATGGAAGTACCAACTCACCACCCATGGGAGTAACAACTCGTCACCCATGGGAGTAACAATTCACCACCCATGGGAGTAACAACTCACCACCCATGGGAGTAACAACTCGCCACCCATGGGAGTAACAATTCACCTCCCAAGGGAGTAACAACTCACCACCCATGGGAGTAACAATTCACCACCCATGGCAGTAACAACTCGCCACCCATGGGAGTAACAACTCACCACCCATGGGAGTAACAACTCGTCACCCACGGGAGTAACAATTCACCACCCATGTGAGTAACAACTCACCACCCATGGGAGTAACAACTCACCACCCATGGGAGTAACAACTCGCCGCCCATGGGAGTAACAATTCACCACCCATGGGAGTAACAACTCACCACCCATGGGAGTACCAACTCACCACCCATGGGAGTAACAACTCGCCACCCATGGGAGTAACATCTCAACTCGCCACCCATGGGAGTAACAATTCACCACCCATGGGAGTAACAACTCACCACCCATGGGAGTAACAATTAACCACCCATGGGAGTAACAACTCACCACCCATGGTAGTAACAATTCACCACCCATAGGAGTAACAATTCACCACCCATAGAAGTAACAAGTCAGCACCCATGGGAGTAACAACTCGCCACCCATGGGAGTAACATCTCAACTCGACACCCATGGGAGTAACAATTCACCACCCATGGGAGTAACAACTCACCACCCATGGGAGTAATATCTCCACTCGCCACCCATGGGAGCAACAATTCACCACCCATGGGAGTAACAACTCCCCACCCACAAATACTCGATCTGGCATGACCCAAATGACCGACAGCCACATGTATTCTCTCCGTATTGGCTTGAAATATATCATTCGTGCGACTGGTGTCAGTTTATCAAAACTTTGCCCTTGTGCCAAAAAAT
The DNA here is from genome assembly GCF_040938575.1 of Ambystoma mexicanum. Lineage (NCBI taxonomy): Eukaryota > Metazoa > Chordata > Amphibia > Caudata > Ambystomatidae > Ambystoma > Ambystoma mexicanum. Next base: position 56,419,586 of record NC_090923.1, read on the forward strand.
GTGACAAATGAATTTAGCATCAATGTTGCTGCTTAGATAACATGAGACGGAGCAATGTGTTTGGCCCTCCCCCGCGTGGACTAAAAGGTTGTTCCCCAGGATCAAACCGGAGAAGACTCTTTCACTTAATATATTTCCTGTGTAGTATGAAAAGAAACGTAGTAAACACATTTCTTTTTTATGTTTCGCGGCAAGCATTGATCAAGAAAGTCAGATGTATTTTTTCTCTTGTACAACTGTGTTCAGATAGTAAAGATTATGGCAAAACCCGTTTGCTCCAATCCATATTATCCAAGCATCTGCCCAACGTTTAGCACCATCGAAGATATTAGACAGTCTGGCCCTGATATCACAACCAGGAAATCGCAGGGTCCACTTTTCTTCTCCTCCTCCTGCCAGCGCATGTTTCTGGGCTGACCGCATTCATGCCCCAGGATCTCGGTGGGTCCTCACAGTTCCAGGAACATTCAGGAAGTCAAGGACATTCCTCATTCTACAGTGTACTGGCTATCCCACCCTGCAAGGATGGAGGCACATGAGAATACTGCTCTCGCATCTCAGAAAAGTTAATTGGAAGACAACTTGACTTGTCCCATATTCATGAAGGTGAGGGGGACAGTATAAATCCCTTGCCCTCCAATTGTGGCAAAGGCAACACTCAGGCATACAATGCCCACAATATCCTTACCTGCCCAGTAAGAATGCGGGAGGGTAGACAGCATCCTTGGCTCCACAGTGACAACATAGCTAAGGAAGTTCTCTTTTCAGGCAAAGAGTCTGTATCAAAGATCAAAGGTCATGATGTAAGCCGTAGCTTATTACTATAAGTACCCCGGCCCATAGAATCTTTTCAGAAGGTGTGGAACGCCAGCAGCGTTTCACAACTGGAAGCAAATATATATGTATATATATATATGTCCGCCATGCAATGGGGAGAAGGGACTACGTAGTCCCTGCTCCTTTTCCATGGTGGTCATTTAAAAAAGAAGAAACAAGTAAATGAAAAAGATGGCCGCCATGGGATAGGGATAAGGGACCTTCTCCCTTTTCTTGGTGGCCATTAAAAAGTAATTTAAAAAAAAAATGTAAACACAGAAAATGGCCTCAGGGAATGGGGTGAAGTGTAGTCCCTTCTCCCTTTCCATGGTGGTCAGATGCGAACATCAAGAGACGGGAAGAAGTGCAGTTAAGGCATTGTCAGGCTGGTAACTATCCGGTGAGGGCCAATGGCATTGCATGTTAACATCGTATTGTCCCTCGCCGGGTACTAATTATCTATATTAGGCCAACTCAGCGGAACGCTCTCTTTGTTGGTATAAAGCGAGGGCGCAACTCCCGTTATGGGACTCCTGAGCCACATGTATTTGTCCTGGGGTACGTATCAACCCTGATAGAGGGGTTCTCAGCCCAGTATGGGGGATATACTTCCATAGAACCCTGACTGGGTTGCAGGAGCTTTCTGCCCAACGGCGCAGCCTCTATCCTATGAACGTAAATCGCAGGACTGATGGCGCTCGCTATAAATACCATATAAAGTGCCAACACGTATGTTTAGACAACTCACAGGCCCAGATGCAAACCTCTGTGGGAAGCTGTGATGGGGGACGTCATACACTTAGGCTTGCCCGAGGGCATTGGAGCGCATCACTTTAGGGGCACTGTGTATTGAGTACTCAATTCCAGGTTCCAGGCTACAGATCTCTTTAACTATTAAATGCATTTGATGTATTTAACGAGTGGCCACGGCCTGGTTCCTATCTATATAACGGAGTCCCAGGATCGGAAGCAGAGGGAGGCATTAATGAGAGGATTTGGCCCACTGGTTGAGTGGCCGATCTTAAAACCAAAGGTTCTTTAATCTCAGCGCATCCACATCAAAATACATCTGTGAATCTGTGCACATTAATATGTCTCCTAGACCCCTCTTTATATATCTTCTAAAACTGTGGGCCCCTGGAAACTGACTGATTTCTCTAATAACTGTAACTAGCAGTCGCATGCTCTCCAGACTACCTCTCTGCACCCATACACATGCCAACTCGATATTGGTGGCTAACAGGGACTTGCCCACCCCTACATACCTTCGTATTGGCTAAAATACACACATGCATTCTAAAGTCCTCTGTGATGAATTTCCTGTACCTTGGACTTCGGTCCCCCGAAGGCGTTCACCTACAGCGCTTTGAGGTCATACCAATGGAAGAAGGTGCTATACAAATGACAAATTGCATTACCTTATATTAGTTTTAAAATCTCAGCAATTCTCTCTAGGGTTTAAGTACTTCAACGGGATTTAGGTTGGAGCCTGCACAGGTCTCCGTCTGCAGTCTGCAGTGATGAAAGACACCCCCTGGCATGTTGGTGATACTGTGCAATTCAATTCCATTTAGGGGGACCCCCTTCCTAGAGAGGGGGTCTGCAACCTGTGGCTCTCCAGGTGGTTTTGACTACGATTCTTGTGATCCTTCACCATTGGATCTGCTGTGTAGGGCTAATGAGAAATGTAATTGAAAACATTTGAGGGAGCTCAGGTTGCAGTCTTCTGTACCTAGTGGAAGGATTAGGGTCAGACGGAAATGCATTATTCCATTGGTCACTTTTTTAAGGATTTCTTAATCTTCCATAGAAATCCCCCCCCCCCGGCCTGTTTGGAAGTGAGGGGCAGGCAGAGTTCGAAGCAATCAGAATGGGGTGAGGGTACCCCATGTTAGGAGCAATAAGTAGGCGCCACCCAATGATGAGCAATGCCAAGTAACATGGGAATGAAGGCCGCCTGGGGGCAATGGTGCCCAGATTGCGATAAGGCACAGTCACAGGTTCACAGCTTTAAAACCAGAGAGGAGGAGAAACGAGCATTGGCAAAGCCACCAGTTGGCATTTGTGTAGGCAGCGGATAGGCATGTTCCAGGCATTCATATAATAGTTCTGCCCGGCCATCAGATCTCTACAGCTGGTACTTGCACAATCTGTATGACACAAGAGCAAGTCGGACTGTTTTTGGTTTTCATTCCGTCCCCCACTTTGTCTTGATGCGCCTTGAAACACTTTTTGCTGTATAGGCGCTTAATAAATACCCAATAAATTACTGCTGTGTAGAGTAGGAGGTGGGTGCGTTTTCCCTGGCACCCGCACCCTCACCGCCATCATGTTGGAACAGTAGGAGAGGAGCTATATGTAGGACCCCATGCGTTACCCCTATACCGCATCAAGTGAATGAGAGACAATATGCACTCAGGCAACCATACCCAATGTACCCTCGCACTGAAAGGGTGGAAGCATGTCAGCACGCACCAGTGGACATCATGGAGCGTCGAAATCTGACGATGACAGCGGGATGTCATGAAGAAGATAACCGAGGACATACTGAAATGATATGAAAATACTTGAGAGTGATGATGTAACTGAAGTGGCAAGAGAAACAAGTAGGAAATGATAAAGTAACCATATATACAAAGAAGATAAAGTAACTTGCTGACCAGTAAGTGTAAATATGCGGCAGGGCAAGGCAGATGAGACATATAGAAGCTTGCTATCGAGGAAAATATAACGTGGCTAGAGCGGCCATGATACAAAGATGGACGTCAGCTCATGTTAAGAATCAATCCAGCTACCTCAGAGACAGACCACGGGTCCAGAGTCAGGAGATGTTGGAGCAAACTCTTTGTGTGCAAACTAAAGAGGAGTCTGTGTTGGCCAGAGATCAAGGGTGCTATTTTAAGGAATAATTGCAAGGCACAAGAGTAGGCAGACGGATAAGCTATGTATGTAAGACATATTTCTCTTAAATTAAAAAAGGAAACGTTTACAAGAGCCAAGTATTGGACAATTAACAGTGGGTAGGGTCTGTACAAAATGGAGTGAGCAAGTCTCTAGATCCCAAAAGAAGCAAGAACACTGAATATAAGTAAATAAAAAATCAGTAAATAGGAGGTTGAAATGGACAAATTTGCAGTCTTCTCACACATGATTCAGAAGTCGAAAAAACAGGGCTATTCATTAAGCTTTGGATGAAGATAGTGATGTGCTTCCACTCCCTCAAATGTCCCAGAACAGAGAGCAGGCTACAGACGGGAAACTTCGGTTTATGGTCGGACTGATGAGAGATGATGGATTAATCAGGAAAGTGGAGCGTAATCTGATGTGACTCAAGCAACTGGGTTTCAGTTTCCTTACGTACCGCTAACGAGCTGAAGTCCAAGGTTGGGGGAGAATGCCAACCAAAGGGTCTACGGGGCAACATGCTATACAAAGTTGCATAGACCAATCTGCTGCTATAATCAGTATTATACGTATTTAGAGGCAGTTTGAGGTGTGCCTTTCAGATAAGGGGCAACCAATGAAGTACTAGCACCTATATATTCCATAGGTACACACGTTCCCTTAACCAATCCACCACATCAATAGGTTTTGCAGTTTGCCACATAGAATGACGTCATAGATGATGCATATTGGGGTATATAACCTCTGTATATCCAAGTGTGTTTGTGAGCGTGCACTCATCAGGTCGATGTCTGCCAGTTTCCCCTGCTTTATGACATTGAGAATAAAGTGGTAGTTTGCCATATTATCTGTCCAGTTATTTTGTCTGAGATCTGTATTGGTAATTCTGTCTAGCTTCAAGGTGCTAGTGCACATTTGATCGCATCTGGGCATTTTATGGCAATGGCTGGCAAAATAGGTTGCATTGCTATTGCTTAGCTTTACAAGAATTCAGTGCAAGGAACAGATGCAATGACACACTTATTGCTTATAGATGTGGATGAAGGCACACTTGTTTAAGTTATGTGATTACACCAGAATTTAGTTGTAATCCATACTGTTTAAAATACTGATTAAGCTTGGCATTCACTTAAAAACACAGAGCTAGCAGAAAAAGATCACAGTGTGTGGGAATGGCCCTAGGCACTAGCATGACCATAGAGCGTCGGATGGTGGGTAGAAAGCCAAGCAGAATCCACAGGCTGTGTGTCCCTCCGCGCGTGCCAATTCACTCCTATCTTTCCTCCCATGCCAATAGTTTCAGCTTATAGGCAACACTTACAGCAACACCAAATAGCCAAAGTTAAAAGGAATTCAATGAACTAGTGGTTAACATGTCTGTGGAAGTGGTCCTTTGCCTTTATTTCGGCACTTATAGATGACAGCAGATGTAATATAATTGCTACAGTCAAGATGTATGCCATGTTTCCTGAATGTTGCTAACAGTGGGATTTATTGCACTCAATAGAAGTGTGAAACAATTAGCCAAGCAGACTATTTTGCTTATGTGTCTTTTATGTTGAGCGATTATTTTACCTTAGCAATTGGTTGATAAAAAGCCATTTTTGATATTGACCATTTAAGCAAATACCAGAGTATTCATACCCATGGAGGTATCCTTCGGAACCTAAAGATACGCATACCCAGCCTAGTATTCCACATGGGTGGGAGCTCTAGACTGCACACATGTCCCATGTGTACAACCCAGGTCACATTACAGAAAGTCACAAATAAATGTGCAGGGCCTACGCACAGTGAAGTGAAAAAAATGTTTTCTTATTTTTTTATTTACGACATTGAACCCCCGAAGTGATTTTTACAAGTGACAAAGAGTAGAGTCGTAAAACAAGAGGAATTAAAAAAGAAAAAGTCAAATTGGAGCTGAAGAAAAACTGAAGAAGAAGAGCCCAGAAGAGATTACTTAATTACTTATTCCGAAGGCGTTCAGCCATTGTCATCAGAGACAATTAATTTAGTGGAATATTTGATACCAGGCAAGGATTCTCATCCATGTTGCTGAAAATCAAGTCCAGGATTTTTGCTGCGGCTATCGCCCATGATGGTCTAAGGCCCCCTATTAAGCAGGCCCACCACAGCTCTTCTTCCGCTAAGTATCCATTTGCCAGGTGCAATATCAAAAATGGAGTTCTACAGTGCTTGGTTCCTGGGCTTGATAGTAGCAGGTGACGCAACGTTTCAGGGCTCGTATTTGTGTTCAAGAAGCAACAGCCGTTAGACAATGAAATTCCTCTTATATTACGAATCTCATTTGATGGCAATAGGTTCAATCTTGCCCGCAGGAGGGTTGATCGAAGTTTTCTGTTCAAATGTTTCAACAGGAACGGTTGTAAGACATTTAATTTTTGGACCGTTGGGGGCCAGTGGAAAGTCAGTTTGTAATTTGCAGCTTTATCCAAGGTGGCAATCCAGTCAGACTCATCTAAACGTTTTTTTGTTTTGGTTGGATTCTGTAGAAGTTCATCAATTGAGCTGCCGCACTCGACCAAGTTCCTTTTGCAGCCATTTCCCCAGAAGCCAGCATTTTACACTGTCCTAGACTTATCTCCTCTTGATCCATGAGTTTACGATATAGCATGATGCTATTTCGTGCTACGATTGCCTCAAGGGACGTTAAGGACAATTTGCACCTAATTAACACTATAGGCGTTGATTTCGGGAGATTCAGGATGGATCGCAAGAACAGGCTTTCTAGTGTGGACCAAAGCACTTTTGGGAGGAAGGGCATAGATTCTACACCCTATGTGATGGTAGGGATAACTTTTGACTGATAGAACTTTATTGTCAGAAGTAATGTGAACCGGCGTATTTTTTGTCCAGGATTTTGGCTTGAGAAATGAGGTTTTGCATTTCAGATGTTGTTGCATAGAGTTTTGTTTTTTTAGACAAATCGATCAAGACCTCCAACTATTTAAAGTCCCACACTTGTTCGACTTTCACACCTTCCATGGACCAGGACGATTTACTTTGTTTCTGACTTTGTTTTTCTTAGACCAGAATCTTTGTCTTAAGTTTGTTGATTTTGAGGTCATTGTCTGCTGTGTATTTGGGAGAATGTGTTTAGCTGTCGTTGCAGGCCTATTGGTGTTTGATCCAATTTGATTAGGTCATCTGCATATAAGATCCTTGGGACTTTTGATGAACCAATTGCTGTGGGAAAGATCTGATCTCGCCTAAGTAAGCCAACAAAAGCGACAGGGCAAGTGGACAGCCCTGGTTGACTCCTCTGGCTGTTGGAATCTCCGATGATAGCAGTCCTTTGGAACTCAGTGAAAACACACCTGGATGTGGCTGTGCAGAAACGTCGGTCTTCACGTGTCCTGACATATTACGCATATCATCCAACGTTACACTTACCATGTTAAACCGATCAATCGTCCTGTGTGCCTCCATGGTTAATATTTGTAAACCGATGTATGATCACTCGTTGACCACATCATGCCCTGACAGCAGCTTCTTTTTTGCATGTGATAATGGACAGAATTAAAAGCCCTGCAGATGACTTACAAATCCAGAGATGAAGTGAAACATGTTGAATGCCTCAGAGAGAAGAGTTAGGAAAGCCAGTGTAGACGGAGGTGGTCTCTGAAGAGCTGGGTCAGGTGTGCACACACATGAAGAAGGTGTGTCACCCTGCTGTGCTACCCAGCGTGCAGATCAACAGCCGTGGGCACCGGCGGACCGCTATTAGATGAGGATGCCAATCAGAGTACCTTTATTTTGCCAGCTCACGTGCTCCTTTCAGTCACATGCAGTTTCAAGACATTTCTCACATGGCTCCGCAAACGTGTGTTTCCGTCGCTAAGCAGAGGGGAGGAGAGGGGCAGGTACATATCTACAAGCTGGCACATGATCCTGTCTAATTAATATTGTATAACGCCCTTGATAGCGGAGACCAGTCTCTAAGTGGAGGACACGGATTCGAACCTGTGCTGCTCTGCGTTGTCTCGCTTCCAAGACAAAGGCATTGCCCCTGAGTTGCCCTCCCGGCATGTACCACCCTCCAAGGGAGTCAAAGGCACACGGACCGAGCAAGTAAAATAAGCATAATTAAATTTCCGTTAACCATCTGAGTGTGTTCCCTTTGAGGGATGACTGCAGGGAGTTTAATGCCCACAATGAGGATGAGTGAGTGAGCGAGTGAGTGAGTGAGTGAGTGAGTGAGTGAGTGAGTGAGTGAGTGTGTGTACACGGCCACTGTATTCAGTTACCCATCTTTAATACTTTGCTTCATTCTCTCACTTTTCGTGAATTAAAGAACTCGTGATATATACTAATTAGCCATTCCATTTGCTCAAAGTGCTGTCAGTATTAATAATGCACGATAATGGGTACATTGTGTGCGGTTCATGGGTACTAAATATGGGATAGATTGAATATTAGGAGTAATGAGTGAGATGAGTTCGGTTTTTGTGGAGTAATGAGTGAGATGAGTTCGGTTATTGTGTACTAAATACGGGATAGATTGACTATGAGGAGTAATGAGTAAGATGAGTTCGGTTATTGTGTACTAAATATGGGATAGATCGAGTATGAGGAGTAATGAGTGAGATGAGTTTGGTTATTGTGTACTAAATACGGGATAGATTGACTATGAGGAGTAATGAGTAAGATGAGTTCGGTTATTGTGTACTAAATATGGGATAGATTGAGTATGAGGAGTAATGAGTGAGATGAGTCTGGTTATTGTGGAGTAATGAGTGAGATGAGTTTGGTTATTGTGTACTAAATATGGGATAGATTGAGTATGAGGAGTAATGAGTGAGATGAGTCTGGTTATTGTGGAGTAATGAGTGAGATGAGTTTGGTTATTGTGTACTAAATATGGGATAGATTGAGTATGAGGAGTAATGAGTGAGATGAGTTTGGTTATTGTGTACTAAATATGGGATAGATTGAATATGAGGAGTAATGAGTGAGCTGAGTTTGGTTATTGTGTACTAAATATGGGATAGATTGAGTATGAGGAGTAATAAGTGAGATGAGTTTGGTTATTGTGTACTAAATATGGGATAGATTGAGTATGAGGAGTAATGAGTGAGATGAGTCTGGTTATTGTGGAGTAATGAGTGAGCTGAGTTCGGTTATTGTGTACTAAATATGGGATAGATTGAGTATGAGGAGTAATGAGTGAGATGAGTCTGGTTATTGTGGAGTAATGAGTGAGATGAGTTTGGTTATTGTGTACTAAATATGGGATAGATTGAGTATGAGGAGTAATGAGTGAGATGAGTTTGGTTATTGTGTACTAAATATGGGATAGATTGAATATGAGGAGTAATGAGTGAGCTGAGTTTGGTTATTGTGTACTAAATATGGGATAGATTGAGTATGAGGAGTAATAAGTGAGATGAGTTTGGTTATTGTGTACTAAATATGGGATAGATTGAGTATGAGGAGTAATGAGTGAGATGAGTCTGGTTATTGTGGTGTAATGAGTGAGATGCGTTTGGTTATTGTGTACTAAATATGGGATAGATTGAGTATGAGGAGTAATGAGTGAGATGAGTTTGGTTATTATGGAGTAATGAGTGAGATAAGTTTGGTTATTGTGTACTAAATATGGGATAGATTGAATATGAGGAGTAATGAGTGAGATGAGTTCGGTTATTGTGTACTAAATATGGGATAGATTGAGTATGAGGAGTAATGAGTGAGATGAGTTTGGTTATTGTGTACTAAATATGGGATAGATTGAGTATGAGGAGTAATGAGTGAGATGAGTTTGGTTATTGTGTACTAAATATGGGATAGATTGAGTATGAGGAGTAATGAGTGAGATGAGTCTGGTTATTGTGGAGTAATGAGTGAGATGAGTTAGGTTATTGTGTACTAAATATGGGATAGATTGAATATGAGGAGTAATGAGTGAGATGAGTTCGGTTATTGTGTACTAAATATGGGATAGATTGAGTATGAGGAGTAATGAGTGAGATGAGTTTGGTTATTGTGTACTAAATATGGGATAGATTGAGTATGAGGAGTAATGAGTGAGATGAGTTTGGTTATTGTGTACTAAATATGGGATAGATTGAATATGAGGAGTAATGAGTGAGATGAGTTTGGTTATTGTGGAGTAATGAGTGAGATGAGTTTGGTTATTGTGTACTAAATACGGGATAGATTGAATATGAGGAGTAATGAGTGAGATGAGTTCGGTTATTGTGGAGTAATGAGTGAGATGAGTTTGGTTATTGTGTACTAAATATGGGATAGATTGAGTATGAGGAGTAATGAGTGAGATGAGTTTGGTTATTGTGTACTAAATATGGGATAGATTGAATATGAGGAGTAATGAGTGAGATGAGTTCGGTTATTGTGGAGTAATGAGTGAGATGAGTTTGGTTATTGTGTACTAAATATGGGATAGATTGAATATGAGGAGTAATGAGTGAGATGAGTTTGGTTATTGTGTGCTAAATACGGGATAGATCGAATATGAGGAGTAATGAGTGAGATGAGTTTGGTTATTGTGGAGTAATGAGTGAGCTGAGTTCGGTTATTGTGTACTAAATATGGGATAGATTGAATATGAGGAGTAATGAGTGAGATGAGTTCGGTTATTGTGGAGTAATGAGTGAGATGAGTTTGGTTATTATGGAGTAATGAGTGAGCTGAGTTCGGTTATTGTGTACTAAATATGGGATAGATTGAATATGAGGAGTAATGAGTGAGATGAGTTCGGTTATTGTGGAGTAATGAGTGAGCTGAGTTCGGTTATTGTGTACTAAATATGGGATAGATTGAATATGAGGAGTAATGAGTGAGATGAGTTTGGTTATTATGGAGTAATGAGTGAGCTGAGTTCGGTTATTGTGTACTAAATATGGGATAGATTGAATATGAGGAGTAATGAGTGAGATGAGTTTGGTTATTGTGTACTAAATATGGGATAGATTGAATATGAGGAGTAATGAGTGAGATGAGTTTGGTTATTGTGGAGTAATGAGTGAGCTGAGTTCGGTTATTGTGTACTAAATATGGGATAGATTGAATATGAGGAGTAATGAGTGAGATGAGTTCGGTTATTGTGGAGTAATGAGTGAGATGAGTTTGGTTATTGTGTACTAAATATGGGATAGATTGAATATGAGGAGTAATGAGTGAGCTGAGTTCGGTTATTGTGTACTAAATATGGGATAGATTGAGTATGAGGAGTAATAAGTGAGATGAGTTTGGTTATTGTGTACTAAATATGGGATAGATTGAGTATGGGGAGTAATGAGTGAGATGAGTTTGGTTATTGTGGAGTAATGAGTGAGATGAGTTTGGTTATTATGGAGTAATGAGTGAGCTGAGTTCGGTTATTGTGTACTAAATACGGGATAGATTGAATATGAGGAGTAATGAGTGAGATGAGTTTGGTTATTGTGGAGTAATGAGTGAGATGAGTTTGGTTATTATGGAGTAATGAGTGAGCTGAGTTCGGTTATTGTGTACCAAATACGGGATAGATTGAATATGAGGAGTAATGAGTGAGATGAGTTTGGTTATTGTGTACTAAATATGGGATAGATTGAGTGAGATGAGTTCGGCTTAGGCATTTTGAATAGGTCATACATTAATTATGAGGTGTAATGAGGGTGCTGAGGTTGGTTTAGGGGTACTGCATATGTGAGATATTGATTAGGAGGAGTAGTGAGTGGACAGAGTTTGATTCAGGCATTTTGAATAGGTCGTAGATGGATTATCAGGAGTGACTTGTGAGCCGAGTTTGGTTTAAGTGTATAGAATATGTCAAAGTTTGATTATGAGGAGTAATGAGAGAGATACATTACATTATATTTGATTATGAGGAGTAACGAGAGAGATACATTACATTATATTTGATTATGAGGAGTAATGAGAGAGATACATTACTTTATATGTGTTATGCGCACTATTGGCCCTCAGGCATAACGGCGCAGACTGGAAAGAGAGACAACACAAACAGAAAGTGGAGGAAGAAAAAACAGCAAAGGACCCACAAGAAGTGTTTACTGGGTCCCCAGCAAAAAGGGATGCAGATGTTAGTGTCAAAAACTGACTGGTCAGAGGTCAGAATGGTGTAGTAAGCTCAGGAGAATGGGAGAGTTTTCAGTTCTTTCTTGAAGGCTTGGAGAGAATTGTGACTACTACTCAGTCTTGCAGGCAATGTGTTCCAGAGGGAAGGGCCTTTCACATTGAACGCTCCATTTCCAGCCTTTGTGGTCTTGCATCTTGGCTCTATTATCAAATTTTGATTAACTGATCTAAGAGTTCTTTGATTGCAGTTGTCTTGTTGAGGTCGGTTTAGCGTTACTGAATATGTGAGAGATTGATTGTGAGGAACAAGGAGTGAGCTGAGCTCAGTTTCTGTGTACTGAACATAGATTGATGATGAGGAGTAATATATGTCAGCTGAGTTCGGTTTAGGTGTACATATGATGTGATAGATTGATTATTGATTATGCCTTGAGCAGGGTGAAGGGCTGAGCCGGGCCCGGTCAGTTGGCAACCGACTCTTAGTCTGGGCGCCTACCACCCTAGATAAAATACCGAATATGAGCTTTAATACGCCATCTCAGGGTGGGTAGGCTCAGCTCAGCATATGCTGCAATGCCTTTGTGTATTTTGGGTTAGCTGTACTGAATATACAGGTGGGCGAGTCAGGCGAGGCTTGGGCTGGCCTGGCCCAAGTTTCTGGCTTAAACTTCGCTCCAGTTTCAAGCCAGTGTGGCCCGCCTGCTCGCCCCACAAGCAGAAGAAGGCCTGGCTGGTGAGGATGGCAACGCCTGATGTCTTTTGCCACGCCACCCTCGCCATTCGCACACAAGCTAATGAGCGCTGGCAGCCCTTGTGAAGTTAAGCAGCACAGCCCCTGGCATTGAGGCTTGGCATACAGGGTACTGTGCAAGTCTTGGCCTGCACGCAGACTGCTGGCGAGCAGGCAACGTAGCACAGGCTGCATTTTGGGTGATAGAAACTTGCTGGGTGAACTTCCATCTGAAAGACACTCCTTCCCCCATTCCTAAAATAAACGTGCTTTCGCCCAAGACCATTGAACTGAGAAGCAAAGTAATGCCCCTTTCTAAACTCTGCAGTTCATTTCTATAGTTTCACCTGGGTTTACAAGTCCAAAAACGATTCATGGTTTCTGCAGCTCATGCATGATAACATGCGATATGCATGTGTGATTTCTTCAGCTCATGCATGATAACATGTGATATGCAAGTGTGATTTCTTCAGCTCATGCATGATAACATGCGATATGCTTGTGTGATTTCTTCAGCTCATGCATAACATGCGATATGCATGTGTGATTTCTTCAGCTCATGCATGATAGCATGCGATATGCCTGTGTGATTTTTTCAGCTCATACATGATAACATGCGATATTCATGTGTGATTTCTTCAGCTCATGCATGATAACATGTGATATGCTTGTGTGATTTATTCAGCTCATGCATGATAACATGCGATATGCATGTATGATTTCGTCAGCTCATGCATGATAACATGCGATATGCTTGTGTGATTTCTTCAGCTCATGCATAACATGCGATATGCATGTGTGATTTCTTCAGCTCATGCATGATAGCATGCGATATGCTTGTGTGATTTCTTCAGCTCATACATGATAACATGCGATATTCATGTGTGATTTCTTCAGCTCATGCATGATAACATGTGATATGCTTGTGTGATTTATTCAGCTCATGCATGATAACATGCGATATGCATGTGTGATTTCTTCAGCTCATGCATGATAACATGCGATATGCTTGTGTGAACCAATGGCTACAACGAAGTAACCTTGGCATATAGTTTTGTTTTTGTTTTTGCTGGTGCGTCTTTTTAGGGCTTGAAAGAACAGCTATAAAAAAACTAAACAGTTATTCTTCCACTGTGAATTCCATCACTTCTGTTACTTGTGTTTCATTTGGATGAGAACACAAAGCTGCAGTCATATTTAATTTGATCAATGTATATGTGTATATTTCTGTAGTTCAGCTTGATTTAAGAATTGTAGTGGGATTTGTTTTCATGTTAAGTCATCTCCTTGAAGCAGAGTATTATTGCAGATCTTTAAAGCCATGCATTAACACATATGTGAAGACTGGGCTCAAATCCCAGCTTCAGCTTTTCACTTAAATGTGTGATTGTGGGCTAATCATGTTCAGCCTGCTTCGCAGTATTCGTAGTATGATGGCAGATGTGTCTTTTGCGTTATCAGAGCAGGGAGGCAGGACGCCAGGTTTGGGTTTTGTGTTATAGGAGGCGGTATGCCAGATTTGGGTTTTGTGTGATGGGGTACAGGGAGGCAGGATGCCAGGTTTGGGGTGTGTGTTATAGGAGACAGGGAGGCAGGATGCCAGGTTTGGGGTGTCTGTTATAGGAGACCGGGAGGCAGGATGCAAGGTTTGGGGTTTGTGTTATAGGAGACAGGGAGGCAGGACGCCAGGTTTGGGTTTTGTGTTATAGGAGGCGGTATGCCAGATTTGGGTTTTGTGTGATGGGGTACAGGGAGGCAGGATGCCAGGTTTGGGGTGTGTGTTATAGAAGACAGGGAGGCAGGATGCAAGGTTTTGGGTGTCTGTTATAGGAGACCGGGAGGCAGGATGCCAGGTTTGGAGTTTGTGTTATATGAGACAGGGAGGCAGGGTGGCAGGTTTGGGGTTTGTGCTATAGGAGACAGGGAGGCAGGATGCCAGGTTTGGGTTTTGTGTTATTGGGGTACAGGGAGGCAGAACGTCAGATATGAGTTTTGTGTTGTGGGAGACAGAGAATCAGGACGCCTGGTTTGGGGTTTGTGTAATGGGGTACAGGGAAGCAGGGCGCCAGGTTTGGGGTTTGTGTTATAGGAGACAGGGAGGCAGGATGCCAGGTTTGGGTTTTGTGTTATTGGGGTACAGGGAGGCAGAACGTCAGGAATGAGTTTTATGTTGTGGGAGACAGAGGATCAGGACGCCATATTTGGGTTTTGTGTGATGGGGTACAGGGAGGCAGGATGGCAGGTTTGGGGTGTGTGTTATTGGGGTACAGGGAGGCAGGATGCCATGTTTGGGTTTTGTGTTATAGGAGACAGGGAGGCAGGATGCCAGGTTTGGGGTTTGTGTTATAGGAGACAGGGAGGCAGGAGGCCAGGTTTGGGTTTTGTGTTATTGGGGTACAGGGAGGCAGAACGTCAGGTATGAGTTTTGTGTTGTGGGAGACAGAGAATCAGGACGCCAGGTTTGGGGTTTGTGTAATGGGGTACAGGGAGGCAGGACGCCAGGTTTGGGGTTTGTGTAATGGGGTACAGGGAGGTAGAACGCCAGGTTTGGGTTTTGTGTTATGGGGTACAGCGAGACAGGACGTCAGGTTTGGGGTTTGTGTAATGGGGTACAGGGAGGCAGGACGCCAGGTTTGGGGTTTGTGTAATGGGGTACAGGGAGGCAGGACGCCATGTTTGGGGTTTGTGTAATAGGGTACAGGGAGGTAGGACGCCAGGTTTGGGTTTTGTGTTATGGGGTACAGCGAGACAGGACGTCAGGTTTGGGGTTTGTGTAATGGGGTACAGGGAGGCAGGACGCCAGGTTTGGGGTTTGTGTAATGGGGTACAGGGAGGCAGGACGCCATGTTTGGGGTTTGTGTAATAGGGTACAGGGAGGTAGGACGCCAGGTTTGGGTTTTGTGTTATGGGGTACAGCGAGACAGGACGTCAGGTTTGGGGTTTGTGTAATGGGGTACAGGGAGGCAGGGCATAAGGTTTGGGGTTTGTGTAATGGGGTACAGGGAGGCAGGACGCCAGGTTTGGGGTTTGTGTGATGGGGTACAGGGAGGTAGGACGCCAGGTTTGGGTTTTGTTATGGGGTACAGCAAGACAGGACATCAGGTTTGGGGTTTGTGTAATGGGGTACAGGGAGGCAGGACGCCAGGTTTGGGTTTTGTGCGATGGGGTACAGGCAGGCAGGATGCTAGGTTTGGGGTTTGTGTTATAGGAGACAGGGAGGCAGAACGCCAGGTTTGGGGTTTGGGGTTTGTGTAATGGGGTACAGGGAGGCAGGACGCCAGGTTTGGGTTTTGTGTTATGGGGTACAGAGAGACAGGACGTCAGGTTTGGATTTTGTGTTATGGGGTACAGCTAGGCAGGGCGTCAGGTATGGGATTTGTGTTATTGGGTACAGCGAGACAGGATGTCAGGTTTGGGATTTGTGTAATGGGGTACAGGGAGGCAGGACGCCAGGTTTGGGTTATGTGCAATGTGGTACAGGATGCTAGGTTTTGGGTTTGTGTTATAGGAGACATGGAGGCAGGATGCTAGGTTTGGGGTTTGTGTTGTGGGAGACAGGGAGGCAGAACGCCAGGTTTTGGGTTTGTGTAATGGGGTACAGGGAGGTAGGACGCCAGGTTTGGGTGTTGTGTTATGGAGTACAGCGAGACAGGACATCAGGTTTGGGGTTTAAGTAATGGGGTACAGGGAGGCAGGACGCCAGTTTTGGTGTTTGTCTTATGGGGTACAGCGAGACAGGACGTCGGGTATGGGATTTGTGTAATGGGGTACAGGGAGGCAGGACGCCAGGTTTGGGTTTTGTGCCATGGGGTACAGGGAGGCAGGATGCTAGGCTTGGGGTTTGTGTTATAGGAGACAGGGAGGCAGAACGCCAGGTTTGGGGTTTGTGTAATGGGGTACAGGGAGGCAGGACGCCAGATTTGGGTTTTGTGTTATGGGGTACAGCGAGACAGGACGTCAGGTTTGGGTTTTGTGTTATGGGG
The DNA here is from genome assembly GCF_040938575.1 of Ambystoma mexicanum. Taxonomy (NCBI): domain Eukaryota; kingdom Metazoa; phylum Chordata; class Amphibia; order Caudata; family Ambystomatidae; genus Ambystoma; species Ambystoma mexicanum. The sequence goes on from NC_090923.1 coordinate 56,436,080, forward strand.
TACAGCGAGACAGGACGTCAGGTATGGGATTTGTGTTGTGGGAGGTGAAAAGGTTGGACGTCAAGTACATGTTAGACATTGTTGCGTGTGGGGAGACATGAGGCCATGGAGGTAGTGAGGTAAGGGGCGGGTAGACATGAGGCCATGGAGGTAGAGAGGTAGGATGCTATGCATGGGATTTTTGCCAGCTACCCTTGATTTCGTTTATTTTAGCCCTGCTGGCCCCTGGCTCGGGTCTAGCTATGAATTCTCTTTTCCTCGAGGCTCTAGTCTGAGTGTGAGATGTACCGCACAAGGCCAGTGATCACAAGGCCAGTGATTTGTTGATCAGGCAATTTGCATTAAAGTGCTGAGGACGAGTATGTCCGTCCTACTTGCATAGAAATGAATAATGGGCCTGCAGTGAAAGGGTTAATAAAATAGCCTATCTTGGTGCTGAGCCATAATGTTACCAATATATCACCTCACTGACCCACGCTGGCGTCTGTGTGAGAAGGGTGGGGGGCTTCGAGTGCTATTTGCACCTCTACCTGATGCCAAATTATCAAGGGTGCATTTTGACAGCAACTGGCTGCCATTGCACGATAAGTCACCATGTTTCCTCATTTCAAGTGCCAGTGGTGAGTGCCCGCGCGCATCTTGCCACGCCGCCTCTGTTTTGGTGAAGCAGGCGTGGGCTTCCCTGCCCAGCATTCCTTGGTCTCATCCCTCTTCATGGATGCTGGCCCCATTACGGGCAGAAGGGTCACTTGTATGCCCAACAAGTAAAATACTTGGGGTGCATTGCACGGAGGTGGCTGTCTCCATTTGCACCTTTGTGCAAAATGGTGCCCTCTCTGTATTTTTTCTCATGTACATGCATTTAGGTAAACAAAGACAAAGGCGTTTTTACTGTTCACTTTTCCACCACTCTCTGGAAATCTCTGCATACCCTCCTTACCCCCGCGCAATTAATGACTGCAAGAGGCATTTACAATAAATTGTCATGGAATCCACCTGCTTTTACTAGATGGTAATTGGAGTCCAGTGGAATCTATAGGAATCCATAGGTATCCATAGGAATCCAGTGGAATCCATAGGAATCCACTTCATCACCAGCAAGAAAATGCCTGCTGGCGGAAGTGCAGGCATATTTGACGGCCACAGCAGGTGGGGATGTAAAGTCTCTCCTCCTCCTCTCCCTGACACATTGAGGGAAATCCTGTGGATTGGTAAAAATATCAGTAAAAGCCTACCACAGTTTTTAGCACCATTTTTACTGAACCCCTCACAAACACGGAGCACAGAGTACACACCTCATCCCAATGTCACCGTTGTGGCCAGAGATCTGACCACTTTTTGTTTTGTTTGTTTCATTTTGTTTACATTTTAGAAAAATGTACAGACAGTTGGAGAAACCCACCCACCTCACCCTCCTTAATAGTGACGCTGAGATTAGTACAATTCCAAAAATCTGCTGAGACACCCGCAAACAACATATGTTCCTTTTGATGCAAGTAAATGACTCTCTCCATCATCGATAGCTTGCCCTGTAATTAACTCTCTCCATCATCGCTAGCTTGCCCTGTAAACAACTCTCTCCATCATCGCTAGCTTGACCTGTAAATAACTCTCTCCATCATCGCTAGCTTGCCCTGTAAATAACTCTCTCCATCATCGCTCGCTAGACCTGTAAATAACTCTCTCCATCATCGCTAGCTTGCCCTGTAAATAACTCTCTCCATCATCGCTAGCTTGACCTGTAAATAACTCTCTCCATCATCGCTAGTTTGCCCTGTAATTAACTCTCTCCATCATCGCTAGCTTGCCCTGTAAACAACTCTCTCCATCATCTCTAGCTTGACCTGTAAATAACTCTCTCCATCAACGCTAGCTTGCTCTGTAAATAACTCTCTCCATCATTGCTAGCTTGACCTGTAAATAACTCTCTCCATCATCGCTAGCTTGCCCTGTACATAACTCTCTCCATCATCGCTAGCTTGACCTGTAAATAACTCTCTCCATCATCGCTAGCTTGACCTGTAAACTCTCTCCATCATCGCTAGCTTGCCCTGTAAATAACTCTCTCCATCATCGCTAGCTTGACCTGAAATAACTCTCTCCATCATCGCTAGCTTGCCCTGTAAATAACTCTCTCCATCATTGCTAGCTTGATCTGTAAACAACTCTCTCCATCATCGCTAGCTTGACCTGTAAATAACTCTCTCCATCATTGCTAGCTTGACCTGTAAATAACTCTCTCCATCATCGCTAGCTTGCCCATTTGATCAATCTATGGGCTAATCATCAACGAGCTGATCACCTCCCAGAATTAAGGTATCAAAATCATAATGAAGTGACATTCTCAGCCCCAATTTAATATCTGATCACTTTTGGAGAGGTCTAAGAATGGGGTGGAGGGATCTGTGGGCCAGATTTTGTTCACCCTGGGAGGGGGTCACTTTTGTTTTGAATCCTACATTGCATGGAGGGAACCACTTCCATTTGCACTTTAGGGCCAAAGGTCATCCCTGTATGCAATGTCCACTGTTTCCACCACTTAGTGGATATGCAAAGAGTAAAGCAAATGGTTGATGCTCTTTAATCTTCACTGTTGCACTAGGTTTAGAGAAATGTTTAAATGCACCTTGCAATTAAGGATTGTAACAGGCATTTCTATCGGCTTCCCTATGCAATCCACCTGTTTATTACATCTGGTTGTAATTTCAGGCAAATTTGATAGCCTGCCACTGCAATACTGCCAGCGTCATTATCCTTATATTATAAACTAGCAAAAAGCGCCCGTACCCCGCACGGGATCTGTTGTTTCCGCAGCCCTTGATTTAGCCATCCTTATTCGTTGTGGTTGAAGCCGATCCGGATTCTGCTCAGTTGTTTCCGCAGCCCTTGACTTAACCTTCTTTATACGTTGTTTTTCAAGTCTGGCTTCACACTGTTGAGGGGTCTTGGCTGCCCTTAATAATCGCACTTTCTGTGATTTTGAATTCATTTGTCCAATAGTTTTTCACTTTTTGGGAGGCATCTGGAAAGAGAAAAGCATAAAAATTACCGAAAATTAAAATGTATCCGTTGAGGTGCAGTCCTTTCCGATGCAAATAGCCTGGAAACGGTGCATCCTAGGGCCTTGAAACGTGGTTTTCAAGGAGTTTTGTACCTCGCGTCAATGTACCTAAAATGGGCTTTATCTGGTTTTTCTATAACCACATTAATGCTTCGCCAATTTCAGGCGAGCGTCTCATGCGTGAAGGGGCTGAAATCCAGGGGAGGGGGTGGGATGTCCAAATGTCACGTAGCCAGTAATGTCCGGTGGGTCCCAACAGGTACCTCTGCCGCATTTGGTGCAGAATGGTGGAACCGTCTGGGATTGTATAAGGAACGAACAAACAGATGTTCAGCTTTATATATATAGAGAGAGATGACATTATTAATATCATTAGGGTATTTACTGAGCACAGACCTAGCTAGAGCTTTACAAATCCTAGGGGGAGGAACACAGTGAAGGGAGCGGGCACCCAGCAACGGGTCAGGGTGGGCAATTGGCGGCCAACGGTCTACAAGCAACCAGAGGAGAAGGCAGGGGGAGCAGATCACAGACTCTCCGGCAGGGCGGGGAGCAGAGGATGTGTAGACCTAAGTATTAGGGAGCAGTCTTTCCTTGAAGAGGAGGGTCTTGGGCTCTTTCCTATGATGCAGAAGAGAGTGGGGTGCAACAGGATCCCTGGTGTATTTCTACAGGCCCGTGTGGTTAGAGCCTGTTTCCTGGGCCCAGCTTTGACACGGCAGGAAGGTCCCTTGCTACACCTGCTCCACGTCTGCTCCCTCCTCTAATGCCGAGACCCCCCACAGCCCCTCCTCCCTCCATCACCCCCTCTCCCCCAACCATTGTGCAGGGTAAACCCCTGCAACTGCCTGTCACCTGCCTGGCCCTGCTGCATTCCCTGCAATGACCCCTCCTTCCTGCCGCTAATTCCTAAACCTCCCTCGGCATCAAAACATAAGCTTTCCACTCCCCCTGACCTCACTCCATCCCCATGTTCCTTTCCTGTCGCTGCCACTCCCTGCCTCTTGCCAGGCATGTCTCATTAGAGGAGGATGGATCATTTCCTCACGGACCACCAGGGCGTCAGATGGGAAATATATTCCAGGAAAACTGGGCTGATAGGGAAAATAGACAGGTGCAGCAGTGGGGTAAAAAACAGTGGTAATGCAGTGGTAACTACTACAGCGTTGGTGGTGAGATGGAGGAAAAACCTCCAGCACAATGCTGGAGGCGATTCTGATGCCTCATTGCCAAACAAATGGGCAAATCGGCGTAATTACCGCAGGCGGAATAACTGCTGGCGGCATTTCTGCCGATATCCCAATAAAGTCCTATGAACTCCATAAATGTGGTCTAGCATCGCCATACCGTCACTTGAAATCTGGCAGTAATACCGCCGGACCAAGTGGGGATGACAGTAATTGAGTTTCGGGGTATTCTGGCATATTTATTGCCAGAATACCACTTGTAATGAGGCCCTTGATGTCGGAAATGCAGGCGCACTTACCAGGCGGAGCTGGCAAGGCACGAGGATAGGTTAAATGCATCCTTCGCCGAAACTCCGCCTGAGAAATTCTAGAAAATCATGCTGATCGATAAAAAACGATAGCAAAATTGTACCCCCAATTTTACAGTGGGACATAGGAATTGACCCCCAAGCGTTTATTTTGTCACCTGTAGCAACAATAAAGCTCTCTGTAGGCTAAAACCGCAGTAGAACAGGTGTCATGCAATGCCAACCCACTTGAATAAAGGTTCTAATTGTGTGGGGGTATTAGGGTAGCTCAGTGGGTTCATGTATGTGCTGCACGTGGCTGTTGGTAATCTGAAAAGTGCAGGTTCACCTGACTTCATGCCGACTCCGTCTTTCCTACTTCTGAGGTAATTAGTGAGTGGGGCGAGAGTCACATGTGGTATACATGTCTCGAGACATCCGCTGAGTGCGCTCTATGGGAGGCCGCTTATTGGAGGGGAGAGCTCCTCCGCCTTTCCCCCCCTCGGCCCTGCATTCCTTCGGATCCATTGAGCGGAGTTCCAAAAACGCTGCTCGCCCTACAATTCAGAAACAAAGAGGCATCTTTGCTCCCTGTTGCTGTGGCAACGGCCGAGCCTGACTCACTGCGTCCGCGGATCAATAGCGGAGCGCGTTTCGCGGAGTCGTGGGAACGCCGGTGAGCAATGGCCCTGCCACCTGCCTGTCCACTCTCATCCCTTCACGGCTGGGGGCGGGGCGGGGGGGGGAGAACGAAGTACCTTGAAGAAGGGAACCATTCTCCTCACTCCTCACTTGCAGCTTAACCAAAGTGGACTGCAAGAAGAGGTACTTCCCAGGGTGATGTACAGCGCCCAGAGATGCGTCATGGCTTATGACGGCGCTATGTAACTGTACTCACTGCAAGCTCCCCCTCCCCACAATCCCGAATCATTCCTCCGGCTGAATATAAGTTTGCAAACGTGCAAAGAGAAACAGCCTTTGCCTCTGGAAATGTTCCAAGTGCAATTTCAGCGCATGTTCAAACACAGGCATGGCTTCCAGGCGCTGTGTGATGTATGCGGGTGTGGGGAAGGAGCTCAGAAAATGTCCTTTCCTCCGTGTGGCATTTGTATTGCACAAACAACAAAGCAATGGACCAAAATAAGGGGGGCGTGGGGGTATACAGCGATAGCCGAGAGCACCCACCAGGGAGTCAGTGAGGCGCTCTTTGAAGAGCGAGGTCTCCATTCTGAGAGACTGGGCCACTCTGATGTGAGTCCCTAAGTTGTTCTAGAGGTTGGGTGCCTAGTAGCAGAAGCCTGGCTTTCCGGGTCTTTCCTTCTTGAACCGCTTTGGGTGTAGCCAGCACTGCTGAGGGGGCAACCCACAGCTCGAAAGCGCGGGTAAGTAACCTGGGGGGCAAGAAGGGCACAGGGGTATGGGCAGAACACATGTTGCAAACACATGCTCGGCCCCATGCCCGTCCCCCCCCCACAGCTACAGAAGAGACGGGCAGGATGAGGGCACTACAAAGGGGCTAGCTTGTGCCCCATCCCCACCCCCCCCCCCCCAACAAGCGAGCAGGAAGGCAAGAGGAAATAACAAGTGACCAACAATGGCCACCATGAGGTGCTAACTGCAGTCGGCACCAGCCGGCCAAGGGCGCGGAAAGTTGCCCCCACACACATGCAGTGCCTAGGGGTATTCTATCAGGATATAAGGAGCTGGCAGCAAGAAGCACACGCTTGCTGCTCCGTACGCAGCAGCAGGAGACATCTGCACATGCAGATGACTTTCTTTTCCCCAGAACCCACCCACCCAAGAAAAGAAAAAGAAGAAAGGCCGAGAGGAAAAGAAATAAAGTGCCACGAACGGGCCCACAACGTCGTGGGACAAGGAAGGCGGCATGGGCCAGGGAGCACAACCCTGGAGCTCGTGCCCAAAAGTGTACATTATGTATGATATGGTTATTAATATTAGGACTATTATGTTGTGTAATATTACGTAATGTACAATGAAAAACCACAACCTTTTTATTGCCAACACTTAATGTTTCAGTGATTATTGGGGAAACACAATATGGGTAACAGTCGCCAACCTCTTGGCTCCACTGGTTATAGCGTGTGAGCCGATGGTTCCCCCATTGGGAGCGGCATCTAAAGTCTACCCTTGAACCGTTCAACGGGCCGTTCTCGGTGCTCGTTCACCGGGGCTCTTGCATGGATTTCTCAGGTTGCCAAGGATCACACCATTGTCTGACCACCGTACAGAATTCTTTTCAGCAGTCTATTGCCTGGATTTGCTGCACCAGCAGGACTTTGCACAATACCTGAAAATGTATCATAATTGTTCTTTTATAACGAGCTTAAGACCGGGGCCCAGTTTCTAAGGTCGAGCCCAGGATTCGAACCTGTGTTGCTATGCATTGTCTTGCTTCCCATTACTGCCCAGCCCCATCCCCCCAGCTCAATGGGACATTGACGGCCATTTTGTTTGCCATGATGATGTTTGCCATGTGTAATCAGCCCTTTGGGGCCTACTGGTTGCGGTTCAAGGCAATGGAATCTCAGAGGCAGTGGTGTAGCGACTCCCTCATCTCATCCGCTTTCAGGTGCGAGGAAACAGGTCAGCATCACTGCTAGGAACTGTGCAGACCCACCCCCCCCCTTCCAGCAACAGAAACAGGTGTATCAGAATGAGCCCGCTTGCCAGCCGAGGACAGCTCTCTGAGTGTTGGATACTTCTAGAGTACGCAGCACTCTCAAAAGTATCCAACAATCACAGGCGTGGATTACCCTGTTCAGAGGCCACCATCGTGATGTACCTGGCGTGCTGTGGGGTAATGAGTGTCCAGGGGGTGGCTCGCCCCATGCAGCATCAACAATATCGTGGGTCAAAAAATATCTTTTTATGATAGTTCCGAACTGTTCTCATTAAGGATTTCAAGCAAAAGGTCCAGAAATGTTATTGGTACTAAAAGGAAACAAACTCTCAGAAATGTTGAACAATACAACTCACTTCCGGCGCTCTCTACGGCATCTCAACCTTATGCTTTCGCCATACCTTGAGGTTTATCACGAATAAAGGGCGTCGAAGGCAAAGCCTTCATTGGTAGGTGTGCTGTGGGTCAAGAGTGCTCAAACCAGGCGAGCAGGCCCAAGGGAGTTACCACCTAAAGAAAAGTTGCCCGGGTAAGGGCCCCTGCGGCCAGCGCCCTCGGAAGGCACAGGAAGCATCTCAGTGAGCACTAGAGGGGAGTTCTCAGCAATAAAGTAAGGGTTTGCAGGGCTCGCAGACACCTCAGCTGCCTTGGAGGTCCCTGACCATGGTGGGATGTCTCTGTGGTATCTCTCTTCAGTTGGGTAAAGCATCCAAGTGGCTCTCCCACTTCCTGCTAGCTTGCACTCAACCAGGAGGGTGGGGGGCAAAATGGTGTGCCACCCCCTAAAATGACACCCATGTCCTCAAGGTCTACAGTACGCATCGTTACTCACCCACTTCTAAATGACCACTACAGGGAGCTTCTTCTGGAACTCCTGGAGGCCTGCTGGTGGGTGTCCGACTGAAGAAGCCCAGAAGAAGGTCTGACGCCTGGCCTGGTGAAGAACCCCAAGGCCCCCACCCTTTGTAAATACACGCTCCGGGGGTGCCCCACTCTCGTGGCTGTTTGATCCCTTCCATCATCCCAAAGTAAGTTTTCTGTCCACCCTACTAAATATAAACGCTTTGATGCCACCTCCCTCTACCTATAAGAGACTAACAATGGAGTGTCCTCTCTCTCTTCACCTGAGGGTAAGCTGGTGAGTTAGCTTAGTGAGTTTAGAACTCAATTCGGAGGTTTGTGTGCAACCTGCAGTCACTGCTTCGAAACTATTACCGCCAATTCGTCCCTTGCAGGATCAATACAACGAGTAGCACTGAGCTGAATGACACACGTCATCACAGCGCTTAGAAGTAGGTGGAATCTGGCATGTAACACTATATGAAAACATACAATTGTTAATTTGTTATTTAGATACGCCTTTTTCCCACTCCACATATCAATTGTAGCGCCATATCCTGAGCCACTCCCTGACCATGACCCTCCGAATGTGTGTTTATCGCTATAGTGACAGGACAGAGAACGAGGACTCCTGTGGAGTCCGGAAATCTGAGTAATAGGGCAATAATCATTGGAAGAGCTCCAGTCATGGCCAGTATATGAAGGAAGCATTGATTCCAGGAATTGGATGACAGTGTTAGGTTCGGTAGCTCAAAACCCAGTGATCAGTAGAGTCACTGCAGTCCCACTTCTTTGGGAAACTCATCGACATTAATGCTCATTGGACGGCACAGAAAAGCCGACCAACAAAGTGTCAGCTTGATATTTAATTGCTGTCTGAAATCTTGGAATGATCTTCTTACTGGGTTTACCCTAGACTGATTTATTCCGAAGTTTCCCCTCCTTTGGTCTTTTGTTGATATTTATGTATGCTTTGTTTCTAAGTGGCATTTTTTTTAGCGCTCTGAAGCCTGCGAGCAAGTAATGCTTTATAAGAATTCAAATAAATAAATAAATATGAGAAGACAAAGACAATATCCATGCTTATCAGCGGTGGGCGATTTGTGGCTCTTCAGTTGTTTTGGCCTGGAAGTCCCATCAGCCCTAGCCGGCATAGTCAATGGTGAGGGATCATGGGAGTCATATGTCAAAATATTTAGTGGGGGAGAAATTGTAGGATTCACACTATTAACGAATATCCTGGTTCGATGATGAATGTTCCCTCGCCAAAAACATTTGAGAGAGATCGGACATCAACACACAGGACATTTTTTTTAAAAAGCAAGAAGAGCAAACAAAGACCTCGCTGACATAGAGAAGTCAGAATGGTGCAATGACATGAATTGAATTCAAAAGCCCCAGAAGAACATTTTGACCATTTTCTTTTACATGTAGCTAAATAATGTTTCCACAGTGTTGCTCTTAACATGAATTTCTAGAGAAGAGCAGATACATTGAGCTAGCTCAGTGTGTTTAAGTTGAAAACATCCATTGAGCTTGGACATATCTAAACAGTACAATAGCATTTCCAGAAAAGGCATGGGACCTCAGGAGCATTTTATGTTTGCCAAACCTCCCACGTCAAAACCAAGTGATCGATTCTACTACCTGCTCTGCAAAGATCTGAGGTGAATACAAAAGTGAAATCAACAAGTGCCAGGTTTTAAATGTAGGGACTCTAGGACATGGATGTAAAAAGGCAAAAGAAACATTCCTTCCATATATTGGCTTCACAGCAAAAACACATGTGTGAATTATTATGTACATCAGCATTTTTTCATAATTGTATTGTCATATCACAGTTGCTCCCTGTAAATCCTTTTTAAATAACCTCAAATAAGCGTTTATGCATAACATTACAATTTAAATAAATTGATATATAGAAAATCAGTTAACACATTAAATTAACACACCATTCCAAAGTTTGATCTTCATGTTTTAAGATGGACGGGCCAACATGTTTCAGTCCTGGTACAATACTGGACATTCTTCTGGGGGTGGAGTGATCAATTCCTGGATGGTCAATAAGAAAACTGGATTAAGACGACCATGAGCCCTAATGGATCATGACAATAAAATATTTTCGATATACATAAAATGTCTTACGGATGTTTATTATTGGGATTCCGATAGATATTAGGACGTTTTTCTTTTTCTCCCATGTGGTGAACACAACACATTTTTTCAAACAAGTAAAAACGGTGTTGAACTCATTCAGGCAGAATTAGTTAATATTTCTTTACAGCTCAATATTCTCATTCAAAGTGCAGATGTTAGTCTTTTATGAATCGCACTTTAAAAGATAAATAAGCAAATGTTCCTAATCCTGAATAATCCCCCTTTGCAATGTTATTATAAAGTAAGGGAGTCAAAAGCAAGGCAAAAACATTCTATGAAACAAAACATGCAATGTAATAGAAAACAATTGAGAAAAAGCAGATGCTGTCCTCTGATCATGTACTATAGTAAGAAATGACTACAATCCAAATACTACAACAGACAGAAACAATTACTTTTCACTGCACGTCTCCAATGATTCTTTGTTGCAACCATTTTGGTTGGCACATCTTGATTAGTCCACTGAACCCAATTCTTATATATTAGACATTATTGCAACAATCCAATAATCTGATGTGTCTGTAAAATGCATTTTTCACTACTGCCTTGGCAAAAGGATAGATGAAAATGAATGTGTGTATTTCGGAACATTGCAGGGAAATGTGGTTTAATGCAAAGCTTCTGGAATGCCTTCTTTAATGGACAGTACATTATGTATTAACTCATAATGGCCCAGGCAGTCACAATCAAGACATAGAAGTACGCTTCATCGGGTTGTCACATAGGATGAGGAAATGAATGGAGTAATTGCAATTGGTTATTTATAACGCGCGTAATGCCCAGAGGTTTCTAAGCGTGGACTCGGGGACCGAACCTGGCTGCTCCGCGCCATCTTGCTTCCAAGACATACGTGTTGCCCCGAGCTATCCTCCCGAGACAAGCAGCATGGCTAGGCCTTGCAGTCCATGTTAGAAGTGAAATAGTCTATTTTTAGCTACTTATATGATCTCTATTTCAGATCCAAAAACGTTGAACCTTAAATTCCAGAATGGCCCAAGATCCTGGATCTGTCCTGCTCCACAGTCTCTCTTGGTGCATAGGGACGGGTGTCCTCTCCCGACACACCTTTATGCAGGTGATTACAGGGGTGCAAGCCCTAAACAGGAGAGAAAGCCCCAATCAGAACAAAGCTCCAGCGATATGAAGTTTCTGGGTCCGGTGTTCCCTTGGCTGATCCAGTATAGACCAGTTTGAGAAGCCACAGCACAAGAACAACTGTGGCAAAGTAAGAGAATGTGTTGTGGCACGAATTCCCTCCCGAACCAGGTGCGTGCAGTCATTGTGTGCACTAACCACAGCAGACCCCAGTACTGTTCAAGAAGGACCCATGGGCCTGACAAATGAGGATGCAACTGGAACCCCCCGACATTTGTACCAGAGACCAGGTACAACACTGGCACCTGGTCTCCCCGGATGCAGCAAGACACAATGATGACACCAATGCATGTAAAATACGGTCTCCAGTTCCAATAATGCCTGCACTATCTTTAAGGCTACTGGTATTTTCCAGTAGGTTAGCACTAGTCGAGAGCGTGTCCACTGCAAACACATTCTTCATGTGGTTAAATCATGCAGACACCTGCTCCCTTCTTTCATCTGAAGGAAGGACTGATTTCCTTTGATTACTACATTTATAAACTTAACTGATCCCACCCAGGCTCGAACAACACTGTATCTTCGCACCCATTACCGGCCACTGCATAAAGACTTCCTCACAAGAAGAGAGCCATCTTTCAGATACCCCTGCCCTGAAGAAGGCCATTGGAGTTAGCCATCTCTTCCCATTAGCAAACCCCTTTCCACTAGACCGAAACATGTCTCAAAATGTCTCCTCTTGGATTCTGCCCTTGATTGAAGTGCTTGGTCTGGGAGCCAGGTCACCTACCCTCACTCAGCGGATTGGAATGCAATCAAATTTAACCCCCTCCTAGACTATACCCCAGATGATCTGATCTTCGACTGAACCCCAAATAATCTGATTTTGACTGAGCCCCAGATAATCTGATCTTCGACTGAGCCCCAGATGATATGATCTTTGACTGAACCCCAGATAATCTGATTTTGATTGAGCCCCAGATTATCTGATCTTCGACTGAGCTCCAGACAATCTGTGCGGAGGCCAACACCCGTTATTTGGCTTTAGCCGTCACCCGACAAGTTCCGTCTTTGTTTGGATCCCAGATCATATAGACTCGAATGTGCCTCAGGTTAATTTGTTCTTATAATCTACCCCAAGCTAAACTGCCTATTCTGCACCAAGTACAGTTACTCCGATAGTGCACCTTAGCTAATTTCCCTAGATGCTTCCCTCAGCCTTTCCTAACCTAGACTGTGCCCAAGATCACAAGACCCTACCACGCACCAGATGATCCTACTCAATCGAACTCTGAGCTTTGACCTCCTAAATGATACCTACTGAAGAGCCAATGCAACCAACCTTCAGGAATACCCCTGCTCAAACATTCTCCAAGCATAAACTACACCGCGCTCAACTACCTACTGCACCACACCACTTTCAGTGCCAGAAGGTTGTTTAAAGGCCAGAGGTGTACTACATAGGTGTCACATAACACAACACACCCCTACTCCGTCTGAGAAACAGACTGGTATTATAACACCAGGGATACGTGTTTCTTTTTGCAGCATCGCCAATTCTAAGCCCATATCCCGAGAAGCGGACTAGCGCATTGAGAATGAGGGAGACCCATCTGCACGCTTCAACACTGCACTTACCGCTGGCTGCCTCCTCTCTCCCTCTCCCTCTCAATGCTTAAAATGGGCCGGCCCTACCCGGCCCTCAGTATCTGCACTTCTTTTTTTTGAGCATTTGAGTGCCTGCACTTCTCAACGCCTGAAACAGCACAGCAGCACTCAACTATGTTGCAAATTGAAAATAAATAACTTTTAATTTCACTTTATCGCAATTTAAAGGACTAAGGTTCAGCAACCTTTGCTGGGGAAAGCAGTGCCCTCTCCCTACCACCCGCAGGGCCCGTAATGTCTCCTTCCGGCCCCACCCTGCAAAACAGAAGGAGGGACACACGTGCATCTACTGGGCTCAGCACACCAGGCGTGGAACACCGTTCCACTAAGTGGGCTTCACCTGTTGCCATTGGTGCCCTTTGATGGAGCAGGGATGGATGGATATGAAAAGCCTGGGAAATTACTTTTTTAAGGGGTTTCTTTTTTTATTAGCATTGCCTGTTATAATATGTACATTTTAAGCAATTGGAGTTATTATGGAACGCGTTCGACTGAAAAACCACACACAGCTCCAGTTAGCTATCGAATTCCTTATTAGGCAATGGCCGCGAGCAATAATAAAAGTCCCCTTCTCAAGCTTAGTTTACAGCTATGATATCTGCTAGTTTGATACGCAAAATAGAGACTCTCAATATAGATATTCAAACGTTTGTAACACAATACACAACAACAAACAAATTTTGCCTGCAAGGATCTCATATACAAAGCTTTACCAAAGGGTGTGCTCCTTGGCACATCAATTAATCTCACTGGGCATTGCCTGCATGCAACAGGGTGTGCCTAAAAGGGAACCGTGCTCATGGTGCCGTGCCGAAACGTCTGGCGCCAAATGTGCCATGCCAGCTCCGTTGCTTGTTGAGTACCTGTCTTTCTTTTTTTTCCTCCACTTAAAGCACTACTCTCTCCCCTGCTCTTGCCATAGGGCCATCCAGAAATAGCTGCTTCTTGGCTTCACAAGGCCCAGTTGCCGTTGTAGGCAGGCACGGTGACGCGGACCTCCGGAGTCAATCCTGTCTAGCCCCTCCCCTACACCAGAAATGTGTGAATAGGCACAGTGACGCAGGCCTCCGGAGTCAATCCTGTCTAGCCCCTCCACTACACCAGAAATGTGTGAATAGGCATGGTGACGCGGGTCTCTGGAGTCAATCCTGTCTAGCCCCCCCACTGCACCAGAAATGTGTGAATAGGCACGGTGACGCGAGCCTCCGGAGTCAATCCTGTCTAGCCCCTCCACTACACCAGAAATTTGTGAATAGGCACGGTGACCCGGGCCACCGGAGTTAATCCTGTCTAGCCCCTCCACTACACCAGAAATGTATGAATAGGCACAGTGACGCGGGCCTCTGGAGTCAATCCTGTCTAGCTCCTCCACTACACCAGAAATGTGTGAATAGGGACGGTGACACGGGTCTCCGGAGTCAATCCTGTCTAGCCCCTCCCCTACACCAGAAATGTGTGAATAGGCACAGTGACACGGGCCTCCGGAGTCAATCCTGTCTAGCCCCTCCACTACACCAGAAATGTGTGAATAGGCACAGTGACGCGGGCCTCCGGAGTCAATCATGTCTATCCCCTCCCCTACACCAGAAATGTGTGAATAGGCACAGTGACGCAGGCCTCAATCCTGTCTAGCCCTTCAAGTACACCAGACATGTGTCAATAGGCACAGTGTGACTGCTGCACCCAAGACGTGTTATTGAACACAGAGGGCCTCATCACGAGTTGGGTGGTAACGCCGGCGCTAATAGCGCTTGCTCTATCTGCCTTACCGCCAGACCCCCCGGCGCTATTAGCGCCGGATCACGGGTTTCGTGGATTTGGAAATACCCATTCCCCATTGAGCCCATTTGGGAATGCCCCATTCCCTATTGGGCTCAATGGGGAAATTTCGCGCACATACCACCGGTGGATTTCACGCCGGCGGTATGAGCGCGAATTTTTGGTGGATTTCCCCCCAGCTCAGAGCTGGGGAGAAATCCACCGAAGCCTTGATTTGGTGGACCCTTAAATCCGGTGGTAACAGCACTACCTCCGGATTTAAGGGTTACCGCCAAACTTGTGATGAGGCCCAGAGTGTGCAATTAGCGCCGCACAACAGGCGCAGCTGCCAAGACCACACAGTTTGTCATGAATCAGTTCATTTACAATATTGTTCACCATCATACATGTATGGTTACGTGTCTTTATAACAACACATTTTATGTAGAATGCACTTTTATTTGGCGGAGTCCCCCACACCAAAACCCCGTTTCCCACCCCTAAACCCCCCCAACCGTTTCCCCACAAGATTTAACCCTTTACCACACCCCACATACATTTTTGTTATGTTTTGCCATCGTAAAGGTTTCCGTAATTGTGCAAAGAAAATGGGAATATCTTCGCTCGGACAACCAAAGCAACCATTAAAAAATCACTTAAGTTGAAGGACTGTTGCCAAAAACAGAGCAATTATGAGCACATGGATTGACCTCCTCTCAGCCAATCAGAATGCTTAGTATACTGGCATGGATCTCGTTGCCGACATCAGCCTAAAATCTTTCACTTTCCTCTTTAGTTTCAAGATGCCACGTGCAAATAGCCTTACAGACCTCAAAAGGGGTCCTGTTGGCTTGGGGTAATGATCACTCGCCGATTCACAGACCTCTGCTTTGCCTTGGGTGATAACTTGTGGGCGGGTCATTATCCCGCGAGCATGCCCCTCCCCCGTCTACCCTGCTAAACTGCAAACAACCGAAAACTGCAATACCCGCGCGTTTCTTACTGACAATGGAGAAGGTTAAAAGAAACAACATGGAAAGAGTGGAGTCTCGAAGCATAGAACTGTTTTCTATTATAACAGATTTTTCAGGCTTTGTGTGCGGTATACAAATGGAAACATAAATAAATAAATAAATGTTTTCTGTTATAACAGATTTTTCAGGGTGTGCTATACATATGGAAAAATAAATAAAATAGAAAATGTAAATTTCACTGTCTGAAAATATCAAAAATAAACCATTGTATAATTATTATATCAAAAACGATTTGGAACTCCTTTTCTATAACTGCATGGAGGGGATGGCGTGCGTTTGCAGTTTCGCTGTCGGTTCCCCACCTGCCATTTAACCAAAGCACAAGGCGAAGTGTGAAACAAAAGCGTGAAAAGGGGACATTACCACCGCCCCATAGTTTTACACTTTGGGGGCCATATTCGATGAGGGGCAGCGAGTTAAATGGAGGCGTAAAAGTGAGGCGTAATGGAGGAGAAAAGCAAAGCAGAGGGGACAGCTTTGCTTTTCTGCTAAACCTTGCAGAGCTATGAAGATGGAGCGGAGCGTTAAAGTGAGGCGTAATGCTTTTACGCCTCCATTTAACGCGCTGCTCCATTTTCATAGCTTTGCAAAGGTTTAGCAGGGCAGCAAAGCAAAGCTGTCCTCTCTGCTTTGCTTTTCTCCCCGCCTTGGAGGAGCATCTAGTTTTTTGTTTTTTTACGCCTGCATGAGATTCCGAAGGCAAATGCCTTGCATTTACACCTGGTAATTAGCAGGCAGATTCCATAGGAATCCATTGTAAGACGCCACTTGCAAAGCGTAATTTGCAAGCAGTGTTCCATTTCTCACGAAGCAGTGCATAGAACAGTGAGCAGTCACGGAACGCTGCATACAGGGGACCGAGCATCAAGTAAATGAAAGGCTGGCCAGCCCCTTCATCCTTCCTGTTGCAGCTCAGTGTGAATACGGGTTGCCAGTTACAATGGGTGGGCATCATTTACAAGGGCTTGCTATGGAATTCGCATGCTTTCACCATCTCCCGGAAAAGGCTGATCCCCTATTTTACGCCTGCTTGAAAACCTTGTGCTGACGTGAGGCGTAGACAGGGTACGGCCCAAGCAGGCCAGGCCCACAGCAGAGCTGTGAGGGCATTTACAGCTGTTAATGTTAATGTCACTCCGGGGGATGGAAGGGGGCGCAAACTACATTAGCTTCAGGACCCACTTGTTAGACAATCCGGACTACGCCTCAAACCAGGAGGCTTTGGAAGGGGGAGGAGGAATGTTATACCTGTTGTGTCCCCCTAACCCAGGACCAAATGCTGTGAAGAACCCCCAGCGTTTATACCCCATGTTTGAACTCCGGTCTTAGCAAGGGACACCCCTTATCCTTCACCTAGCTATTGCCCTTCCATGCTGCCAGCTCTCCTTCCTGTGATCCAGCTCCATCACCTCTTTATCGTCATCATTATACTCCCAACAATGCTTTTCTTGGCTGCCTTTAAAGGGCGACTTACTGGTATACCCTCCAATTTGGAATTCAAGAGTTTTGGGGGCGTTTCCTACATTTTGCCCAGGACTTTTTGAGCTTCCTATTTTTTTTCTATCCATACCTTGATTAGTTGCAAATGGCAGAGTGCTCCAATCAGCGCTGACCTTTTGAAAAGCATGGTAGCCTTGCAACAGCACCTAGGGTTCCATTTCATTTCATTGCGGGAAGTTTTTTCACAGAAATTTTTACCGCTGATTTTTTTTACAAAAAAACCCATTGAATTTTTTATTTTTAGGGGGGATCCCCCCACAACTACCCATCCCCCTTAATTTTTTATATATCCCCGAACACCCACACCCAATATTTATATTTTTCTAACCCCCCGGAAAAAAATTGATGAGTACAAATGTATAAATAAATAAATAAACAAACAGGCTCTGACTGACCCCTGATCCACAGACATGCAGTATCCAATTGGACAGCCTGGCTTTTTAAAATGGTATAGATGACGAAGGCTCGTGAAGCGAGGGACCTGTCGCTTTAAGAGCCTGTGTCTGGATTTCCCCCTTATTTCGTCCCTAGCCAGCACCGAGTTGGGTTAAAGGGCTTTAGCACCAGGCTGTCGGAGGTACAAGTCATTAGGCTGACACTGGCCCACTGCTGAGACTATTAGAGGCGGCCCAGAACTCTCCACTGTGCTAAAAGCAATTCCATTATAAAGCTGGATGGCTTCCTAGCTCTCAGCAGCGCCTCCAGCAAACTGACTAATGCGCGCCAGAAATAGGATAGCGCCCAGGTGGGCATGTCTGATAGCGGCCATCAATGGGCGCTAGCGGACAACGCCCGGGGCACCGCAAAACAAGGCTAAACTGTCCAGGCAGCAGTGACAAGGATGGGATAAGGTTCCAGTTGGCTGGTATCTGCGCAAATGGAACCCACATCCTGGGTGCCTGCATTCACACCCAGCTAAGCACTTCTTGGGGGTCCTTACGACCCGGGCGCAAAGGGATACCGGGCCCCGGTAATGACACTGGTGCCGGTAATCCCTTTGCGCCCTATTCCGAGGTCCCTTGGCGGGTCCTTCCTTAACGCCTGCGCAGGCGTTAAGGACGGGACCCGCAAAGGGACTTCAGAGCTAATAACAGTACCGTAATTTACGGTACCGTTATTAGCACCCTCCCCATTCCCATTGAGCCCTATGGGGGCTCAATGGGAATGGGGATTGGCATTTTCAATGGGGACTAACCGATCCCGTAAAGGTCGGACTAGACGGTAAGTCCCCATTGAACCAGGGCGGACACGGTACCGGTGATGGTGCGAGTCATGGCGCTAATAGCGCCCTGACTAGCACCAACCTCGGAATGAGGCCCCTTGAGATATCCTGTACTGGGAGCGTTCACCCCCTCAAGGTCCATGCCACACACCAGCTGGGTGGCAAATGCCCAGTACGATGGTTCACAAAGGTCATGTCTTCTGAGATGGATTCATGCCTTGTATTCAGCAATGATGAAACAACATTCAGGGAGACCCCAGACAAACTCAGGGGTGCGCTGCCCTTCGGGGAACCCTGGGGATTTAATGGTCGTATCATTGTTTTTTTCTCCTCTTACCCTCTCACCTATGCTGGGGATCAGGTCCTAAACGTGGGGGGACTCATGGCAGCTGAATGTGGCGTCACCAGAAATTAGCATATCAAGGTGCCCTCTGAAAAAAGCTGGGGACTCACTCCGTTCACCCGTGTGTACCCTCCACTTAAGCCCCAAGACTGCTCCCTCCTTTCATCCTTCCTCGCCCCAACATTCCTGTGTTGTAATTCCTCCAGTATGCTTCCAAACCTTGCAATAGGCCTGTAGGATAGCTCAGGGGCAACGCGCTTGTCTTGGAAGTGCTACAACGCAGCGTAATACAGGTTAGTTTGAATACCGTTCCCACGCTTAAAGACCGATCCGCAGTAGCAGGCGCATTATAGATTATTAATTAATTATGCTAGTTATTATGACAGTTTTTTTTATATTTAACTACTTTTTAATCCATAAATAGAGGTACATTTGCTTTAGAAAACACTATTTGGACCCTTATTTTCAAATCATACTTAGAAGGGTGGGTATTGCGCCCACAGTGATGGGGCCACCTTGAAAAACATTTCTAGTACCAGCTTTGGTTCCAAGTCCAACACTTGGCAAACCTATCCTCAACACAGACCACTTGCTACTCTGTAGTTCACCTTGCTTCTCTTTGTTGGTCGGCGCCACTAGTTGCTTCTCTATAGTACACCTTGCTTTTCTCTGTTGGGCAGTACCACTACTTGCTACTCTGTAGTTCACCTTGCTTCTCTTTGTTGGTCAGCGCCACTAGTTGCTTCTCTATAGTTCACCTTGCTTCTCTTTGTTGGTCGGTGCCACTGCTTGCTACTCTGTAGTTTACCTTGCTTCTCTTTGTTGGTCAGCGCCACTAGTTGCTTCTCTATAGTTCACCTTGCTTCTCTTTGTTGGTCGGTGCCACTGCTTGCTACTCTGTAGTTCACCTTGCCTCTCTTTGTTGGTCAGCACCACTAGCTGCTTCTCTATAGTTCACCTTGCTTCTCTCTGTTGGGCAGCGCCGCTAGTTGCTTCTCTAGAGTTCACCTTGCTTCTCTTTGTTGGTTGGTGGCACTACTTGCTACTCTGTAGTTCACTTTGCTTCTCTTTGTTGGTCGGTGCCACTACTTGCCTCTCTGTAGCTCACCTTGCTTCTCTTGGTTGGTCAGCGCCACTAGTTGTTTTCTATAGTTCACCTTGCTTCTCTCTGTTGGGCAGTACCACTACTTGCTACTTTGTAGTTCACCTTGCTCCTCTTTGTTGGGCAGCACAGCTAGTTGCTTCTCTAGAGTTCACCTTGCTTCTCTTTGTTGGTTGGTGGCACTACTTGCTACTCTGTAGTTCACCTTGCTTCGCTTTGTTGGTCAGTGCCACTACTTGCTACTCTGTATTTCACCTTGCTTCTCTTGGTTGGTCAGTGCCACTAGTTGTTTCTCTATAGTTCAACTTGCTTCTCTCTGTTGGGCAGTACCACTACTTGCTACTCTGTAGTTCACCTTGCTTCTCTTTGTTGGGCAGCACAGCTAGTTGCTTCTTTAGAGTTCACCTTGCTTCTCTTTGTTGGTTCGTGGCACTACTTGCTACTGTGTAGTTCACCTTGCTTCTCTTTGTTGGTCGGTGCCACTACTTGCCTCTCTGTAGTTCACCTTGCTTCTCTTGGTTGGTCAGCGCCACTAGTTGTTTCTCTATAGTTCACCTTGCTTCTCTCTGTTGGGCAGTACCACTACTTGCTACTCTGTAGTTCACCTTGCTTCTCTTTGTTGGGCAGCACAGCTAGTTGCTTCTCTAGAGTTTACCTTGCTTCTCTTTGTTGGTTGGTGGCACTACTTGCTACTCTGTAGTTCACCTTGCTTCGCTGTGTTGGTCGGTGCCACTACTTGCTACTCTGTATTTCACCTTGCTTCTCTTGGTTGGTCAGCACCACTAGTTGTTTCTCTATAGTTCACCTTGCTTCTCTCTGTTGGGCAGTACCACTACTTGCTACTCTGTAGTTCACCTTGCTTCTCTTTGTTGGGTAGCACAGCTAGTTGCTTCTCTAGAGTTCACCTTGCTTCTCTTTGTTGGTTGGTGGCACTACTTGCTACTCTGTAGTTCACCTTGCTTCGCTTTGTTGGTCGGTGCCACTACTTGCTACTCTGTAGTTCACCTTGCTTCGCTTTGTTGATCGGTGCCACTACTTGCTACTCTGTAGATCACCATGCTTCTCTTTGTTGGGCAGCACAGCTAGTTGCTTCTCTAGAGTTCACCTTGCTTCTCTTTGTTGTCAGCACTGATCGCTTTCACAACATAAAACAAGGTATTGTAGCATGATATCTTAGTAATGATTGTGCAGGTTCTTTAACACCAGTTGTCGTCAGGTCTAATAATACAAGACAGGGACTGGCAGTGGAAACACGCAAGGCGTTGTTGGTATGTTCGCTGAGTCAGTATCATTGGGAACTAGTGGCCGACACCAGATACAACTGATATTGATACCTCCTGCAAGAACACGTCCACACATGTTGTTCCCAAGGATAATTTGATTAACACTGGTGACACCCATTCCACTGTTTGCCCTCGCATACAGGCAGCCTCTGCAGTGACCGGTAATGCCCAGTCGTCTCAGCCTCTATCTCACATCTTCCCCAAACTACTCTGGTTACAGGGGACAGGGCCAATTCGCTCGGAGTCCTCCCATGGCAACAACATCACACACCTTAAAATGGCCCTCGAACACTCGCTTCCTGGTCAAATAATGGGATCGTGGTCGAAGACTATCTCAATATCTCTGACATCAATATAATGGGTATAACAGAAACATGGCTTAATGACACCACCAACATGGCGGCAGCCACCTCCCTCCCTCAGACATTTAACATCCTACGGTCTGATCGTACCGATCAAAGAGGGGGGGAGTCGCACTTCTTGTTAGGAAACATCTTGACTGCCATTTAGTCTGGCATACAGGTACATAGGGTTGGGAGAGCTTGCTTGTTAAGTTAAAAAGCAGCTCTCATACCGCTGTGGCAATTTTGACTATTTACAGACCTCCGAAGGATAGCCCTTTATTTGAGGAGCAGCTTTTAGCCCTCATTAATAGCTTTACCAAACCTAAATCCACCATCGTCCTCCTGGGTCACTTTACCTACTGGGTAGAAGATGAAAAACACAAACCTGCCAAGTCTCTACTTAGAGCCTTAGGTGGCATTGACATCTTTCCATGGATCAGAGAACCCTCTCACAAGGAAGGTCACGTGATCATAAATTGGAGGTTCTTATTCCAGTCTCTTCTGCCTACCCCTGGTCAGACCACCTTCTGGTCTGCTTCACAATCTGTCTCCCTGCGGCTCCCATTCGTTTGGACAAACTCTCTAGGACTACTAAAAAATCTCGTCATTTTAGGACTATGTTAGCAGCTAAATGACCAGACTTCTGCATCCCGACTCATTTGGGACTGTTAACACCCTGGTTCCTCATCTCTCAGCAGCCTATTGCTGAAGTTACTGAGGTGTTGGCCCCTGAGAAAAGCAAAGTTATCAAGCCTTAGACGAAAAAAAAGCCTGGTTTAATGAAATTGTATTAGAGTCCAGATCCATAAAAAGATCTTGTGAGGGAGAATGGCACAAAAACTCCACTCTCGAAACCCTCATGAAACACAAAACCGCTGTGAACAACTTCAAAAAAGTGATCATAGAGGAAAAATCTAAATACTTCAACACACGGATCCATAATGCCACATCAAGATCCCAGGTACTTTTCCAAGTATTGAAAGAAGTAGAAGAGAAAAATACTACCACTCATAACATTACGCGTGATTCCACCTGGTGTCAGATGATCCAAGAGGAATTTCGCAATAAGATTCTAGGCCATAAAAAGAACATCAGGCGAAACAAGGTCCTTCCAAGCAGCAGCACTATTGTGCAGCAACAGACATCTCTCCCACAGGCTCACAGACACCGGAGTTCAGCTTTAAACAGTGCACACAGACTGAGATCCTCAGGATAGTGAATAACCTGAAACCCACCTCCTGTAAGGGTGACATGTGTCCAGCCGCTATCCTTAAAGAAGCACCTCATTTCTTATTACTTGGATTACAAGGATGGTCATTTACAGAGGGCGTGGTGCCGACCTCCCTTAAAGAAGTCTGGATAACCCCCTACTGAAAAAAGAGCTCACTTGACCCATCCTTAGCAAAGAACTATCGGCCCCCCACACACATCCTGTTTCTTATAAGAATATTTGATGAGGTTGCCTATCTTCAATTTCAGAAATTCTTGGAACAGAACAACACCCTGGGCATGTATCAGTCCAGTTTTCGGGCCCGACATGGGACTGGGACAGCCCTCCTGGATTTGAAAACCACTTTGGCCAGCATTGTGGATACAGGCCATCCTGCACTCTTGATGCTTCTAGACCTCTCAGCGGCCTTCGACCGCGTTGACCACTCCATTCTTGTCGACAGGTTGAAGGGCCTTGCAGGTTGTTGCCAGGAAGCCTTGGATTGGATAGCATCTTTCCTTGGCCCTCGGGTGTCAAGAGTAGCAGTGGAAGATATACAATCTGCTGTCTCGGGAGGATAGCTCAGGGGCAACGTGCTCGCCTTGAAAGCACGACAACACAGAGCAACACAGGTTCGATCCACGGGTCCGCGCTTAGAAACCACTGTGTATTAAGCACGTTATAAATAACCAATCATACCATATCAATCACTCACCAACATCATCGACGCCAGAGTTCCACAGGGTTCTGTATCTCCCTGTCCCTATTTAATATATACATAAGACCACTGTTACGGAGAATTCTCCATAATGGCTCATTTCCCTTACCTACTGAGTCCCTCAGCAGCTTTGCTGGATTTCTAGGATTTATTTTTTCACCTGGTAAGAGTGTGAGCCTTTTCTTCCCACTCTTACATGCGTTTTGCTGTGTGTGTTTAACATTTTTGTGTTCATAGAGGGTGGAGCCCCACCTACTCCACAGGCATCATCGTTTTACTGTGTGTTACACAGCACTTTCATTGCAGTGACACAGGGTTGTCTTTTAGACTTCCCAACTCAAACTCCATTTTCTGGGACTGACTACTGTCTCCCAGAACATGTAAAGTTGTCATTGACTTTATTAGTCTTTTTAAATCCACAGACCCAGTACAGTCCATCTTACATGGAATACTGGAAAGGATTAATACTTATCCCTTTTTGTCTGTTTCTCTTGGAACATTGTTTTGCTCCCTTTTCATCAAGACTTGGCTGCTGGCAGTGGTAACTACCCTATTTTTCCTACCGCGGTTATCTTAAATAACGTTGGTATTGTTTTAGGCTATATTGGTAGCCTCGAACTTAACCCGCTAGACCATATAAGTTTTTATACGGTTCCGGATGGGTTTATTCGCCATTTCATTTTGAAAATGTCTTTCTCGTGCTTTTCTCTGCACGCCAAACCAGGTTTGGTTCCTTTGTTCACCGTCTCTTCGCAGACTTCTACACAGAAGCCCTCCTTAGGCACCTTAAAGTCTGGGTAGGCAGGATGTGAGGGAGGGGTTTTAGGACCCCTGCCATGGGTTCCCTTGGTAACCCAAGTCACACTCCTGTTTGATTGGCTAGGTGACTGTCCTGCTAGGACAGCCACCCTGCTGTGTGATTGACAGCCAGGCTGTGTGAATGGGGGAAAACTGCATAAAAAGCATGTCTCTGGGTCTGGAAAGGCAGAGTTGCCACTGGAATGAAAGAACCGACGAGGAGCTGACATAAGAGGACCCCTACCACGACTGAACCGCCAATGAAGCCCTGCTGCAGTTCCGAATCCTCAAACTCCAATGACAGAGAAGATCCTCCAGGAAACTTCTTCCCCTGTGCTCGTGGGACCAACCAGTTTGCCCAAACTACAAGCCAGGACTCCCTCCTCTGGTTGAATTCGCTGTACAGAGCTACAGTGGGTCGGATAGCCAGGAAGGTCGGACCCTGCTTGGGTTTTAAGGAGCGCACCTTTTATTTGTTGCTTTGCTCTGCTGCTGGTTTCTTCCCTGGTCAGTGCAGGACCCTCCAGTCTTCCTACTTCATGTCAGTCCAACAGTCACTTTAGGGACCGTGAGCCTGCAGGAACTGCCAAGAACGTCCGCCTCAGCTACAGCTTCTTCTCCATTTAAAGGTACTGTGTAAATCCGGTTGTTGGTTTCGTTCAGCTGCAGTGTAAGTGTGTGAAATCTTTCTCCAATCCAAGGGCTTGTCCTTCTCTACTCTTTGAACTAACTTTTTTGTCGACCAACTTCATCCGGAACTCTTGGCAAAGACTTAACCGTGAACTACCCTGAACTGTGTGATCTTGAGCAAAAGACTTTTGTCCTACTGACTTTGGCCCTAAGCCTTTTTTGATTTAATTCCATCACTGTAGTTCCTCTTTCTAGATTGCTCTGCTTACTTACCTGTTGGTGCTGCTCAATTTCTGCCTAACTTTGTCTTTCCCTCCCTTTTTAAATTACTAGAGTGCCATTTTGCTCCCACTTCATTTTGTGAGCTTAACTTGTCTGGAAACTATTGGGAGTGGTGTGGTGTATTAAGAGTGTGATTTTTGAACTGCTTTACTTTAGTGAAATGTTATACAACTGATGTGTAAATAAATGTATATTCTTTTACTCAGAAACCTTGAGTCAGTGTTTGTTTGATTCATAGCAATTGCTGTCCTTTGTGTAACTATTGATACTGCTCACTTGCTCTTGAGATAATTCTGGCTGCTCGGCCATCGCTACCATTTTTACTGTGTAGTACAGGCTTGTCCCAAAGGTGAATTTGTACTGTCACTTGTAGTCTTAATTGTGTGTGGTGTTCCTAAAGGGTAATGCTTATAATTGTGCCGAAAAACCACTTCTGGACCTACTAGACCACCTGGATGTCTGCTATACCAACTACACTGATGACACCCAGGTGGACATTGAACTATCAGGGAACCACACCTAGGACTCTGTAACTCTTAATGTTGTGAACCAAGCTATTCAGTCCTGGATGATCTCCAATTCTCCTGCCCTTAATGACACCAAAACGGAGCTTGTCATCGTGCCCACTGCCCAACGACTGACCAAACTGACCCTCGTTACACATGCTTTGACATTGCCAACAGTCAGATTCCTGTGTCCACCAACGTCAAGACAGTGGGTGCATCTGGATACAGAGTTAAACATGAAAACCCCTGTAGCCCATACTTGAGCTTTTCACAAGTGCATGGTCCTACTCCTAAATCAAACCAGACCTTACATTTCCATTGAGAACAGATCTATCCTTGCCTCAGCATTAGTGAATTCAAGGCTTGAGTACTCAAGAGCCTTCTGTCTGGGACACTAAGGCTAA
Organism: Ambystoma mexicanum; assembly: GCF_040938575.1. Classification (NCBI taxonomy): domain Eukaryota; kingdom Metazoa; phylum Chordata; class Amphibia; order Caudata; family Ambystomatidae; genus Ambystoma; species Ambystoma mexicanum. The sequence goes on from NC_090923.1 coordinate 56,462,150, forward strand.
TCTACAGGCCCTTCAAGTTGGTCAGAACAGCGCAGTTGGTGCTATTTTTAGCCTCTGCAGACAAGATCATGTATCCGACTCCAGGAGGACACTACATTGTCTCCCTGTATCTTGAAGGATCTCCCATAAGATTCTGACCCTGGCCTATACATGCTGGTCTTCCATTTCTCCTCCTTATCTAACAAAACAATTGCTCACTGACCACCTTCACTCAAGGGACAACTACAAATTCAAATAGCCCTGCTTTAAACGGACTAAATTTGGTTGTTGTAGTTTTACTGCCCGGGCACCCATAGAGTAGAATGCTCTTCCACTCGCGATAAGAACTATGGACCTCGTGACGTGCTACTAGGAAGCAGTCAAAGCCTACCTGTTCTGCTAGACGCCTGTTTCCCTCTTGACTATCTGATCATCTGTTTTGTCCTGTGCTACGATGTCCTGTTTTTGGTGCGCTCTGAGGCCCAGGGGCATGTGCCACAAAATAAGAAATAAAACAAATAAAAAAATGGGCTCGAGAGAATGCTTTGGCAATCCTGGCATATCTGCAGACTTTATATACTTGCAGCGTCTGTTCATGCTACTGTAGGTATAGTTATTCTGGTACTGCTGGGGGGGGGTGGCTTGGCGCGTTCGGGATGGCAGCCTAACCGTATTGCTCTGCTCCGGTGGAATCCAATTTAAATAATTCTAAGTCCTAAAGTAATTTTACTTACCTGGTATCAGCTCCCGTGCATGCTGCTCACCCTCTGACACGGCTCCAAACACCGCGATGCTGCCTGGAAGTCCGCTGCTTTGCTTTCCTGTGGCATCCTCTTCCTGGAGTCTGGGCCCTGAAGCTGCGTCGTCGTGCACGCCGTGCAGCTGATCCTTCCTGTCAGCTGTGCGGGGACGGTGGCGGCGCTGGGTGGGGCCTGGCATTTCTTCCCCATAGTAGCCCTCCTCCTGCATTTGAAAGGTAAAAAAGGAGGGGGAGGACAAAAAAGGAACATTTTCATGTATATATATTTGAATGTTCACATTTAACCCTCCATAAAAAGCAAAGTGAATATAAGAAAGCAAGCGAAAATATAAGGAAAAGAGAGGAAAATGAGGAGAAAGGAGGGGCATTTCAGGGGAAAGTAAAACAGGAGAAGATAAGACATAAAAGAAGAAGGATAAAAATAAATTAAAAAGGAAGAGCAGAAAATAAAGAAAAAGAAAGACAATACAAAAAATCAGCAGCAGGAGAAAGAGAAAGCAGAGTAAAGCAGGAGGAGGGTCATAGGAGGAAAAGGTTGAAGGGGAAATAAGAGTAAAGAAAAAGAAAGATGAGGGACAAAATAAAAAGAAGCATTTATTAATAAGAATAAGAACAAAAGTGAAGCCTAAAGGAGGAAGTTGTAAAATAGCAATAACTATTAAAGGAAAGGAAGACAAGAGGAGAAGTTGAGTGAAAAGATATAAGAAATACTCACCAAGAACACATCATGTCTTCAAAGAAAATACAATCCAAGATAGACCACCCTCATCATCTGCAATGCTTAAAAGGCAGAAAAGTGAGTCCCCTCCACCTATTGAAAACACAACAGACCCTGATATAAAAACCATAGTATCAGAAATAAGGGCGCTTAAACCTTTTATGGAAGACACCAATTCTAAGTTACAGCAACTAGACAGCAAGTTGTCTATTTTTGAAGCCAGAATGAATGAGGTTGAGAGACGTGCAATGCTGAAGATATCTCCAGCAGAGTCATTGCACTGAAACCACGGTCTCAACTCTACAACAGCAAAATGAAAATCTTGAAAATCGAAATAGAAGAAATAATCTTCGAGTGATTGGCCTTCCTGAAGGGATTGAAAAAGACAACCCTACTAGCTTCCTATATATGTTCCTGCCTCGAGTTCTCAACCTTTCAACCTCAATTCAGCTTAATATTCATAGAGCTCATCGTATTGGCCCTCTCAAACCTTCACAAGGTTCCAAAAATTCATCTAGAACCATGATTCTTGCCCTCCTCGACTTTACGCATGTTACTCTTATCATGGATAAAGTCAGACTAAACAAAAATCTAACATGGGAAGGTAACAAGATCTTTATAACACAAGATGTAGCCAAGGCAAAGGCAATCAGAAGAAAGACGCTTCTTGCTTTTCACCCAGCTCTTAGGAAATTAAATGCTAGGTATGGCATTATCCCTGTCACTCTTAAAGTTATGCTTATTGGTCAAACCTCAACCTTTCAGAATTCAGTGGATTTACGTGGTTACATTCAATCTAAAAAAAGGAACGACATGGACACATCACCTTTTATTACTTGAAAACTTCCAACTTTTGTAACGATCTAACATTGGCTAATTATCTAACTCTACGTGAATGATCCTATGTTCTGCCTCTCAACCGGGCGGAGTTCCGGGGGCTCTGACTCTCCTTTCGGCCCCCCCTCCCATCGTATTTATTTCTTTTTTCCCCCTCATTAACATGGACTGGTGTGGCTCCCTATTTTTAGCCACTTATGTGTTCACTATTACTAATGAAAATTCATGGCTATCTAAGTCCATGTTGAACTACTACGTTGTGTCCCATTCCTTATGTTTCTTCCCTTTTGTATCTCTACCTACTTCTATTGACATATGTTATTTGTCTTCACCTAATTGCCATATGATGCCAATCTATATGTATAAAAAAGTTTATAAACAATGTTCTGCTTTCTCTATGTATTTCTACCACATAGCTTATAGATACATTAATGTACTTTCATGTCGCTAAACATAGTTTCTTGGAACATCAAAGGACTTCATAATCGAATCAAGAGACAAAAAGTATTATCACATTTAAATAGATTGAAGCCCTCAATTGCCTTTATCCAAGAGTCACACCTCTCTAATGATGAAGCAGCTAAACGTAAAAGACATTGGGTTGGTCATGTATTCTCCAGTGCTGCAGATGGAAAAAGAAATGGTGTCATCACATTACCCAATAAATCTCTCAACTCAAACATACTATTTTCTGAATCTGATGATAAGGGAAGATGGATTCTTCTTAAAATACTCATCAACACAATAGAATATTGCATACTCAACATGTATGGCCCAAATTCCCCTGATCCTGACCTTTGGAGGTCACTCAGAAATAATATGATTCAGATAAATCCTCCTAATTTAATTGTTTGTCGTGATTGTAATCAAATCATTAATCCCTATCTAGACAGAAAATCTTCTGTTCGATATATTGAGAATACTTCTCATAAACAATTTATTGATTTTATATCTGAACTAGGTCTTCGTGATGCTTGGCGACTACTTCATCCTACTGATTCTGATTTTACATTTTATTCCATGCCCCATAAATCCCTCTTATTCCCGATTCCATGGCAAACCTCCTACTTAAAGCCCAAATAGAGTCTATCATAATGTCATGCTCCTGTTTATATCCAACTACAATCTCCCTGTGATCCTAATCCCTCAAATAGATGGTGCTTTAATACCAGTTTATTTAATGATCCGCTATTCGAACCATTTATTACTCAACAACATAACGATTAATTTACCATTAATGTCAACCACGATACTCTACCCCAAATAATTGGGACTGTTACAAAGCTGTTCACAGAGGCCTTATTATATCTTTTGCGGCAAATGAAAGGAAAAAACTTAACTGAATCTATGGTCAAGCAACTGAAACCCTTGGAGATTCTTAATCCTGAAAGAAGTTTTAAAATTAAGATTCCGATATAACAAAATTGTCACTCAATACTCCTGTACAAATATGCTGAGATATAAATCAAAGATCTATCAACTTTCCAAAAAAGCAGGTAAATCTCTAGCCTCATACCTGAAATTCAAAAAAGAAAAATCTAGAGTAGTAACCCTACAAGACAATCTGGGAAATAGAAAGCATTCAGATTCAGACATTCTTCGAATCTTTTCAGACTTTTACTCTTAGCTATATACTTCAAAGGCTCCTCCTAATGATCCCTCCGTTAAAAGATTTCTACATAATCTACCCAGAGATTCTTACCCAATAATAGATCCTCAATCCCTTAATGCTCCCATTACCCCTGCCGAAATCCTCCAAGTCATTGAACTCCTTAAGAAAGGAAAAGCCCCCAGCCCTGATGGCTTTCCTACTGACTTTTATTTCCATTTTTCTAATCTGTTAGTTCCTAAGTTTAGTGATCTCTACTCTCACTTTATATTAGAAGAAATTGCACAAGGCTCTTTCCTTGAAGCTATGATCATTGTCTTTCCAAAACCCAATAAAGACCCTGAACTTCCACAAAGTGACCATACTATTTCTCTTATAAATACCGACTGTAAAATATTTGCAAAAATTCTAGCTAATAGACTTCTCCCCTTTCTCCCAAGATCAGGCTGGTCATGTTAAAAACAGAATCTCGTCTTCCAATATTCGACTATTTTTAGATATTATAGAAATAATACATCAGTCCAAAGATCCTCTTGCTGCAATTTCCCTAGATGCCGAGAAGGCATTTGATAGAGTTGAGTGGGATTTCCTATTTGAATCTCTCACGTGGCATGGCTTTGCCCCCCCCCTTTTTATCCATGATTAATATCCTGTACTCAATGCCCAAATTGGCAATCTGTGTTAATGGTCAACTATCTCCCTTTTTCCCTTTGACTAGAGGAACTCATCAAGGCTGCCCTCTTTCCCCGATTCTCTTTATCCTTGCCCTTGAACCCTTTCTAGAAAATATAAGACGAAATGATAATATAGCAGGAGTTCAATATAAGCAAATGCATATTAAAACAGTAGCATATGCTGATGATGTCCTTCTTTTTCTTAAAAACCCAGAACAAAGTGGCCCTCCTCTTCTACAGGTCATCTCCAATTTTTCTAAAGCCTCTGGCTATAAACTTAATACTGACAAATCAGAGATTCTTGTACTTATCATCATACGTTGTCATTAGGAATGAAGTGTTGCCCTCATGGCATTAAATACCTAGGCATTAGCATCTCCACTTATATTCGTGATATATGAGAAAAAAAAACATTAATGCTGTGCTTGCCAGAATCAAGGAACTTACATCTTCATGGTCCCCCCTATATCTCTCTTGGTGGGGTAGATTGGAATCTATTAAGATGATGCTTTCCCCTATAATTCTTTACCTCCTATATATGCTACCTATCCCACTCCCTTTCTCCTTTATCAAATCCTTAGAGTCTTCCCTGATCAAATTTCTATGGGGGAAAGGTGGCGTAGAATCTCACTTAATAAATTTAAAAAACCTTGTGCCATGGGTGGCGTCAATTTCCCAGATTTTAGGACATATCATATAGCCTTTGTTAACAGAAAAATACAGTGGTGGTTTGTTCGAGACGTACCAGAATTCCCACCCAAAGGGGTACTTCTGGAGAAGGTCATGGCTTCCCCAATACCTCTATCAGATATTTATCTCGTCAATAATAAGAATAGACTTGCAAAATTCTCTTGTATCCGCCAATCTGCTTGCTTTCTTAAACTATATATGCTACCATCCCTACCAAAAATGTCCACTTTCACCTCTTCCTTCATTTGGCATAATCCCCGCTCATAAAAATCAAAGGTAAATCAATGTTGTGGAAGCCAATGGATCTCTAGAAACATCAGATTTTGTAATCAATTTTTCTCACAAAATGTTCCCATTGCCTTTAAGGATTTTGCTATGAAATATGGATTACCTACCTCTGCTATGAAACAATTTCTTATTATTATTGATGTTATCTTTGAAAACTATGACCCACTCATCCACAATGCCAGTAACTCGGATGCCATAAGACTTTTTCACTTATTGAATCTTGACAATTTCCGCTTCTTTCTTCTACAAAGCGCTGAGATCTAACACAACAACTGTCGTTCTACACAATGACTGGATAAATGATTACTCACTAACAAATCATCAATGTGATTGGCCCCCACAATGGAAATACATCTTGAAAATCACTTCCTCAGCCAATTTAACCCAAACTTTGTTTTTCTTTCTTCAGAGAGCCTTTGTGACCCCGATTTCCTTGTTTAAAAGTGGTCTCTCACCTAATGATCTATGTTGGAGTTGTCTACTAGCCCCAGGCTCGCTCAAGCATATATGCATAGAATGTAAACATGTTAAACCTTTCTAGATTTCTGTTTGGTGAGCAATTAAGCTTCTTTTTCATCCCAACAAGATTTTTGTTTTGATTTTCTTGTATTTGGCAGCTGCCTTTTATATTCAGCAACTGCTAATTTTCATACCAAATTACTCTTTGTCTTATGGTGGCTATTCGAACCATAACTACCAATTGGAAAAATGTGAACTGTATTCACTACAAACATTGGTGGTATAATACATTCAATATTCATAGGCTTGAAAAATGCAACGCTTCCTCTCCTACTCAACTATACAAACATACATTAAAATGGCAACCTTTTCTTAACTATTTATCATATGAAGAATAACAGTGTTTTTGTTGTTTCTCTTAATACGTATTCCCACACTCCTTCCCCTCTCTACCATATGTCCGCATTAAGTCCTGCTGTTATGTCATGTTACATGTTCTGTACGTTAGTGTTGTCCTACCCCTCCCTCAAAATTTCTTGCTGAATTTTAATGGGTCTCATCCATTGTTACATGCTTGATTTATGTACTGTTCATCTTTCTAACACTGTTATGAATTCTTTATATATAATAAAAACAATTGCTTTTTCATCTACTATTAATGACTTTTTGAGTGTCCTGCATGTTAGCTACTCTTAATAAAAATTTTGAAACTTAAAAAAAAAAGTAATTCTGGTACTGCCAAGCCGACTTCAGGAGGTTGTCAAATTCAAGATTCGGATGTGAGGAGGGGTATGATGCTGGCAATAAAAATCAGGGGGGTGGGATAGACAGAATAAAGACATTAAAACAGGATTATGCCTGGCCCTGGATGTAAAGGCAAATGATGCAGGTGTGGTCCTTGGGCTTCTTGGTTGACTTTATAGGTAATGCCCAAATACAGGGGGTCAAATGTCAGTGGTTTTAGGAAAAGGTGTATGGGTGGGGGGCGGGGGAGTGTCTGACTTACATATTGCTCATGATCCTGCCCTGTGCAACCCCATACATGATTTCAGACTTCTGTCATACTATCTGTCAACATCTAAATGAAAATATGGGCGCATAGAAAGAGCGCTCATTCACCCTTTCACTTTACATCCACGCCTTCGATGGTTTGGGCAAGACACTGAGACAGTCATTCGTGGATGGTAAAACAATGCCATAGTTGCCCTCTTCTGAGCGGCAGGAGAGTTACATGACTTGCGTTGCACACTGGCGTGTCCAGACTCTTGACTGGGGTGGCCCAAATGGGGCACTGGCTTATGCAGGGGTGGCATGAAGTACAAGCACGCACACACATAATGATCACAGTTTAGGATGATGGGGTAGCACCTGAGTTGACCAATCAGATACCAGGGGTAGCACGTGCCACCCCAGGCCACTCACTGGACACGCCGCTGGTGTTGAGGGTGGTACATTGTGCTGCGTAACATGCAGCACTGCACATCAGTCATTCTGATTGGTGCACTGTGCTGCTAAAGAGACCTTTCTTGAATTGGTGGGTGTGTTGCTGATTTATCACAGAACATGCATATCACTCCGTGCAGTGGTGTTGACAAGCTCGTGTCAATTGGTGATTACATTGACGCCTGACTGCAGCACAGTTGTTAGTGTGACTTTAATGTGCCACGCGCGAGAGAGACGGCTTCCTTTGCAATGTACAATTTCAAGAGCTCCACCTTTGTGCCAAGTCACTTTCTTGTGCTACAGGACAGAGTTATTTTAAGGAGTCGTAAATAGTCATAAGTAATTATGGCATAAAACACTTTCATGTTTTTAACAGCTGCACCATGTTTACTAAATGGAAGAGATCTGAAATCCTTATGTGTTGGTTGTCATGCCTCCACAGATGTGACCATTCCATAAGACCTTTTCCACAGACACACGCACACACATGTACACTCATGCACTTTTTTTACACACGCCAGGATCCCGGGAGGATAGCTCAGAGGCAACGTGCTCGCCTTGGAAGCAAGACAACATGGAGCAACACAGGTTCGAGCCCCGTGTCCGCGCTTAGAAGCCTCTGGGTATTAAGTGTGTTATAAATAACCTATCCTATAGTATCATGCGCACCCACACACACACATGCGTGCATGAGTTCACTTACACCAAACCCACATGTGAATGCATTTCTTTTATCATAAAATATCAAGAACAGAGGAGGAGCACAGGTGTGCACCGGTGGCCATCATGCTGCTTTGCGAGCCTCCATTTTGTGTTTCATAAAGCTGTCTCTGATCACATTTTACTAACTTATGAATAACTGGGTACGTTCTACTCAACACCCAAAAGACAAAGGGCCTCATTACAGGTCGGGCGGTCCGGAATTAACAGTGGCGGTAAACCCGCCGCCACTGTTAATTCCGGACCGCCCGATCTCGAGTCCTGCAGGCGGGAGGTGGGGTTCCCGCCAGGTCTGACCTGGCGGGTTTAACACCGCCCGCCTGCAGGTGGATGGTGCCAGTGTTTCCACTTCCCCATTCCCATTGAGTCCTATGTGGCAATAGCAGTAAAGGCGCGTGCAGCATTTGGGCCCTCTGGCTCCTGGCCCAGGCTGCTGCAATGTGCACCATCGCCAGTGCCCGAACATGGAAAACTTACAGTAGCATTCAGTTGTCAGGAGATCATTTACAATAGAGAGTGAGGTTGGGAGCTCAGTGCTTACCAGCACAGAACTCGTGCTGCATGTTTCTGCAAAATGTCCACAGTGTATACTCGTGGATCTATGAAAACAGCTGATGATGTGCGATCCACCTCCTGGCTCTGGCCGACGTTATCTTTACCCGGCAGAAGAGGCTCCCTCCAGAGCCAATTATGGCAGATCCAATTTACAGGATGATCTCCATAAAAATTCACACCTGGATGCTGAATTGGATGCACCTGGGCCCTTAATAAAACATGCCTGTCTGCAGAATAACTCAATTTTTAAGCACAGAGCGCGTTGGCAAAAATGTGATCAGAGCTATCCGCTGAAAAGTTGTGTGCCCAGCTGCAATGATAGATAGTCTGCATTATTCCAAGAGGCAGCACGAGGCATCTCCTTGCGTGACTTGTGCTCCTGGAAGTCCTTTATAGGCACTTTGTTTAACTCTCTCCGTGGCCCCTTCTAAGGCCACAGAAGGAGGCGGGAACAATGCCATGGGCACAGAGAGTCCATTGCATGGCATATCGTTGAGAAACTGAGTCTGTTCATTATTGAGCGAAAAATCAGTTAGGCTTGTGCCGAAGCCATTTGGAGAAAGTAGGGTAGACTTCCAGGATGTTCATGCGACTTATAAGCTGCTGAAAAATTGAGAAATGTTCGCCTGAGTCACGGAGCTTGGCAAAACACCGGGCTTCATTCCAAGTTCTGCGGTCCAAATAAAAAGTACAGTTATTTGTCAATACCAGCTCTTTACCGGACCGCCAGACTACGGGTTTGCCGGTGGGGCTCCTGGGTTACCTCCAGCTAAAAACTGGAGGTTAGCCATGCGCCCTACCAGCAATAAAAGCCGTCATTTGCAGGTGACGGTAATGACGGCAAACCCCTCATGGAGTCCTATGGCACTCCATCAATGAGGATGAACACTGACCCTCTGGCACTCGTATTCCGGCAGCAATGCCACCGGACCAAGTGCCGGTAAAGGTAAGTACCAAATGCCAGTATCCTGGCGGCTCTACCACCAGGATAACGGCAGGGTCAGAATGAGTCCCATTGTTTGGTCATTGAAGGGGTAATTAAGTGATAGAGTGTTAAGACGCCCTGATGAAGCCTTGTGCATGAAACACTGTTACCCAAAGGTGTGTCATTGTTTCATTGATTTCAATGAAATGATTGGGTTAGACATTGCCAAATACTGAGGAAGCCATTATGTGAGTAATATTCTGCTCACAAGGCGGCTATTTATTTGTTAATTGGTATTTTGTGAGGTCCCATCTGCAATCAATGATATTTTGTAGTGCTACCAAGCAAGGGCGGGGTGCACTGATCTTTCACATCTTTTGGTAGCATTCAAGTCATTAAAGTGCATAAGTGGGGGAAGAAAGGAACAAGTCAGAAGAGGACAAAGCAATGGATACAATAAATAAGAGGTAAATGCAACTAATACATGAGGCCAGGTACAGTATCACAAATAATAATGTTAAGTGCACAAGATTGTGTCACAAGGTGTTCGTGCAAAGGAGGGTCATTCAATGGTCATTCAGTGAGATGAGGAGCGAGAAGTCAAATCTATAATAAAGCTCACATGGGGGGCATTTCCCGCTTTCCCCGCCCCCCTCCCCTAACAATGTTGACAAACCTCCTCCTCCAATAACATTCTAAAATTACAACCTTGAAAAGCATGTCGGCCACATGATGATGGCAGTGGGTCTATTGCTCAACCAACAACTGCTCACGTTTCACCACTAAAATGTAGTTTGAGTGTTGGGGGCATGAAATATTGGTGGAGGCAGGGTGGGGGATGTAGAGGCCTACACCTGTATTATGTGGGAACACATTTGAGCAAAGAAAACAAGCAGGTTCTTTGTTTCTCAAGCAACACATATACATCCAAGATTAGAGCCTTCCTTCTTCAATGTAACTCACTCCTTCTCCTCCTCCACTCTCCTTCCTCTTCAAAAGACCTCTCACTCCTCCAACTCCTTCCCAAACACCCCAGAAGGGCACACTGATCTGGCTTATTCTTCATAGTGTTTAGCCTCCCTATGGGTAGGGCCCACAGTGAGGGCCTGCACCTGTGTTCCTTGACTGGAAAGGGATCCAATTGATTGGGGCAGAGGAATGCACCTGGAGCTGGATTGGGCTCAAGGTACCGGTGGAAACCTATACATGGCTGAATTTGCCTTTCACTTTCTCTGGGGCGGCCTACATTGGCTCTGTGGCTCCCGCTTTACTTGCATGTGAAGTGGAGTCAAAAGAAGTCTTGTGTGAGTGTCAAGAGCATTGTATAGCAGAGTCTGGGTCTGGGTCAGTCTGGCCCAGAGTCTGGGGAAATGGTAACTTTGTAACTTTGTATCAGCAGCGTTTGTTTGTGTTACAGGTCAAACAATTCGGGCTGCTTACGGCTTTACGCAACATCTCAGTATTCAGAAGGTTGTGGGCAGGCAATAGCTACCATATTTGCTCCCAAATGTGTTAAGCTTCTAAGAGGGTCTTTACCAAAGAGTGTAAAGAACAGGTAAATGCGTCTCATTGTTCATGTTGGGATCAGTGATACATTGTCCTTAAAGGGATACGTGTAATTGTCTATGCGCATCTTTCAAGCCTGGATAGTGAGCTGAAATATCTTTCCTAGAGTAACAGTGTTATTTCTAGGGTGGTCCTCACTGGGGTTGTAACTCACCCCCCTACTCATAGGGGCTGATGGGTGTGACAGTGACCCCGTGAATGGCCCCAGCCTTAGTAGAAGGACCTCGTGAAGGTGGTCAGGGGAACCCCTGTTTGCCTCCTCTGCGTCCAACTTCTACTAGCTTCGGGTGGTCTATAGCCCTTTTGACCATGTGGTCCCCAAGGTTAAGCAGGGGACTGTGTCACTGCATAAATTGCAAGCTTGAGTCACACAATTTTTAAAAGACTCATAAAAACTACTTTGTGAAGCAATGTTGGGGCAAGGCCACAGAATTAACTGCACCAAACAAAAAAAACTCACTTTCATTAAAGAAATGTGTAAACTATGACAGGTCAAAATATCAACTTGAAATTAAAGAGTACACAAAATTGTAGAACAACAGAAGTAAAGTTCTTAGGAACCCCTCTCCCAAAAAGCCACTTTGGGAGGTGGGGGATGGGGGGCAGGGGAGAATCCTTGACATGGATTCTACTGAGCACTGACAGGCAAGGGCGAGGTTGGGTAGGGACTTTACGCCTTTTAAAGTCTATGGATGTAGGGGTTGTAGGAGCCGGTACGTTCCCTCACCCCCGTACTGTGATTCACTCATGGACCTTTTCAGAGTTTCCTTAAGTCTCTGGGCCCCCGTGCTCTGTGTCTTGGTTTTGTTGGAAAGGGTCTAGTAGTCACTGGTGAAAAGGTCACACTCTGCATCTGATTTTAGGTCTGGTTAGTCTGCGGTTCAGTGCTCTGGCGAAGTAAGTTCTTGACACGATGAAGAATGGAGGACACCAAGGACGTGATGCATGTGGAGATCAGCAATGGGACATTGCAAAAACATGACAAACGGTAACCCTTGAGGCGGAAACAATGAAGCTGGCCCTATTAAGCCCATCTTCGTGCTGGATAGCTGCAAAGGCAGAGGACGGCCTCTTGTTTCACAGGTCAAGGGTCTGTTGAGTCCCAAGTTTAAACTGTGGATGGTGACTGAGGTAGCTAGGTAGCCCTTCAGGAAGCTGGCAAGCCCACTGGATTGTTCTGGAACATCTGCAAAGGCTTCTTCCAAGGGAAGAATTCCCAAGCAGGGATTGAGACTGGTTGGTTCCACTAGTCCAGGACTCGATGCACTGAGGGAAGCCTTCTGGAGATCAGCAAAGGTGCAATACTGCACTGGGATGGTTGAAGACCATGTGCAGTAGCACCTGGAGTAGCGTTCCAAGTGCCAGATGGGATTACCAAAATAAATCATCTCATGCCCAAATAACTGGATAGACTCAAAGAATATGTCAAAATACTACTTTATTATCAATTCAATAAAGTAGGGAACCTGACACCAAAACAAATCGCAGCTCACACACTCTCAATGCATTTTGGATACACAAAAGGTTTTATACCTTGATGTAAATCAGCTATGATGTCATCCTGCGTGGCTAACAGTAAAAACCTATCAGACGGAGGGACTGGTTAATGGAAACATATACACATACCCTGTATAGGTGTAAGTAAAATCATTGGATGCCCCTGATCTAGTAGGCGCACCGTGAACCACCTCTAACTATGTAAAATATGGATAATAGCAGCGGATCGGCTTCTGCAACAATGTATGGTCCACCATTACATAGTCCCTCATGATTGGTAGGCACTCTAGTCCAACTTTGGATATCTGGCTCGTAAGCAGCACATAAGCAAATCGAAACCCAGGTGCAGGGGAACAACGTCAGACAACTGCCTTTCTCAGCTAATTAGCCTCCCATCTTTCATCAGTTGGGCCCTAAGCCAATGCTTCTTCTTTGAAGTTGACCTTACTGACTGTTCTCTTCCTTGGGACTTTCAATGGAGTGAAGGTACATTGTTATCTTCACCTGCAGATTTATAGTTTTCTGGTCTTGCACCACGTATGAGGGGACCATGATTTTGTCCATTCTGTCCTATTTAGTGCTATTTGATTCAATTATACTACCTGTTATTGCTCTCATCTGGAGACTTGGTTGCTCCACTCTGCCTATGCTTCCCATATCTTTAATTGTACAATACGTGGCACTCGCAAATGTTCACTCCTTTGCTTAATCGAAGAGGAATATGTCCTGCGTACTTGGCTTATCCTCTTCGACTCCTTTCAAGCCTTGCAGCTGCTTCTTGCTGCGACATTCTTGATTCTGAGCCAAACAACTATCCATTGTTCCTGCAAAAAATTGTATTCCAGTGCCTGTCAGCATTGCAGCCTTGGTTTTTCTTCTTGAGGCTTCTTGTTTACTATAACACGAAGCGGACGTCCATTTCCTCAATATGGCTGCTTTACTCGTGTTCTATTTCCTACATTTAGCAAGCTTCTACATGTCTCATCTACCTTCCATTTCTGCGTTTATACATCTACTTACATCTCTTGTCACTTATCTTTTCCGTGTATATGATGTCTTTGTATTTGCATATATGTTCACTTTGTTACTTCTATAATATCTTAATTCTTTAAGTGTTCATGGGTTAGTTTCAGTGAGCCCTCATGTCTTCTCTTCTTCATGACGTCATATCAGACTAGTTTCTGTAATTCCATCTATGTATGCAGGCTTCCTTCTACTGCATCAGTCGAGAGTTCATTCGATACGTTTGTCTAAGCGCATAACGTCTCTCCTATCTTTGATGCAATATTGGGATGATACCAGGTGCCATGCACAGTGCTTTCTTGCCGTTCTTCCAGTATGAAAGTGGTGCGTGAGTGGGCTCTACTAATGACCTATACATCTGCCTCTCTACAACGCAATGCTGGTTGGCTGCAGCAACGAGTTCTGGGTCCTAAAGCAAGATGCTCCTCATCAAAGGGGTTTTGGCTTGAAGGCGGCAGTAGTTCTCCTTTCCAGGATTCAAGCTGGAGTCGCCAACAAACCCACCATTCATAAGGATCTGCACCATTCAAACTGGCAGGGGTTCTCCAATCAGACATCAGTCTCCAGCCACCACATCTGCCAACAGACACACTTTCGCCAGGATATGGACCGGGACCAGATAGTCCCAACCCCCACATCTAGCCACAAACCCATTCCCCTGCTTTGGCGGAGAAAGGGTTGTCCATATATGGCAAATCCAGCTCTTATGGTGCAGGGAGAAAGTCAACATACTACATGGTCAAAGGCCAGATGAAAAGCTCATGGTCACATTTTAGAATATTTAGTTCGCTAAAATACATTATGCAAAAAATACAAAAGTGTACACAAGAATATTAAAAAAACAATTTAGAAAGATATCTTATGCCACCAGCCCATCTTGTACACAAGCAAGTAACTACAAAGATACTAAAAACAAAGCAAAGTTAAATGGATACAATGGGCCTCATTATGGCTGTGCTGTTCCGGTAACAACGGTAAGCCGACTGGCACCATTGTTACCGGACCGGCAGAGTACAACTCTGTGGGCGGGTGCCGTCCTGCCCGCCAGGGTCAGATTTGGTGGGTGAAATGCCATCCGCCCACAGAGTTCCACGGAAGCACCAGCCCCGGTGCTGGTGCTTTGTGGTCCCCATTCCCATTGAGTCCTATGGGACTCAATGGGAATGGGGACTTATGTGCCTGACTTCCCGGCCGCCGGGGTTGTAATACCCCAGTGTTACTGAGAAGTCAGGCGCACGTTACTTCTTTCGGGTCTGGCGGTGTGGTTTGAGTACTTGTCAAAGCTTTGGCATGAATGATGTGTCATTCTTTGTGTGATCCTGTGTGGAAATCTCTTTTTGGTTTCGATTGTATGACACCAATTGCACAAGGCAATGTTGAGTTAACTGTCAGAAATTGGTTGCTTGAAATAATTAGTTTACATCCAATTGTTGGGCTGCAATATGAGGGTGGACTAATCCCTATGTCAATAACTTTGCAAAGTTTTATTAGATCTGTGAATGTATTTCATGAAACAATATTGGGTTAATTTAATTTATCAGGAGAAACCATGTGCTTTTGAGGGATTCTGTGTTTACGTTTGTGCAGGTGCAGTAAAATATATTGGGGATATTCTCATGAATTCTATAGCAATTGAGGTGGTCATAGCCATTCAATATTTCTGGGAGGCCGTTGGAGGTACGATTGAATTGAAAGGTTTTTTGGTCTGATCATCAGAATAAGGTCTCCTTTGATCAAACCATTTTAAGCATCTTTTTTTTGTTCTATAGTATTGGAGGTATCTAAAGTATCCTGGCGGCGTACTCTACGTACCCCTCGTAATGACCAATTCATGTCCATTTTCATTTGGTGGGTTCATGAAAGTGTTCTTGATCAATGCATCTAATTTACGCCTTCCAGTAATTCGATCAATCACAGATCTCTATGTGATGGGCCGTGGAAACCCTTCCTCTGTGCAGATCCATTTGCTGTAACATCTTGGTTAAGGCATTTCATTGCTGCTTTTGCATGCTTCTGCTCACACATGATTGTTCCAGGTTCCGGAACCAAGTCCCAGGTGCCAGAACCTTGAGCAATTGGCTTCCTGTTAGAAAGGGAGATATGGAACAGCACTAACATGTTGGCACTCTCTATTGATTTATTTACTGTAAACATTATTCCTAAATATAAGTCCCCTTAAAAGAAATGGTAGGAGTGCTTTTAGCATTACCCACTGGATTTTAGCCATCCTCTGAGGCTCATAGTCAATAAGACCCTTTGCTATCTAGTGAGTAGAGGTCATGATAGGACATTTAATCGTTCGTCGAACGATGAAGCCATTTTCAACGGTGGGTCTTGCAGAATCTTCCCCTCCGCCCCTCTTACCTCCTAGTGTTTATAGAGTGAATGGTTATAAGAGACATGGTTTTGGCAAAGGTCTACATGCTGGTGTATCCGAACCCATTGTCATGATCACCAGAAAGTGTCATATGTGCCCAGCTAACTTAGGCTGGAGAAAAAGAGCCACTCTCCCCTCTTCTGGGTTGCCTTCACTATCCCTGATTGCTATCCCAAACTCTAAATATTGTCACGATTCAGCTAAAGGGCGATCTCACGTACGCCTGACTATGATAACCTCCAGTGACCTGAGGCACTCTATGGACACAGGCACCGACCCAAGACAGGCGACTGATACAGTGCCCAGGCCTTGCTGAACTCCCCACACTGAGAGACCCGTAGACTGGATGTCTCTGGTTATCCACTCATCGGCTACAGAGGAGATCTCAGAGGTCAGTTGTCTCCGATACTTTTCATTAAGTGTTCTATGATCCTGACTTGAAGAGACGTCTGGGGAACCACACTTTAGATTCAACACCCATTCGATCCTTGGCCTCTCCACCAGGATTCTGGGCAAGAGTGGTGACTTGTGGGAAACATGATGGGCACACTGCCTGCCAGTGGAAGGCTCTACTGGGATGCTTTTTTTAATCCATCACTGATGTTAATACCTAGAACCTGAAGGTCCTCAAATATGACCCAATCAGTATTTTTCCTTATGTAGTAGGCAACTCGGTCTACAAATGTAAAGTTGGATTTTCTTCAACTTACAAATATGCACAAATCAACACTAATGTACAATCATAACAAACCTGGAGTGCCAAGGAACACATATTGTGGGAGACTAGAAACCACACTATCGACATTTGGGGCTTCTTGATTTGGAAGGAACTCATCAAAGATAAATTGGAAGATTCACAGAGCCGTAAACTATTGGATAAGTCAAAATGATTGATGCTAGTAGCAGTGCTTTAAACTATTATCACAAACTAGCTGCACCTGGAGTATTAATCACCATTCTAGCTCTCTTGCTCGCTCGCTCTATTTTTCTCTCTCTCTCCCCCTTTCTCTCTCTCATGGTGTTTGTCCATATTTTAACAAATAAATGTGTTCAGAAGTACCATCAACTAATCAGTGCCCAACTTTCAAAATTAAACATTGCCTTGGTGCTCAAAAAAGAAAAGATGGGTTTAATCTCAGTGCGACTTTTTCCAAGAAGGAAGCTCCTTTTAAGAAACAATATAGTGTGTATACTCTAAAGGACTATGCTAAACCAAAAGAACATTATTTAATTATACTAACATTATAAACTAGCTCTTTTGAAATTATTTTACAATATTAATTTGTAATTATCCCTTTAGCATATTATACTTTCAGTCATACTAAGAATATCACATGCATCTTACTGAGCAAAGCACTTTATGAAACCAAATATAACCATCATATATTATTTTCTGATTTAAGATTATAATTCCAAGAAGAACAGTCTGGTACACTCATATTGTTTTCTTTCAAAATAACCCTGTACGAAAGAGAAGAAATAGCACCAATGATGATTCCTGACTGCTTTGGCTAAAATCCCAAAACATTTTGGGAATATAATAAAGACCATAGAAAGATAATATTTAGTATTTATTGTACTTCATTTGGAATTTATTAAGCGCTTTACACCAAAGCGCTGTGCAAAACATTTAACAAATAGGTCTGTCATAAAAGGGTTTTATGCTCGAATCGCTAAGTATAAAACATACACTGACTTGGTGCTTGTATCATGTTTCGAACACTCACCTGAATATTAAAGTGTTTGCCGTTCTAAGCCTTCAATGACACTGTCTTCTCTTGGACGGCCTCCAGTCTGTGGTGTAATGCTGTGGTTTGGCTCTCCTTGTGAACTATAGACTCTAGCACTTTCCGGGCAAAGAATGCGACAAATTCAAAGAGGTTCCCCAGTGTTTCGTTCTGCATAAGATTTGCTTATAACGCAGGCTGGTATCGGCTAAGCCCTGTGACCTTTCAAGCTTCTGTTCTGGTGGCACGTAAAATGAACCACATTCTTTCTAAATCCTTTCTGGGAATAATCGAGAGGGCCGGGGGCATAACCCAGACTGGTGCCCAATAAAAGATGAACTCTTAACTTACCTGTCGAGTTTAAAGAAATCCTGTGTGGTGGACTGCGAAGGGGAATTTGTGTCGAACCGTTTTGGGCTACGTAGGTTGATGGAGAAATCATTAATGCTGGAAGATTTATTTTTTAAATTGCTATTAAAAAACAGGAACGATATCAACTAATATTGGTGTTCGGAGTGTGATACATGACCTACCTCGCAGTAGCTGCGTACTGGGATAGTGATTATAGGTTCTCAGAAGGAATTGGGGGAAATTGCTGCAAACTGGCACATTGAGGCAAAATGAGCAACTCATAGTGAAATTAATGCATCCTGAGAGAGTGAGTCCAGGCTGGCAGAACAAACTACTGAATGTTAAACTGTTGCATACTGGGAAAGTAAGGCAAGGCTTCTAGAGTGAATTACTGAGTGGGAATCGCTCGCTGCTACTAAAGTGAGTCCATGCTCCCAGCACAAGCGAATGATGATGAAACTTCCTTCCGTAGCAGTCAAGCACCGCCCACATGATGAAACTTCCTTCCGTAGCAGTCAAGCACCGCCCACAGAGAACCAGCAAATGAACGTGGACTTTTCTATTTCCATTGACCCAGCCCCTTAGAGATTCCAGAGCTATGATTGGTCGACCAAATCTCTCAGAGAGGTTCAATTGTTCTTATTAACCCACCAAACTCAAGCTTGGCATCCAAACTTGCAAGCCAGTGAGGGTACAATTTAAGTCCGTCGCCCAATCGTACGAGGATATGGGAGTCTGACATGGCCTTAATATAGGATTCCGAACAACCCGAGGGTTTTAGTAGGGTCAGAAGTTCACCAAGCTTAAGTACTGAATCCTTAGTCAAATGAGAACTGTCAGGGCACACCAATTCCCCACCCCTCTTATCCTGTGGCAAACCCACTTCTCCGCCTTCACAGGATCTCCTTCATTTAAAATATTAATTAGTGATACGTAGTATTTATCAAACGCAGGCTTCTTACCGGAGAGGCAAGTTTTTAGGCGCTACACAAATACAAAAAACATCCACATAAAAAAACAATTAAACAAGAATTAAAAACACATAAAAACACTTCAGGTCACAGACAATATCCAGCCGTTTTCCATCTATTCTAGAGTTCAAGAAATTAAATAAATGAGATGGACAACTGTTTTTTTTTTAACATAGGATTAAAACTGTTTCAATACATAGTTAATTGCTTATCGTGAGCATGTGACTTTTTCCGTGGGAAGATATGCATTTACTAAGTAGTGGTGGTGGGCCTCTCTGCCTGCGGAATCCTATGTTACGTTGATTTATACCACGCACCTCTGCTATTTGCATGGTCTCCAGGCGCTCACGTGGCTCTGCAAGAAACGTGGCTAGGGTTGGTTAGTGAGGGAGTGAGAGATAAGGTAGAGTGTGTGCTCATCTGTTGATGCGGGCAGAACCAGGAGAACCTGGCGTCTGTGTGTGGTAGCTTTCAAGGTGTGCTTTCTTATGCACATTGCGCTTGTTGTGTCCGCAAGGATAGCGTCCAGTGTCCGAGGGGTTTGTTGTTTGCAGGTATTCGGTTTGTAGTCTGATTAGAGAGGGGTATGCAGTTTACAGGTTTTTGGTGGGTTGTTTCATTTGAAACTCTGGGCGTGTGTGGTATGTGAGAGGTGTGAGGTTGAGAAAAAGGGAAGGGGGTGCTTAATTGCTTGTGGGTGATCTCTGGGTGTTGAGTAGTTTTATTGTTGGTTCTTCATTCTGTATTGTCTTGTAATTTCTTTGGCCCTGGTACATGGATTGTGGAGACGTGCGTCTAAACTGAATCTAAACGACTAAATCAGTACAATTCTACTGTGGCTAAATTCTAAAGTAGCGTTAACCAATTATTTACAATGTTAATATGGCTAAGTTCAAAGCAGGGGGACCAAGTTGTAGTGTGGCTAGATTCAAAAGCAGCATTAACTAAATCAGTACAATTCTACTGTGGCTAAATTCTAAAGCAGCGTTAACCAATTATTTACAATGTTAATATGGCTAAGTTCAAAGCAGGGGGACCAAGTTGTAGTGTGGCTAGATTCAAAAGCAGCATTAACTAAATCAGCACAATTCTAGTGTGACTAATTTCCAAAAGATCTGGAATCAAATTAGTACAGTCCTAGTGTGGCTAAACTCTAAAGTGGCGGGAACCTAGTTAGTACAAATCTAGTGTGGCTAAAGTCTAAAGCTGCGCTAACTAAATCACTGCAATTCCGATGTGGATAGATTCAAAAGCAGAGCTGCCAAATCAGTACAGTTCTAGTGTGGCTAAATTCAAGACAGCATTAACTAAATCTTTACAATTCTAGTGTAGCCAAACTCAAAAGCTGTGGGTGCCAAATCAGTACAGTTCTAGTGTGGCTAAATCCAAAGCAGCATTAACTAAATCATTATAATTCCAGTGTGGCTAAATTCAAAGCAGCATTAACTAAATCATTATAATTCCAGTGTGGCTAAATTCAAAGCAGCATTAACTAAATCAGTATAATTCCAGTGGGGCTAAATTCAAAGCAGCATTAACTAAATCATTACAATTCCAGTGTGGCTAATTTCAAAGCAGCATTAACTAAATCATTACAATTCCAGTGTGGCTAAATTCAAAGCAGCGTTAACTAAATCATTAGTTGCCAGTGTGGCAAAAATTCAAAGCTGTGGGCACCAAATCAGTACAGTTCTAGTATGGCTAAGTTCAAAAAGGAGCATTAACTACCTCATTACAATTCTAGTGAGGCTAAATTCAAAAGCACCAGCTTACAATTTTCATGCAGCTAAATTCAAGGCAGCGTTAAATAAATCAGTACAAATCTCGTGAAGCTAAATTCAGAATCAGTAGATGCTAAATCAGTACAGTTCTAGTGTGGCTTGAATCAAAAGCAGCGTTAACTAACTCAGTACAATTCTGATGTGGAAAAATTAAAAAGCAGCATTAACCAAATCAGTACAATTTTCGAGTGGCTAAATTAAAAAGCAGCGGACACCAATTCAGTACTGTTCTATTGTGGATGGATTTAAAAGCAGCGTTAACTAACTCAGCACAATTCTAGGGTGGCTAAATTCAAAAGCAGCATTAAATAAATCATTACAATTCTCGAGTGGCAAAAATTCAAAAGCACTTTTAACCAACTCACACAGCAGCGAAATTTCGAATGTGGTGCAACCCATGCCGCAGGAAAGATCGGCTGTGATTCAACCCAAGCTGTGGCAAAATTCAAATGTGATGCAAGTTCAATAGTACCAAAATTCCAGAATGGTGACACCCATGCAGCAGCAACATTCAAAATGTGTTGCACTACATTTGGGTAGTGCTGGGAGGCAAAATGCAAGTGTGGGAGCATAGACAGTGATGAGTTTTAAAGCAGCAACCTAAACTGGAAAATCTAGTCGTGTGAATCGCAAATGTGGAAAAATGCAACATATGGTAAAATTCTATCTGCAAACCCCCCAGTTGGAACACTTTAGAAGCCACAAACAAGTGTGGCAGAACACAGTAGTTGTGAGATTCAAGGAAGACGTCCCTTACCTGGATGCAGCTGTAGAAAGGGAGCATGGTGCCCTGCAGGGCTGGGGTGCCAGGCGAACAGAGATGGTTGGCACCTTAAGGAGGCACCCTTAGCATGTGCCCTTCGTCGGCTGCCCTGAGAGCAAGGCTTCAGTAATGCAGAGTGAGAGGGGATAGACAAAAGGAGAGACACAAACAAAGGACTAGACCACAAAGGCAGTGCCC
This sequence comes from Ambystoma mexicanum, assembly GCF_040938575.1. Taxonomy (NCBI): domain Eukaryota; kingdom Metazoa; phylum Chordata; class Amphibia; order Caudata; family Ambystomatidae; genus Ambystoma; species Ambystoma mexicanum. The sequence continues at coordinate 56,484,061 of NC_090923.1, forward strand.
TCTAGGAGCAATCCAGCACAAAAAAACGGATTGGAAATCACACGAAAAACACATATAAATCCCTCCAAAAAGACACCAAACAGGCTGTAAACTCCTTACCAAGGCTTTGCTGTACAGGATGGCTACAGACTCCGATCAGGAAGGCAGGAGAGAGCAATAAGAAAACGCTCCAGAAACAACAGAGACGCCCGACTGCCTCGGATTCCGCACTGTCCTCTGGAACAGAATTCCACCTATTTTGCCACTCAGTAGGCATGCCGATTAGCAGATTGGCGGGATTGCCCAGTTTCCAATAACTAGCGTGATCCAGATGGCCGCCCTCTTCCCATTTCTTTCCCATGCGCCTAGGCTATTCTCGCAGACTTGCGTTTTGCTTACGTATGGGATACCTTAATATTTCATACGTTTTAATAATATTGATGCAATAATGGTGACACATTATGTGAATAGAATGCATATTATGCATTCTTATGAATTCTTACACATTCTAAAGTTTGTGCACTTATGTGCAAACACACAAGGAGATATGAACTTGGGACTTAATGACCCAAAAGACTTACAGGCAGCTAGCGTGACAAATACCCTAACTGAACTAGGATTTACTCAAAGCGTGCTTGACCCTACCCATATCAAAGGCCGAACATTAGATTGGGTGGCTGACCATAACTGTATTACTAGAATAGCCTCCATATCTCCCCGGATCTGGACCGACCACTACTTGATCTCCTTCTCCCTAGGTACTGAAAGACCCAATCCCACGCCGGCTCTTGCCCCCTCCATCCTAACGAGATGCAAAAAGAACTTTACAGTTGACAGCCTACTCCCTCTGATTCTCCCCACTCTTAATGCTCTTCCAGACCATAGTCACCCAGATGACTTAGTTAAAGAGTTCAATCAAATTATGTCCACCTACTTAGACTCAATAGCACCAATAAAAACCAAACAAAGTAAACCTAAGGCACAACTTCATTCTTGGTATACCCCACACTCGAAGACCTTACGGAAAACTAAAAGGCAATGTGAGATTTCTTGGAGACTACTGCCATCTGAGGAAAATAAAACTAATCTCCATACCATGTCGGCTCTCTATAAAAAGGAAATACTCCAAACTAAACGCGAAACTTGTAATACTAGAATAGCCCAGGCCAGGTCAGGCACGAAGGAACTATTTGCTATACTTAAAGAGCTGGAAACCCCAATCCCCATACCGGATACTGTACAAAAGACAAGCACTGGTGCTCAGACATTCAGCACGCTCTAGTTAATAAATTCAAGCCCTTACAAATGAAAATTGCCAAACAAAAAAGAGTCTCTAATCAAAACATCACTACCATCTGTTACGATACCTAACAGCCTTGACCACCTCCCACGCTTTAAGTTCACTAAGAATACTATACTTGAGACGGAAAAAATGATCCTCTCACTTAAACCGTCCAACTGCAAGGGAGATCTTTGCCCAGCACAACTTATAAAGGATGCTGCTAGAGACTTGGCCCCATTCATCACTAAACTGATCAACGCCACTTTCTCAACTGGCAAAATCCCAGCTAACCTAAAGGAATCGTGGGTGCTCCCACTCTTAAAAAAACAGACATTGGACCCTACTATCCCTACCAACTACCGACCTATCACTACTGTGCCATTCCTGCTGAAAATACTAGATAAAATGACTTACTCACAAATTCAAAAACACCTGGAATCCAACTCTTTACTGGGCTCACGCCAGTCTGGCTTCCGGCCACAGCATGGAACCGAAACAGCCTTATTAGACTTAAAGGCACAGATTGACGAACTCAGAGATAAGGGGACTCCCATCCTCCTTCTCTTATTGGATCTTTCCGCAGCATTTGACTTAGTTGACCATGGAGTCCTATGTAGTCACCTTGATACAGCTGCCCACTTCTCAGCGGAAGCTATAGTCTGGATACAATCCTTTCTTAGCAATAGGACTATGAGAGTTTTCTCCCCGACTGCAGCTGCTTACCCCATCACATGTGGAGTGCCCAAGGGTCTTGCGTCTCTCCTACCCTCTATAATATCTTCTCTAAGCCCCTTTTCGATGATCTGGATCTTCTGGGTGTAGCCTACACCAACTATGCAGATGACACCCAGATCCTCCTACCTCTTTCTGGTGATTATGATAAGGATTTGGCCTTAGTGAACAAGATTTACCTCGTCATCCAGACATGGATGGCTACCCACGGTCTATGCCTGAATGACGACAAGACCGAGATCATCATCCTGGGCACCACTGCATCCCTTCATAAATTAAGCTCTAACTACTCAGCCTTCAATATTGATAATAACGCGATCACTGTGGCTAAAGAGGTGAAGACGTTGGGATTTTACCTAGATTCGACTCTATCTCTCAACAAGCAAGTTAATGCGGTGGCCTCGGCCATAGCCTACACGTGCAAATTGATTAGGGCTAGCAAACCCTTTCTATCAAATAGCAGTTGCATCACCCTAGCCCGAGACCTTATATTGCAAAGCTTTATTCATAGGTGCCAATAAACAAATTATCAAAAAGATTCAGACCCTGCAAAATAATGCTCGTAGAGCAGCATTAGGAATTGCTAAACGAGAACACATTTGCGTGACTCGAAGAGCTAACAACTGGCTTTCTACACTTGACAATATCAAGCTGAAGGTTGCCACTTTGACCTATAAATGTTTGAACAATGCTGCACCCAGCTACCCGTCAGAAAGATTCAACAAGATGTCTACAACTAGGATCACCAGACTATCTAACACAAATCACCTTGCAGTCCCCAGAGTCAAGTTATCTAGAATTGGGGGTTGTAGCTTCCCTGTCAAGGCAGCTAAATTATGGAACTCATTACCACTTACACTAAGAGTTGTTCAGTCCCTCCACAACTTCCGTAAGAGTACTATCAAATGGCTTAAAGAATCAGACCTATAGCTGGTACCAGACAATGGACTGCAGTATGACTGTAAATACTTGCCTCATCTGTACAGCTTTTCTCCTCATGTTACGTATGCTACTTATGTCACCTTGTTTTACTCTTTTGCTTCTGTATATTGTACCTACCGTTGTTATTCTCACCTTTTACCTTAATCCTTTGTGTGTTTTAATTGGTTATTCCTGTAATCTTCTTCTGTAACTAAGCTTGGAATTATCTTATGCTCTGCACCCTGTTACCTTTGGGTCTGGTGCGCAATACAAATAATAAACAAATACAAATACAACTACAATGATGATTTTTATCTTTTTTGTAAATATGCCAGGCAATATTTTGCTTAAATATTTAAATAAGCCAAGCTAAGCTGTAGAAACCATGAAAGGGGTTTATCCCGAGTGCACTGGTTCCACTTGGGATTGTTTCACGAGACGCGGGAAGTCGAGCGGAGTGCGAAGGGCACTGCGAGCCGTCCTGGGCTTCAAGGTGGCGTGTTGTCAATGAGGGGAAGTGACAGACGCAGAGCCCACAAAGGAGAGGGTGGGCACGGGTGCTATTCTCTTGCCACTCTCGATTTGAGCGAATGAGTGAAATTACGCGCACGCGGCAGCTCCTCGCTCCTCGCTCCTCGAGGGGGATATTCATGCGGTCCCTGCAATTTGAACAATGGCCCTGCAAGGCCTCGGCTAAGCGGCTGTGATTTCCTTGGGGACAGGTGGCCATGCTGCTGCCATTTTCTCAGCCAGGAGCTGTCTCCGCTCACCGGCTCGGTGCTTTGTGTCCGTCTCTTCAATGACATTTTTGAATGTCCACTTGGTTTTCCCATCGCAACAACAATGAGCTTGTTATCGTGAACGTTGGCTGGAAGCAAATGGGACCATCCGGTGCTTTGCTTTTTATTTCCAAGAAAGCCCCATAATCTTTCTACAGATGTGGTCAGCTGGCTGGTATAGAAATCAGGTGGTTTCCTAGTCAGACCATTGCCTCTGAAGTCATAGTGTGTCTAGACACTTAGCTTGCTCTATCCGAGGTCCCCAAAATTCTCTATCCAGACATAGGGCTTCATTACGAGTCTGGCGGTGACCTGCTGGTTTTTCCGGCTCGGTTACCGCCGGACTCGTCTTACCACTCTGCCTCCGTGATTCCCGGAATTACCGGGGCATTACAACACCGGTGACCCGGGAATTCCGGAGGTGGAATTCGGTAAATCCCCATTCCCATTGAGTCCCATGGGACTCAAAGGGAATGGGGACCATGGAAACACCGTCACCATCTCTTGATGGTGCCGGTGTTTCCACGTCCGCCTGCAGGCGTGTGGTGTTAAACCCGCCAGGTCAGACCTGGCGGGAATGACACCTCCGCCTGCAGGACTCGAGATCACCCGGTATGGAAACAACGGTGGCGGCTGGTTTAACGTCACCGTTATTTCCATACCGGGTGACTTGTAATTCGGCCCATAGAAACGAAAACAGCCTCTGTGACTCACATGTAAGTAGCACAGTCCGAACTCAAGACTGAAGTCTTCCAAAGGATCTGGCGATGCAACGTTCATAAGCATATTTGTTACACATTTAAGAAATATACAGCATTAGCTCCAAGTAAGACTACGCCCAAACGTTTATTTAGAATGAACCACATAAACATATGGTGTAAGAATTGGGGCAATATTGTTAATATAGACATATGCCTTTCTTATTGCAAGGTAACGGAGACTGCAATAGGAGTGTTTTTAATGGGTCCTATGCAAGTCAACGGGTGGTTCAATAAAGTCAGGAAACGCATACGTGTCCAGGAACATGTGTACGCCTGGCGGGATGCTCCCGGTGCACTTGCCACATTGATGTGCACACTCTTTATTGTAAATGAACTCGAGGGGCCACCGTGTTGCAGTCGCCAGAAAGCAGCATGCTGACTGGAGTAGCCACTTGTTACTACGATATAATAATCATGTTTTTTGTCATATAGCGCCTCATGCCTGATTTCTCCCAGTTCTAAGCGGTGTAATACCAGATGTTGTTATTACCTCATATAATGGCTTTCACTTCACCAACCTTAAAAGGAAGAGAGGCCACAGGATTTGAACTTGCAAAGTGCAGGAGGGCCCCATGCGGGAGGGGAGCACTTGAGCGTGAGCGCAGGCTCTTCTCTAGAGCACCCCTGCATTCACTAAATGTGCACGCCTAAAGATTCACATGCCTGTAAGAGAGCACTATGGCCTTAAAAGGTGCAAGGCCTGCTTGGGGTCATATTGACTGCTTCCCCTCTAGCCTAAAACCAGAGTATTTGAAATCATGATGGGGACGAGGGCCCCAGATACGGTCTAGGGCCGAAGACTGCAAACATTAGACCGACATTGCAGACATAAGAACCCCCCCACAGGGTCGTTCCCTGTCCATTTTGGAAGGCTCCCCAGCGCCCTCCTTCCCACTGCGTGGTCACACCGCCCACCACTTACCTGTACCTGTACCGGCCTCTGCTGCCTCCTCCGTCCACTCTCCATGCTGCTTTCCCTGAAGCCCGACCCCACTGCGCGTCGCGCAACATGATGCCATCTTTTACGCGTCAATCTTCCTAGAGGACGCAAACAACAGATACTTGGTGAACAAGTCCATTTTAATCCTTAAAATAAGCCCTATACTCCAAAGAAAATAGGAAGTAACAAGGCACAGATGTCTGCAGTACAGCGTTAAAGTGTTGAGGCATTTGCCCCCCATATAATATCTGAAAAGATAGGGGAGGGGGGCGTGGATGTGTCAAAAACAGAGGGGTAATCCAGGTAATCAGTCTAACAGGGAACATAAAGAAGCACCTATTTGGGAAAAGGTGAGTCCTTTTGGTGTGATAATGGTAACATGTCGCTTTGATTACCTAATTAAGCAAGCAGTAGGTTTGCTATACCTGTCTTTATTGTACATCAAGTAAGAAAAGTATGCCCATGATCACTGTCAGACCAGAGACCACCGCCTCACTTTGTTGGCCGCTCTTATTCTGAATGTGGTATGAATGCAACATGTGCATGTTTGCAATGATATGAACATATGTGTTTTGGCTAAAATCAAAAAGATAGAATGAAAAAGGGAAGGGATGGATATAATATTATTCATTTGTGTCTGATCTTCGTTACGGTATTCCCACTGCTGCTCAACACTCTGCGTGTGTCGGGCCCAACATGTTTCGGTCACTAGGTGGGTGTGTGACCTTCATCAGTGGTTGCCGTTCATGGGGGCTCCTGTTAATGAGGACTTATGTATTAAAGTCGGTGCAGATGATTTCGTTCCTAACCAGTTGACTATGAGTAAGGACATCGCCGGAGATGTGGTTGGATGCGAATGACAAAGGTGTCTTTCTTCTTAAATGTTAGGAAGCTCTCGTCAGTACAGTTGAGGCAGGGTACTAGTGAGAACAGTGTCGCTTTTCTGTTTCTGTTTAGAAGCTCATATGCTAATGGACAGATATCTAGCATAAGCCTCTTGTTGAACCAACAGTCATATGTGTGCCAGCAGCAATGACAGTTCTACATGGAGGATCTTTACCTATACAATGCAAAGTGGCTGCCATTATATGGCAGTGTTCTGCACACAGCAATGCAAACTTCCTAGCATATAAGAAGGCAGACACCTTTCTCTTTAGCACCCAGCCACACCTTTCTCAACACCTTTGCACCTAATCAATTGGTTATGAAGGACTTCTTCCATCCCCACTCCAATGAAAAATGTCTCATTGATGCCACTTACCATAATCCCCTGATGAAGATCCATTTATCGTGCCGCAAACGTCTGTATGTACGGGTTCTATAAAGCACAGGCTGGATTGCTGTACAAATGGGACACACCTAGTGGGGTAAATCTAGGGTGTAGGTGGAGCAGGGCTGGGGGAACTCTGGAGACGGAGAAATGTGGTTGTGTGGATCGATCAGTGACTGACAAGATGTTCTTTGAAAAGTGCGGCCTTCAGAACCTTTATGGACTATAGGATGGAGAGGAGAGGGTCAGTCTTATCTGACTTGGTAACTTGTTCTAGATTTCTTTAAGCCCAGTGATGTTGTGACTTCTGGTGGAGCTCTGGCCACCACAGGTGGTGAGTTTCTCAGCCAAATAAATAGCTGCTGCAAAGAGGTGCTGTACAACTGTGTCTACTGATTTGAACTTAGCCTTAAAGATTAAAATACATCTTTTAATTTAAAGAAATGAGCAAACTCAAAGTAAATATGCTTACAACAATAAAACCTGTTTTAAAACTACACATATGTTTTACTTGATTAAAAATACTCCAGACAAGAATTACTTTTCCCTACTTATCATAAAAATAGTCAACATTGAAACAAACATGTGCCAGCTGGAAGCAAGAATCAAGACGTTTGATAATACGTTTTCTGAATGCTACTATTGGGGACTGCTTATCTCGAGCGGGTGCAGCCGGCATTACTTCATGGATTGGAAGCAATTGGTCGATCGAATGAAGGCTCGTATACGGAGGAATCTTCAAAGGTTACCGCGTGGCACGCCCAACACGCATAGAGAGGAACCTGGCCTCACTGTATGGATATTTCAGATTGGGTCTGAACAGAACCTCCCTCCAGATGAAATTTGCGGAGGCTGACCCCGTATATTCTGTTTCGTAAGAGTTCCTAAAATCTAATCATAACGGTGTAACAGGAAAAGTGTGAGGTTTTCTGTTAAATTGTGAAATTTGGATCCGGCATATAGATTTCGATAAGATGTTTACGCGTCCCATTATTTCCCCAAGGGATCGGTGTGTCAATGAGGAGTATCTTTCAAATTTAGTAAGATCGAAAGAATATTGAGGGGTATTTCCCCGGCGTAGCCATATGCAGTCGTACAAGATTAGTAGCAAGATTAATTTATGAATTTTCGTTTTGACTTGAATTTAACAAATTTGGTTGTGATATAGAAGAGAAAAATGATGGCTCAAACCGTACTCGCCATTTCTCTTTAAGACCAGATGGAATTGAAACGCTGAAATATCTCCAAAGTTAATGTAATGCTTTAAGCGAGGTCTGCAGTCAAATTTTTAACCGATCTGTATACAAAGAAAATCATTTATAGGAATGAGTTCTGGTCCAGATTAATGTATGATTTAACAAATGTCTATTATACATTCAATTGCAGAATGTTGGAAGTGTATTACGAAATTGATTTAAAGAAAATGTTTATATTGTTAAGAGATTGTATGTGTTTTTATAGTGCTTGGCATTTCATCATTATTACACACAATGTGATAATCAATTTATCAAAGAGGGAATCAGGGCGGTGGGGATGAACGGACAGCAGTATCGAACCCCTGATGCATGGCAGTGTCCTTTTTTATCGGAGGAGAGGTGTTGAACTTGACCATACCACCAGGCTTTTCAAAATGTCTGTTTACTCCCAAATATAGAACCCGAAACACCCCAGCCTCAAAATCTTTGAGGAGCACTCACTGGGACCTTTCTCCCTGTGCCCCCTTTAGGGAGTGGGGGTGCCTTATGTTTACTATCCCCAACCTCAGTTTCCTGAGTGGAGGGGGTGGGGGGGCACTGAGCAGGGTGTACAGAGAGTTTATTTTCCAGACTGCTGTTCAAGATTCACGTGGAAACAGATTTGATGGGGTTTGTGCCCTGATAATTCACATTCGCTTTACTATGAGAAGGGCACAAGAGTGGGCACAGATGGAGGTGTGGACCTGGGCACCACGTACTTTTAAATGGTTGAATCCAGAGTTACCAAAGTAAGATTCTGCTTATTTCCTGCACGGCTCTTTCAACAAAACCTGCCACTTGAATAAATGCACCTTTCCCTCAACCAGCAGTACTGCCCTACTGTATAAAATGCCAAGCCCAAAGCTGGCACCTTCCCATTTCAAAGCGCCCAGCTGCTGTCAATTTTGAAAATCATAAATGGATGGGAACGGCATTAATATACATTCAGTGATGGCTTGGGCTCTCAAGTGAAAGAAGTATCAGCTTGAAACATGTACAGATGTTGAAACTCGTCTTTGAAAGAAAATAATCTACCCAGCTCGCAACATGCATGTCTATGGAGGCCACAATGCTTTGGCTTCCCGGCTGGCAGATGTCTTGTGTCAGTAGCACTGTAGCCGGACTGTCCCCCAGTTTTAATACCCTCTGTCGAAATGGCTGGATTTCTGACTTCAGCCTGGCACAGAAAGGAGTCTGGAGGGTTGTGGGCTCCCTCCTGTGGAACAGCCTCCCACTCTCTCTGCGTCTTGAGCAGGACCTCCTTAAGTTCTGAAAAAGCCTCAATACCTTTCTCTTTACCTCTTCCTCTCTTCCCTGCTAATTTTACAGCAGCATGACAGATGTGCAGGGCCCTTATGTATCCTCGGGGCCCTGATCCCCCCCCCACATTTCTCATCCCAGTCGCTGTCTTTCTGCTGCACTTACTTAGGCTCACCCTGCCCACGGGAGGTTGCACTTACGTTCGTCTCTTCTTAGCACTTCACGCCAAGCATTTATCCAGTAGCACCACAGCACCTATCCCTTACCCCGTCCCCTCTGCACTTGCACGTTCTGAACACTCACAAGGGATAGTAGGTTCAACTCCCCTCCCTCTTATTCTCATTATTTGTTTGTGGTATTAATTCAATTATTTATCTTTGTTTTAATTCATTGTCCCCCTTCCCCTGTCCCCACCCTGTTGCCCTGTGGGCGTTTTGAAACAGTTTTGCTATTTGTGTAAGCACCTAACAAATTACCAATAAAAGTCAATTGCAGTACATGAGCCTGGAATGAGCGGGGTCCCTCCATCAGGCTTGTGTTAGCGCCAAGGGGAGAGGTACTGATAAGGGTTGTATAAGAACACATTAAGGGGTAAACAGGCATGCCCTCAGTTCCTTCCAAGCATTTCAGTTAAGATGTATCCCCTACAGGGTGGGCTTTTTAAAGTGGTCAAATTAGGGTGTCAGGTACACGTTGGCTGTCCTTCTTTGTTTTGCCGTGCAGAGGTCAATAAACCTGCTATGATAGTCTGCAGCTACTCACACGCTTAAGGGCTGTGTCACTCTACATGTGTACACGTCGGCCAATGACAGATCTTTGATTTGTCTTACTTTCTCAAAGACATATCCTTGAATATAAATGAAGTTCAAGATGGTCTGCAAAGTCAATGATAAAACAAGTGACATCGCCCTTTAGAGTTTGTATTAGGAAACATCTCCATTACCAGAATTGCAGTTTGGGAAAAAAAAGTGGCGGCAATCGAATTACCACCAATTTTCCCATTCTTCCGTACTCTGAGTATGGCCCTAGAATGGGAGTATTTACCTCAGGAGGTAAATCCTCCCACTATCTGCTGAATAAACAGTGGAATTAGCACAGCGGTAATTCCACCGAAATCCCCAGTGGAGTCCTATGTACTCCACGTTAATGGGGACTAACACTGCCACCACCACTTGTAATCTGGCAGTAAATCTACCGGTAACGGTAATTCCATTTGGTGGTATTCTGGCAGATTTACCACCAGAACACCACCCAATTCGTGATTAGGCCCGCTCAGGTGGGGCTTCCCAACTGTAGGCGAGTGGGTGCCTCAGACATCATTTTGAATTGGGCCCAATGAGCATTCAAGCATCTTCAGACTACCCTGGGTGGCAAAGCTGGTGCCGGTCCTCCCTCTAACTTCAGGCGCTGTACAGAACCTCTAAAGGGGGGGTACGTTCCTGAACTGACCCATTCCATGGTTCAGGTGGATAGCTTTCCCGCGGGGCACTCAGCCTTGGGGCACAGAGGTGAGCTTGGCATCAGCTGGCATCCACGCTCGCCCTGCTCCACGCAGGATCAGCGCTGCACGCTTCATCGGAGCTCTTCTGCGGAGCTAATTTCATCTCTTCGATACAGGGAGGCTAAAAATAACACCAAGCCAGGCCTGGGCCGGCTCCTGCTCTTCAATGGGGAATTATAAATCGGCTTATTGCTGCTGCTCAAGGGAATCCGGGTTTCAGCGTAAGGCTTGAGTGCCAGCCCAGTGAGTACGGAACATCCCCTACACCTCGTCTCCAAGACCCTGAAATCCTGTTAATTCCACCGCAGCCTTATACTCGGCTGCGCTACCAACAACGAGGAGCTCTCCATCAGCAGCTAAAGCAGTAACTTCATGAGGTTATTAGCAGATAACCACATCCAAACCCATCTAGTCTTAAATGCCTATCTGAAACTCAGCTCTGTCGAGACAGAGAGCATCCTTTTGGGATGTGCGACACAAAGCACCCAAGCCGGCAACTGTACAACCTAAATGACACTCACTGTGTGACGAATCAAACAGTGGTCCAGGGATATATATCAATCAGCCCCACACCTCTAGTTCACCAGAAGGGATCCGAGCAGATTGGAAACACATGCAAATTATAAACCTCCCTGTCCAATTTTGGTAATGCGGACGGAACGGCAGGCTTATCTCTGCAAGGTCGTGGATCGTTGGGTTAGTTGCAACACAGCAAAAATACAATTACCCAATAATAAAACGGACTGTCCAGTCAAGGTTTTATAATAATTTCTACTTTGTTATTATCACAACAGACATTTTTAGCACACTACAAAATACAACCCACCCTGTAAAGGAATGCAAAGGACAGATAGCTTCACAAAGGAAAGGGGATGCACTCTGGCTACGGACAGAAGGGCAGTTGGTAAAGTAATTAATCACAATAGTTCAATAATACTTGTTTTCAACACAAAGAGAGCAATAGGTCGTAAATTGTCACTAGGGGCTTTCGGAGAAGGACCTGGGGGACAGAACCACAATGTACCTTGTGCTTGTTGAAGTTCTTGGTGCTCGACAGGGACGGGTCGGTTTCAGGGCGGTTTGCAGCCCCTGAGAAGGTGGAGACAGCTGCGTGTATCAGGCGGCAGGCATGTCGGCGAGCGAGACTGACAGATGGCTGCACGCTGGCCTCCACAGTGGCTCTGGGTCAAGAATCGTTGTCTCAGTGCTTTTTGGCGGGTATAAAGCACTGGTCGAGGCATCTCGAACGACGTTAGCGAATGCAGTGTGACAACTATCAGCAGTGCAGTCAGTTGATGCTCGAGCGGCTCGACTGGCTCAAGTAGATGCTGATTGATGCTTGTCGATGCACTCCTCCTAGCTTTTTCGCTGGGCTTGTGTCGTCCTTTAAGATGGACGGCCCAAGGCTGAGGAGAGTGTTGCAGTCACCGGCCTTGTCCTGGGTTTGGTTCAGAGACTCTCTGGCACTTCCCACCTAGGAAGCTTGCTGCAGAGCCTAGCGGGGAATGCTGTATTTCTGGCTGGGTACCAGTGGAGCTGCTGGAGGGTCCTCTGGATTCAGTGTTTCCCTCTGTTCCCTGGGAGATGTTCAGGGGAGGGATCTTGCTTCCCTCTTTGGAAATCCTGACCTTCCCTCACTGGCGGAAGCTGTGAGGCAGACTGTTCCTTCAGCCAGGGTCCTAATGAGTTCTTCTTTTCACTCCTTAGAAAGTCTACAATTGCTATCCCAAAAGAGGGACTCGACCCTCTTTTAAAGCCAGATGGGTCCCAATAATTGGTGTAGGCTAAGCCTACCTTAACTAACCAAACCTGGGTTCCTACCAACAATCTCCTGTATGCATGAGGTCATAACCAGAGTGCTTTGCAACAGAAAAAGGTAAAGGGGTGAAAACATAAGTCCCTGCCTGTTGTGGATCAAAGGGTCTCCCTGGTTAATTGCGCTCTGTGTGGCTCCTGATTAAAGCGGCAGGTTATCCTTGAAGCTGCAGCGGCACCAGACGTTTGGTCTCCGCCAAACCACATACTCATACCTTCTGAATGGGGTCCTCCTGTGGGGATGACTACTGTAACTACATAGGCCCAGACATGACAGGTCACTGCACTCGATACTGAGAGGCGGCAGTTGGCTTACGGGTTGACACAGTGCATATCAAAGGTTGTTTCGGTTTTCCTGTCCTTTGTTAGTCCTGCGACCAGGACTCCTGTGGGCCAGTTTGAATTAACTCTAATTAGTATGAGAGGCTGCCACCAGCAGCTAACAAATGAAAGGGCGGATCCATGGAGCCTTGGTTAGTTAATTATGCTGGCCATGGCAGTAAGAAGGTTTTGCCTTCCCCTTCTTAGATGCCTTGATGTATTCTTGGCTGTCATATGCTAACTAAATATGACAGGGGAGATGGTGCCTGGAGGCTGTGTCCACCCAGAGTACATGGGTCTATTTGTATGTGGTACGGCGAGCATAGGAAAATGTGTGCGGATTAGCCCCACATATTTTCCAGAGGTTAATCTACCACCATTCAATTTCATTTACAATTTCAAAAAAGCCCAGACGACTGCACACACACCGTGCAGATGGTGGAATTCCTGACACCAGCCTCACCCTTTATCACACTTCTAGTGTGAAGTCACGTCACTATTGATGCGAGCTATCACTCAAAGGGCACATTGCAAAGAAGACATAAGCAGCCTGGTACCAGTTCTCACATTCTACTGAATAAAGCCATGAACCCCTGCTTCAGATTTAAGAACCAATCCCTGAGCCCTGGTGCCCTTCCAACCTGCTGGTGGCAGCGCTGTTCTTTTGGTTCTATGTCATTATTTTGATTTTTGTAGGTCACCTAACCAAAAGACAGATTTCTTTTGGCCAATTTTAGGTGGGCTATAAAAATCTAAAATAATGACATATCTTCCCCCCTCCACACCCAACCTCTCTTCGTGGATTTAGATTTACTCCAAATCGGATTTCTTCACCCCACCCGAACACCGCTCCTTTCAGCCCCCGCCGCCTCCCTCACCACCCAAGTCTCCCCCACCAAAACGCACACAAACATGCACAAACATGAACACCCAACACACACACAAACATATGCACACATATCAATTTACCTGGTCTCCGTCAAGGCCACTTCCGGGTCCTGGCTTGACTGTTAGCCCCTGCGCTCACTCTTGTGCATCACAGGGGTTGACAGTTCGATTGCCAACCTAACCCATTTGTATGACCAAGTCCCTCATCCCCTTGTAGAGGATCAGGTGGATGTGTTTTCCCGAGCTCCCGCACCCTCACCACCGTCATACTGGAACAGCAGGAGAAGAGCTGCACGTGTTGTCCCTATACTGCATCAAGAGATAGATATGGACTCAGGCAACCATACCAAATCTACCCTCAGACTGAAAGAGTGGAAGGATGTCAGCACGCACCATTGGACATCATGAGTCGCTAAGGGAGATCTGATGAGGGCAGACTGATGTCATGAAGAAGATATATGAGGACATACTAAAACAATATGAAAATACTTAAGAGTGACGATGTAACTGCAGTTACAAGAGAAAAATGTACAAAATGATAAAGTAACCATATATACAAAGAAGACTTGCCGATCAATAAGTGTACATACGCAGTAACGCGAGGTAGCTGAGATAGCACAGCTTCATAGGGGGGCATTCCCTTTATTGGCTTCCACGCCCTACACACATTTGTAAGCTTTCTCCTGCTCGCACATACTCTTCATGAGTAAATGTTATGTCAATGCAGCCCCCGTCCCTCGCCAAGTCTACCCATTCTTCTTTATAATTTTCAGGTTCTGGGGGAGGGACAAAGGTTGTGTGGTATCGTCGGTCAACTTCCTCTCCATAGGGGATAGGGACATTGTGAGGAATTGGGTGATCAGTTTGTACTTCTACCTCCTTTGTGCTAGAAGGTACTTTCGGAACGCCAATTGAGACCATCATCATAGCGCTATTAGGCACGGCTTTGGCACAACACCGGAGACCCAACTGGCACGTGCAGAAGATGACCAAGACAAACACGATGATCGGCACCAGTATCTTCACCAGTGTTCCTAGCCAGGATGGGGCCCAACTAAAAGCAAATGTAAACCAGTCCTCCTCTTGGACGCCAGCCTCTTTTTTCATTTTGGCCCTTGCATCATGCACTGCAGCAATGATGTGTGACAAAATTCTATTCTCAGCATCTTTCGGAAGGTTCGAATGTGCAACATGAACTCTCTATGTTTTTGCGCACACCGCTTTCAATCGCTGTCAGCATATCTAAGACATAGCGTTTCTGCATTGTCATCAGCCTTAGGGCGCGCATCTCAAACCTCATGACATTGAACCTTTGCTCAAGTGTCGTTAGCCAACTGGACCAATTACCAGCGCGCAATCTGGAGCCATTTGGCATTAGCTTGTGCTTGTACACTGGGTAGCAATAAGGATGCAAAAAATGTCTCTGCTGAGGTGAATAATTTGTATTCTTCAGGTATCTGTTCAAGCAATTCCGATGAGTCTTTCGACAGATAGTTCGATGTTCTCTTTTTTTCTCAGCAGTTGGCCATAGGGTTATTTCCCAGGGAGAATGCAAAAGTCTGGTGGTGGTAGTGTGCTTTGTTCTGCGATTGTCAGAGACACTGATGGTACTTGCCCCCTTTCAAGTGTTCTTCTGGGACTACTAATAGGGCTAAGTGTAGCATAGCTAGTGAACAATAAACCCTCGAGGAGGGTGGGAGGTGCTAGGACGCTTGTTGGCCACACACCCTATAGTAGTCCATCAGTGCTGCTGTGCCCCTCTTCAGATCTGAAATCAACACTGTTCTGTTGCACCGTTCATTTGAGTCGACAAAGACAGTTCCTTCGCTGAAAAAGCACAGTTCATAGTTTTTCTCTTGGTGCACTTTTACTGGTTCCTCCATTGCTGCAATTCACGTCAGGTTTGTGACGTGGTCTGTCCATGTTTGTGCACACATTTGTTCCACAAGGTCAACAGTCTTTTCTGGAAACCCCAGGAGTCTTTCTGCTTGGCAAGCGAGGGTTGTTTCCTGCCACTTGTTGTTGTCATACTATAATTCTTCGATCACCAAATAGGGTTGTTTTAAACAGTTGGTGTTTGTAGGACTGGCTTTCCATTTCTGGGCATCTGGATAGACAAGTTGTAGATGCACGTCGCGTGCATGGAAAGTGCCTTTAATCCTACATAGGCATTCAGGCATTGTGCCTCCATAATCAGTACCTCTTGTGGTACTAGAACCTTGGGTGCCCCTGATGCCTGCAGCATTAACGATCACACATAGCAACGGCTATTGGTTGTTCGTCTACTACTACACTCATGTTGGAGTACCAACTGTTCGAGTGCTCGGGGTGACAGATATCTTTCATCCGCCTCTAGACCAAGGCCATGGTATGCATCATATTTAAGCCTACGCGCTTGTCTTTTCCTTCTGCAATGGTGTGATGTATGTCTACTTGGTAATCTACTCCTACTAATTGTGATTGTGTTGCTACTATTTGTGCTACAAAAGAGGTTTTTAATAGTTGGAAGTAGTATTTTAAACATTTTGCTCGTGCATAGATTAATACGGGTACTGGTGTTATACAGTATTATACATATATATAGTTGTGTTTAATGATTCAGTTAAGAGGTATGATTTTGTTCAGGTACCCTCTCCCCCCTTTTTAGATGGCTTTCTCAGATAAAAGATGACCCCCAATATATTCCTAACAATAACATAAGGAAGATGAACAAAATGGCAGTGAAATACAGGTCGCATTGTTTACATTACATTCTAGTTATAACATTCTTATCACTATGCAATGAACAATTTGACATTGAACCCTTCATCCATCTTCATTTCACCTGTAATGGGACAAGCACGGGTATGGGAGGGAAGTGGGAAAGGGGAGGGGATTGGGGAAGGTGATAAAGCGGGAAGAAGGGAAGAAGGAGGGCGAGGCAGAGATTTTAATTTGTAAAGCTTATGTTTCTAGAAGCAATGTATGTTTAGCTTTCTTTTGTGCATGCACTTATATTGTCAGCATTAAGCCAAGTATGTCCAATATCGAAGCCCTTTCACCTTTACTGTGATAGGGGGTGGAAAACACTAGGACCCATGGAACCTGGGGTTGTTCATCATCTGGGTGTGGTGGTGCAATTAGCCATGAGACGTATTTGATTGCACGTTTTAGATTTATTAAATGTTCCTTTCATTCTTCTCCCAGAATTGTTGCAGCCCAATGGGAAACTGATCCCCGCCTCACAGGGGAGATGGGCGTTTGCACGAGTTGTCAGTCACTTTCCATGTGGGGAGAGGTGTACCCAGTTCTCTTTCAGGGTGTTGCACAATTTAGAAAGCCTACTCTTGAGAAGGCCGTTGATGTGTTCCACAACACCAGAGAGGTAAAGCTTCACCTCACTGATGAGGCCCAACAAGGCTGAAACACGTGTATGGGGTTGCTTTTGGTACTCTTGTTCAGAGAGGAATTGCGATAGCATTTCGGTGCTGGACTGCCCATGTGGGCGGGACAAAGACTGATATGCAAATGGATATTTTCCATCTGTGAAAGGCACAGTGAGCAAAAAGCGTGTGCTGCAAACTCTCACCACAGAACAGGTTATCATGCCATGTTCTTTCTGGAGAGGAACACCAGCTACCTTTTTTGAAGTGTTCCACAACACCATTTGCTTGGGGGTGATAAATGGAACACATAAGTTGCTTAATGCCTAACAGCGCTGTGATTTCCTTAAAGAGTTCATTAAAAAAGTGAGTGCCATTGTCTAATCTAAAATATCACACACACCCCCCATTGGGGAACACCTCATGTACGAGGAATTTTGCTGCACACTTGGCATCTTGGTGGGCACAAGAGCCAACTTCAACCCACTGCGAGAATGGACACACCACTACAATGATATATCAAGCTTCGTTGCATCTCTCGGCCATGTCCACAAAATCAAAATGGAGCTTGCAGATTGGCCTGATCGGGTGGGGTAGAGTGCCTCACAATGTGTGGAGGGTCATTCCAGTACTGAACACGTGACAGGTGGTGCATTACAAGACCATCATTGAGAGGTGTTCTTGGAGATTTGCTATAAACCAATCTTCCTGTATATCTGCAGCAATGTGTTTGGAGCTGTGTGCTCAAAAGCCATATGCAGTAGTTCCACAGGCATTTCTCATTTCCAGTGCATTGTTGCTTCCACAAGAGGTCAGTTGGAGAGTATATGCACCCACTCTTTGAGCCAAATCTCTCGTTCTTCCTGTGGTGCCCTACACTGAAGCTCTATTATCTGTGCTGTGGGCACTGCTGTGTAAGAGTTTGTGTCTGGCCTCGTGGTGATGGCTGCGATGACATACTCAGCAGTTGTCGCACCAGGAGATATGCAGCCACATTTGGTGCCGCATCGGTGGAAGCGTTTCCCAACACATTTTCAACAGTGTTATTTGTGTGGAGTGTGCATTTGACGACCTCTACCACAGATGGCTCTGCAAAGGCGGACATCAGGGTATTGAGAAATGCTGCATGTTGCATTGGTGACCCGTCTGCCCATCTGAAACCCCTCATTTTGCAGCATGATAGACTCACATGCACCATTTTGGTGACGTAGAAAGAGTCTGAGTAAATGGTGGTGAACGCTTTGGTCCTTTTAATTAAGGTATCACATTGTACGATGAATGGGATGGAGAATAACTCTCACACCAAATAAAAAGACTGACTCAGGAAGTTAGCAAAATGTCTCTTTTATTCTCAATTGTCTAAAACAGGGAGTAAAGCAGACACCAACGGACGTCGCACAGCATAACCTCAATGCATTTCATAAAAACCTTACTTTTATAGCAAAAACTCGTCATATATGACGTCATACTACGTGGAAAACTACAAAAACCTATGTGGGATTTTGATCGGGTTAAGGGGAGTATCTAAGTATACTTTCTATAAGGGATTACATTGCGATTGGGTCTCTATAGTCAGGTGGGCAGCTCATGCCCTCCCTTAGCACTAGTCATCTTTGACAGTGATTAGAAGCATGATATATCATTGGCTCTCAAACTGTAGGGCTCTTGGTTATACGGCCCTCTACAATTGGTTGGCACTCATGTACCCTTTTGGAACATTCCATTCTCTAGCAGTATGTAAGCTGGTACGCCAGGTGCTGGTGGGTGGACTTGACAGTACCTCCCCACACAATTAGCCCATCATCTCTCATCACTCATGCATTCTGCCATTCAGAATATGAGCATGTTCTTATCAAGATTCAGGCTTGCATGTCCATATCCATCTATTTCCATCTTGGAGTCAAGTGACAGGAGACCATGAATCGTCCCCTTTTATAGCATTTAATTGTCTTAAAATGAAGGAACTTAGCTCTCATGGTGTTCTCTCTTTGCAACTTAACAAGGGATGCCTCGGCATCTCACATTCACGGTTCTTCAAGGACTAATAACCAGTTTTGGCTGCTTTTAGCCTTTGACACCAGGCCAGTCTTCCTGTGGTCCATCTTCAAGCCTCGGCGTATTTCTTTGCTGCGACACACACACAGCTATCAATCCTCCTTTCTCATTGGGTTGCGCTTACTAAAATTGTTGCATAGAATGTCCAGATTCTACAAATATGTATATGTTTTGGCGGCACTGCCTGCAGTCTATTCACTACGTATAGCTAGCCTTTATGATTACTTAGTCTACTTACGTTACAGCATCTGCACAGTTATAAAGAAACGTGCATTTTCTGCAGTGCTTCTTCACACATGCAATCTTCATTCCGTACATGGAAGTCTTCTCGATTCCTCACTTCGCCATCAGAGCTGCTTTCTTGATCCCTATGGATAATTCTGAACTTTGATCTGGATAATATATACTTACATTTGAACTCCAATGTTATGTATGATGCCTATTGTCTGTGTACTGGTTGTAATATTC
Organism: Ambystoma mexicanum; assembly: GCF_040938575.1. NCBI lineage: Eukaryota > Metazoa > Chordata > Amphibia > Caudata > Ambystomatidae > Ambystoma > Ambystoma mexicanum. Next base: position 56,503,630 of record NC_090923.1, read on the forward strand.
TTAAATCTGATGTATGGGTTCTTGCAATTTAATTTTTAATTCTTGTCTCCTGCATTTGCTCTCTTTTTTCCTTTCTTCCACCTTGTTCTATTTTTAATATATATTATATTTGAATTGATTGTGACGAATTGAGTACTTTGTTTTGAATTGGTTGAATATGTGCAGATTTGATGGATTACTACTGTTCTTGTTCTTGTGTGCTAATGTGAAAATAAACATTTTAAAACCAGATTCTATAAGGTCTTATGCATTCTCTTCTCTGGTCATCCTTCTCAGTGAGTCATGCTCATCTCTTGTGACGTCACCAGTCTTTCCTTTCACATCTACACACTTCTTCAGGGATCTCCCTCAGGAGACCGTCATCTCTTTGAGGACACACCATCTAGGGTTTTCTCAGTGGATACCTTGTCTCAAAGGCTTCTCATGATATAGGTACCCTTACTGGCGTTGTAAATGTCGCAATTTCAGGTTTCCAACATATAGGCAGAATAGGGGCGGGTTTCCCTGCAGAAGCATTCGGCTGCTCCTCCACAGTGGCATACCACCCCTTTGATGCCCGAAGTGCTTCAATGAGTGCTAGGGGTTCTGCAGCCTGTGCTGATTAATGCATGGGTAACCTTTTCATTACTAGTGTCTCATACTCCCTCGCTTCTAAGCGCACCACTGCTGCTCCAGTATGCCACTGCCCAGTGACTTGGTCGATTGTCACTGAACCATCAATGAAAAGTATCTCACCCTCTTCCAAAGGGCTGTACTTCGCTTTAGGGATTTCATCTGCCTCTCCCTCATAAGTGTCACAGTCGTGTTTCTGTAAGTCTTCGTCTGTGCACAGTTCCAATAGGAACATGGCTTGGTTCTCTGTTTTACATCTTACAGCATGGATATGTGGGCTTGAGAGGATAATCTTGTACGCGGATGCCTGTTGTTGGTGAGAAAGGACTTCAATCGTTCTAAGATCACAAATACTGAGTGTTCTTTGTGCAACGTTACCGAGCACCCCATTACAGCTGTGGAGCTCTTTTCATTAGAAAAGGCATGCAAACCTGTTCACATGCAAACTGTCCCTGCATCACTGAGTCTAGTGTGCTGCTTTAGTAGGCCAGTAGCTTGTGGCAAAATGGGTTTTTTGCATTAATACTGCTGTAATAAATGTGCAATTTGAATGTGAAAATATGTAGAACTCCTGTGTGTAGTCTGGGGTGGCAAGAATAATGGCTGTTGAAACAACGTCTTTTAGATCATTGAAACTCTGCATCATAGTTGCTGTCCACTCTATTTTACTGCTTTCCTTTTGTGCTTCCGTGAGGACCTGTAAGAACGACTTTGTGTATGCTTCATAATCCAGAATCCAAGCCCTGCAATAGTTACATAAACCCAAGAATGTCTGCATGTCTTTTACTGTAACTGGTCTGGGCCTAGCATGCACTGTCACTGCCCTGTCAGGAATAATTATTTTGCCGTCTGCAGAAATTAGCTGTCCCAGATAGAGTACTTCATGCTGGCAGTACTGGAGCTTGGCCTTGTTGACCTTATACCCCTTACGGCTAACAGTTGCAATTGGGCAATATAGTCTCTGCGACACTACCAATAAATCGTCTATGTACTGAATTACTGTGCTGGATACCTCAATGTTGCCTAGGTCTCCATGCAGTATCCTGTTAAATATGGTGGGACTCTTGCAGTACCTTTGGGGCAACCGAGTATGTTCACAACACTTTCCGCCATGTGTAAAGGCTGTGAGAATTCTGGGGGCAGAGGTACAAAATGGAGACCGGGTTTGGAACACGTGGAAATTCTTTCTGCACTATGTCATTGAGGGGTTGGAGATCTTGGATCATCCTCCAACTACCCCCGTTGGCGTTTTGATGGTGTATATAGCTGTATTGCATGGTTAGGTGGAGGACATTATGATCCGTTGGTGTAGTAAGGCCTATATTGTGTCTCTTATCCCCTTTTCTGCCTCCATGGATAATGGTTATTGCTTCACCCAGGGTAACTCTTCTCCGTTCTTTAGTGTGTTTCTTACTGGGGTCACTTCTTTCAGCAACCCTACATTGTGGGGTTTGGTTGTCCATAACTGTATGGGGACCTGCTGTAAGTCTGCTTGGCTGAACGGGGTGTGTGACAACAGCTGTGGGGGTGGCTCTGGACTCTTCGGTACTGTACCATGATTTCACAGGATATGTATATTTTGAGTATGATTTCCCCCTCATCATTGTTGTCCTCAAAAGGTTCAGCATCTGTCAAATCTTTGAGGGGTACAGTGGGATCAATGCATAGGACTATGCGTCACTGGCACCCATGAGTATCCGTTCTGAGGACCGCAATTCTTTTGGGAGACACCAGCAGCCCCTCCAGAACTAGGGACAGTATAGTACCAGCCACTAACTTTGGGGACACCACGGGCCGAAAAATGAAGTCAGTTCGGACTCTCCAGCAAGTTCTGGTAATCTGTGGAACGGTTCGTGCGAGTGCTGTAATACCGTAAAAGGAACATGTAGGGGTTGACAGGGATGCCTTGTACCACTAAATCACAGGCCATAGCATGCATCATGAGCATTTCCATCATTGAGCGCATGCCAGGTGTGGCGCAGATGATACCGCTTTCTATGAATGAGATCGTCATGTTCAGTTTGGTAAGCAGATCCCTGCTGAGCAAGTTGACATGAGATTTCTCTGAATACAAGAGAGGAGCCCTTACGACCTTCCACCCTACCTTTACATCTAAATCTTTTGTGTATGGAACCGTTAAAACAGCCCCAGAGAATCCCTGCATGTCGAGAGTTTTGCCTGATAGCAGGAGTCCACCATAAAGATGAATTGTTTGTTCCCGATCTCTGGCCCCACCAACGGTTCCTCTTCTGGGTTTAGGGTCATTGACAGGACCGGACACGCGAGTGCTTTCTGTGGGCTATCCTGGTCAGGGCATGTATCTGTCCCAGGGAATGAAAAAGCCCCTCCCACTGTGACGCTTTGAAACGGAGCCACTCTGCCATTTGGCGTGCTGCCAAAGGCGTTCATGTTTTCCGCTTGCTGCATGTTGGGGCTGGGCTGATACTGCCTGTTGTGGGTGTCACAGTGGCGGGGGCCAGGTATTTGTGGGGGTAGATGTGTGTAGGCTTGATGGATCTCATACGGTATTGAGGACATCCTGGGGGTGGTCCCTGGATGGTCCCTTGCAGAGGGGGGCCATCATTTTGTTGACTGTAGTTATACCCCATAACCTTTCTTCTCTGACATTCTCTTTAAAAATATCCCCACTTCCAGCATGTCCAACACTGCCACATTCCTCCTCCTACGTGCCCCAGTCACTCAAAGCCACCTCCTCTCGATCCTGGAAACCCACCTTGGCCTCATTGCTGTCCTCCTTGCCATGGTAGACCAGAGAATTGCGGGATTCTGCCCCAGTGTCTTTGCCCTCCTCCGAACCACACAGTGGCTATTCTGGTATTTGTAGCATTAGGGGCATACCCTCCATCTTCCGTCTGTGACGGCATTGGCCCCGACGCCACCACGGCTACTTTGGCTAGCTTATTTTGTACCAGTTTCACTTCCTCTGCCTGTCGCTTTTGAATCGCTTCTTTCTTGTGCTCCTTTATTCTCCTACAATGGTGAACTAGAATGCTTTGAATTTGGGACTACACTTTCACTTCGATCCCTGCTATTTAATCGAGTGCTTTCTGCACTTCCTTGGGTAGGCCCTGTTTCAATATAAAATAGAAAATGGGTATTGTGTTCCTCAGGCGTTGCCCATTTCTGCCCTCCACATCTGCCTCTTCATCATCCCCCATTGTACACTGCATAATGGACTGTAAATCTGGAGTGTCTGGGAATGCTCGCTGCAACACATCCCATACCCTGACTCTAATCTTATTGAACGAGGCCCCATCATGGGTGTCGTTACTCAAGTGTTACTCCCTGGTACCCCGCCATCACCAACACATCGGCAGCATGGTCCCTAACTGCGGCCATCAATAAGCTTTTAGTGTTTCCTAATGCCAGGGGCACTCCCGCTGTGTTCTTTTCAAAAGCATATATCCATTTCCCCGCACCAGCCGTAAGTGCATTAAGGAGGTTATTATTGTCCATCTGTGCCCATGGTACACATTGCGGCCTCCCTGCACCCTTGTGTATTAAGGGCATCTGCATTCTCATCTTGCTTTTTCCGCCCTTCGTTACACTTCCCTTTTTCAAAGCTACCGCTATCCAGCCAAACCTCTCCTTCAATCTTCAGTCCCACAAACTTTCTACCGTCTGGGTGCGTTGAGGCACTTGTTCTGTATCTCCTGCCTCATCGTCCAATGTTCTTTATCTCCCCTCCGTGACCCTACATTCTCATAACCCAAGCAGTCTGTCTCTCTGTCACGCTCTACATGGACGATCCTTATGGGTGTGTTGTCTATTCTAAATAAGAAGTCTCATGACTTCCACTCATCCCCCGTTGGCTGCACTGGTCTGTCAGACTTTGTTATGTCTGGGTAACTCTGTGTCGAGGCCAGTGCTACTTCTTGTTCTCTGATGCTTACCCCGGCGTGTGTAGTGTCCTTTGGAGGGAACACATAAAGTGGAGGGGGGGGTTGCTGTGACTGGTTTTCCTACATTTGTGCCTGCCAATACATATGTTAGGTTTGTGTATCCCTCCGCAGGGCATGTTGCTAGTGGATATATTCCCTTTCTCCCTGCCATGTTCTTCCCGTCTTCACCTGGGCCTATATCTTTACCACTGTTCTGTGTCGCTCCTTCCCCATTGTGGTCCTCTGTATCCTCAAACATTTTCTGTAGTTTCAATACTTCCCTTCATTCTGCAATGGTCTCCTCTTATACTTCGCTGTCAGGAAGGTAAACATGTGTTCCAACACGTTTCTGTCAAAGGAGCCCTGAACTGGCCAGGAGTGGGGCATCCCTCCTCCCCTAGTCTCGGTCACTCACTGGTTGCGGTACTTCTTAATCGTCTCACAATTCAATGGCAGGGCCTTGCACGTGTGCTCTATGGGCAACTCTCCCCCCATAGTTGTGTCTCCCGTGTGTCTGGTAGTGGAGCTACGCCTATGCAGTTGCGCCACAGTTATACACTCGTTTGTCAAAAGAATATTCCCCCACCCCTCTATTCCCCGTTAGGGCTTCTTATACACACACACACACACACACACACACCAAGCTCTCCTCACATGCCCATACACAACCCACACATGCCCCTCCTGTCCTCCTCCCTACACCATAAAAATATCTAATAAAACAAACAAAAATAACAAACAAACAAAAACAACTACTATTCCCGAGCCCTGTAATTATATGGAGTTCCTATGTATTTCCTCTTTTCACTTATATTTTAAAAAATAGTTGTGGTGCCACCTTCCCCCCCTCACTCAGGGAGGTTCCCTCTCTTCCGTTTTCCTTTTCCTTAATATCCTTTAAAAAGTAATTTAAAAAAAAAATCAGCACACTCCACAGGCATGCCACACTCCCAATTTCAGGCACCGCATGTTCACACTGTTCACAATGCTCCATGCATCCAACCCCGCTTTGTTATAGCTTGCAGGCTATACTCACATGCGCATGCTTACGGGAACTCCTCCGTTCACAAGTTTCCAACACCGGCCTGCACCTGTCTTTGGGGTCACACCCCGCTCCAAAGAGCAGACAGGATTCTGCAAAGACAGCTCCTGCAGGGCCACTGGGGAGCACGCGTGTTGCGGGCTGGTCGATGTAGCTGGGCACAGCGATTCTGTAGAGGTCGCCTGAATACCTCCGTAGGTACGGGGGCTGCTGGGATCATGTCGGCAGGGTCAACAAATGAAGGCAAGTCCCTTTATGCACACACCGGTAAATATACATATCTCTAGGGAAAAAAGGCCAAGAGATTGCTTGCATGGCCAACAAGGTTTAATTATACAAAAGGTAAAAGGTGGCAGCAGAGGACTCTGCTGTTTGAGAATGTTCTGTCTGAATTATCATGAACCGCACATTATAAGAGGCAGCAGCGTCACTAAGGGCGTCCTCCTTAGGGTCTAAACTGCACAGCTGATTGGTGAGACCATATACAAAATCCTGCTCCATAAGGGGATGCCAGGCTATGATTGGTTCCTGCATCCTTCGTCTGTCTCTACATGGGGGCAGCGTGGCTCATCTCATCTCTCCAGGGACTGGAGGTCAGGCTCGTCACATGTTGCTGTTCCAAGGCTACTATTGGAAGCTAATGCTCCTACTGCATCATTATGGCACGCACCTGGGACCGGGAGGATCGGGAACTGGCACCAGTGGGAGGGGAGGAATACAATCATGCTGACCCACACATTCTATGCTCTGTCTCTATCGCACTCCTCACACCCAAGGCTTCCACCCTTGTTTTGATCTATAATGTATCCCTCCCTGTACCTCGTATAACAAAGGGTGTATTTATGGGAAGAGGTGGCATGGTCATGAACGTTCAGATCTTTTATGTTCACTGGTTTCATCGCTGGCGGACTGGGGTCACTCGCTATCGTGGAATGCAGGGGTTCTTAGACTGGGTCAGTGGTGGGTGCCATTACTCCTGGTGGGCTGGGTGGGGGTTAGAAGTCTGCTGTTGGCCTGGCTGTGATGAATGCGCACCGCAATGAGCCTGGTGCTGTCTCATGGCCTTGCAGGACACATTCCTCTCTGCGATACTAAGTAATTGAAACAGTTAAGGGACTAAGAGAAGTTTCTGTGAGAATTAGCAGTGGAGCCTCATCTGTCCTCAGCGTTTGGGCCTGTTCAGGTTTCCCCGTCGGGCCTACCCTTACCGCACAGCCATGTAAGACTAGATGTGTCTCCCATAACTAAAAAATGATGTCTCTGTATGTGCGCACACTACGTCTATGCGTCTATAATTCGTGTGATATTGGATCCGTGCCGGGTCCCTTTAGTACGGCTCTTTCCCCCACCCTAGCACATTGCGCGGCTGCCTATGGGATTTACCTCACTCTAAGTTGTTTTGGTGAACCGTATATAATCTGCAGGCTAGGCCAAATATCTCTTTCAACGGAAATGAATCACTGTTGCTCACCATAGCGCTGCCCTCTATAGTTTCCAATGTATATTCCGATTATATATATCTCTAAAGGCAAATTCAGAGACGCTCGGAATCCCTGAACGGATTCGAGCCTATGGCTCCCTAGCGGGATACATCATTATGGCACGAGAAATAAGGCGACTTAATAAAGCTTAATAGCAGGCCATTATTCAACAGTGACACATTTCAGGTGTAAGTAAAAGGCTCATGACTCATTCCGTCCCGTTAACATCGAAGGCTGCCCCACGGAAGATTAATGACCCGGGACATCAATTAGATAGGGTGCTCACTTGTATATAAATATACAATATTATAATGATGCATACCTAGCCTTATAACTACAACAATGGCCACTGGAGTAACATAGAACTCATACATCTGATAAAAACATGATTTTCAACTAAAGAAAGAGAATTATGATTCAAGGACTCTGGATGACCCAGCTTCTTCATTCCTCATGGAAGGTGATACACTTCCCAGGAGAGCTATCCAATTTCATTCTGTTTGTTTTGCTATTTTCATCCCGTTGCAAGCCATAACATATGAATCGTTTTGAATTTTTCAGATTTGAGATTATCAGAAAATTATGTTCACAGCATTCGCCTGCACGTTCTGCTATTGTTCAACAATCTGGGACTTTTTCTGCTGAGGAAATGGCTGCAAAATTTGATAAAGGAATTAATGAAAATTATGGATGACACATTTAGTTTCCTGACCCCATGCCAAGAGCTGCAGTGTACTCTGCAGTTCAGGAAAGCTGGTCTACGTGGTCTGGTGCCTTGAACTACGTGGAGGTGGACACGGCTGTGACCCGCAAAGTCCACCAACCAGGGTGGTGTCACAGAAACTGGTGAAAGTGAATTAGTACTAGGATCAAAATCACCTTAAGGCAAAAATAGAATTGTTTGAATGCATTTTATGCATCAGGGAAATCTTTGCCCAAGCACTAGCGTGAAATGTGCATTTCCCAAAAATGCAATGATTAAATGCTTTAGGCACTAGGGTAATTATTGCCCTAGTGTTTATTGCACTTGCACCGCTGCAAAGTTCCTGTATAAGGCCCCTAATCTTCACGCAATGCCCACTCAATGCAAGAAACACAGACGCAAAGCAACGCTGGTTCTTTAAACTGGCACTGGCAATTAAAGCCTGTCTGCAGGAGGCAAGGCTTAACCTCATCTGCCTGGGTGCCCTTGCAGCTCCTATTCCAGCAGAGCGGCAATGATGGCGGACTAGCCCCCAAGCCTATAGTAGGATGACCAGTCACAGACAATGGTCACTAAGATAGATGGTTCTTTCCAGACCTGCTAATCAAGTATTTACCAGGACAGGCACAGCCCCTTCACACCGGATTTGTACTTTGCATCAAGGATAAAAGCAAACATAAGTGTGATTGCATGGCACATTGGTCTATCATGGTATAGCCAGTCTGGCTATAGTTACTTTCTGTGGCAAGGCATTTTTTACTAACTGAAAGGCCTTGTATGCAATACTGGCATATAGTGTTGCAGCATGCATGGACATATTATGGCACAGCCACCATACACATGTTTTTTATACTGACATATGTTTTGGGCAAAGGTATACTGGAACATGTCCTGTGCACTGTTGGTGACCTGCATGTATTTGTTTTTTTCACGTGCTACCCTACAAAATTGATTGCGGAATAGGTTTTTTTACCCACTTTTTCACAGAACAGGCCTAAAATATTCAACGTTTTTGTCCATCATTTTAAAGTTTTTCTTGGGGGGGGAACCCCGTCACAGGACCTCCATTATTTGGTTCAGGCTCTCTCGCTGTGCTCGGTCGCTCCCGCATATTAGGCACATACAGTTTCATCCCTCCATTTCAGAATTTCACCAGCTGCCACTGCTCACCACCCCGGAATCCCGTCCTACACAATTATCCTCAAGTGCAACGTAGTGTATATCATTTCCTTATATCGCTTCTCCAGGCGTCGACGAACGCCTTCCGAAAAAGACCAGCGAAAGACTAGCGAAAGTCTTTGACAAATAGTTCACAGGAGACGTAGTCAAACTTAAGAGGGATGTTACTAAGGATGTTCGGATAATCTGTTATTGCTGGTTATTTTTTTACACCTAATTTTACGTTGTATTTTATAAACTTTGTGTGGTTTTCTTTATTCGATCAATTGTAAAATGTGTAATTAAAGAGTTAAAAAAAAGAAAGCAACACTAATTATGAAGTAACCTGAATAAGTACTAAATGCTTCAGTCCTACAACATACAGTGCACCCCCTTTTTTTAAAGAGAGCCTTGCTCGTACATCCCATCTAAAGAAGACCTAGGCAGATTTAACTGACTCAACAAATGATCGCTTCAGTGCCCCTCCCCTTCTCTAGCCCGTGGAGCACCCAGAGACCCTGAAGCACCAGCAATTTAGAACAGTACATTATATTGTGGACCCAGGGCAGGCAGGCTTACACCCATTTCATGGTATGGAATCTGTCGTGGTCTCCATTATCGACAGCCTTCAGACTAGTTGCTGATTCTGACGGAGTCGGTGTCATGATGCTATTAGACCTTTGTAGCATTCTGCACACCCAACCACTCCTCTCTGCTCGATCAATTTATCAGGACCGGCAACTATGGTCTCGCATTGGAACGGAAACATTCCTTGCTGGAGGGAAGCGAGCATTCCGACACAATGTTGCCTTTTTGTTTCAACTTCACAATAGTTGCTTGCGGCGTCCCCCAGGGGTCTGCCTTCTCATCCTTCCTTTTTAATATTAGTCTCCTGCCTCGATTCCTTCCTTCTCATGGGCCCTATGTTATAAACTATGCAGATGAAACACAACTTCTTAAGAACTCCTTACTCCAAATCCACATCAAAAATTGCCCGGTGGTACTTGATTGATCGACCACAATAGCCTTAATCTGCATTCATCTAAGACAGGAAATAGGATCTGACGCCTGGCCTGTAGAGGTTTTGCCTCCTGCCCTATGCAGCCTCCCAGTCCTACTCCCTTAATGAGGAACATTGAGTCCTAACTTTGACCGCCCCTTTATCCCACGTTACGGAAACAGGGTTCATTTTCTCCAGCTGCTAAAGGGGCTCTACCCCATCACTCCTTCCCCCCCAATAAGTCAACCCGTTTCCAGCATTAGCAGAACTAGCAGATCCTCGGCTTCAGAGACTCCAAAACGCGCCGGGTGATGTGGTTGGGACAGAGGAACCAACATCACCCCAGTGCCACCCTCATTACACTGGCTAGTGGTGGCACAGCAGGGCACTCTGAAATCCCTGACTATTGTGCACCAGGTTTTCATAAGCCAACCCCACCGTTTTCACCAGGCAGAAATGTTCCTACTTATCTCACTGCCACCCCTTCTCTCCACCCAGGCTCTCCTTTTAACACCCATAGAGTTTAAAGAGAAAATAAAGAGGCCACAGTATTCTGTCCTCATGAGCACCTTATGGAACACTTGTTTATTTATCCTTGATATTGATATTTTATTTATATTTCTTGTATTTAGTCAATTTGACATTTTACAAACATGTATAATCATTTCATATTAGACCATTAATAAATACATAAGAACCAATTCACACTATGTCAGTCCAATTATATACCATAATAAAAGGAAACAGACGTAACTTTAAAACGAATACTAAACACTAAAAGTGCAAGCAAGAGACCCGTCCATCATTACCTACCCCTCCATATATACCGGTCTACTGGCCGTTTCATAGGCAATACATGTGTTACGTTATAGATATGGAGTTGTGAGGTCAATGGGGTAGGCTATCAAAGTCACAATAAACAGAGTGCGTATGCTGGGTTAGAATAAGGTGAACATTCTTTAGTGGAAAGGGTAACCTAGACATTGGTTTGGAACAGCGCTGTTTTTTCCCCGTTTAACATGGAATCTAAGAGAGAGCTGAGTCACTGGGGAACATCTTTACTATATGGCATCAAACCCTATGCAACACAGTGTGTCACTGAAGGGGAATTGGGCAAAAGGCACAAAGTTCAGCAGATTTGATTGAATCGTACTTGATGACGAAGGGCTTGCATGTGCACATGTATGATGGACGTACATTTGGGCACTCGGCAAAACAGGCGTGTGGATGTTTCCAAGCATTCGCTTTTCCGGCAAACACAGCAATGTCTACCTTCCTACGGTATTTTCAACCGGGTACCCAGGATGGAGAGCAACAGGAGTTTGTTTATTCGAAGGCGCAGCATAAGCCATCACACTTCTAGGTTGGCACTTAGTAGGATTGTGGTCTTTAAGAACTATATATCACATTATGCTTCATTCTTGTTTCTAGGTTCAGTTGCAGTTGTCAGTCTCAGCGCCAAGGTGTACAAGAGCTTTCAGGGTAATTTAACGTAACATAACTATAGCACATAATATGAAGACTTGTTACAGACAATGGTGACTCCGATGAGCAAGTCCGAATGTGTGACTAAAAAGACTAGGTGGCTGTCCTCTGCGCCAAGATGCTTCGTGATGGACTATCAAAGCCTGATTGGCAGAAACGAGAAGGAACATCCTCTGTGATGGTTGAAGTTGAAACGGGGCCCTGACACAATGTTGTGCTCTGGTTGGCGTGTGAAGGATGGCGTTCATAACGATAGATGCTGGGCCCCTGCCCGATTCATGGTGGGCGATACGCAGAGTTTGGAATTCGTTCCTAGAGTTGATTGGGAGCCAGGAAGCATGTGAAGGGCCTGGGGGATGTCTGCTTGTCTTGGGGTATTGGGAGGAGTCTGGCTGCAGCATCTAGGGCTCTTGGCAGCTGCTTCAATACTTGTTCTGTAGGATTCAGTCAGGCTTTGTGAGGTAACATGGGTGATGTAGAAGATTAGTAGGATGCTTGCCGCGGGCCTGTGTGGGACATGAGGTACGGGATAATTAGGAGCTGGTATAAACATCTCCTTGCTCTGCCTTTCACACAGGGTTCGAGTCTCAGGACACTGTCCATGAGGGCATCCGTGAGAGGGTGGAAAGGTTTTGGAGTGTCACAGTCAGCTGTTGGCAGGTACCCACCCATTCCATCTGGCCAGGGGACTCATTCAGGGGCGGTTGTGGTGAAAATGGTCATTTCCATCTAGGTTGGGCTACATGTGAGACAATCCGGTGTCATCCAGCAGTCGGCTTGTGCGCGGCTGGATGACACTGGATGATCCTGTTGATTTGAGGTTGATGCCAAGGTCCTGTGGATTTGAGGTTGATGCCACGATGTGAAGATCCTGTTGATTTGAGGTTGATGCCAAGATGCCAAGGTCCTACGGATTGAGGGTGATGCCACGATGTGAAGATCCTGTTGATTTGAGGTTGATGCCAAGATGCCAAAGTCCTGTGGATTGAGGGTGATGCCACGATGTGAAGATCCTGTTGATTTGAGGTTGATGCCAAGATGCCAAGGTCCTGTGGATTGAGGCTGATGCTAAGATGCGAAGATCCTGTTGATTTGAGGTTGATGCCAAGACCCAACTTCTGAACCTCCTATTGCTGGGTGCCCATCACTCTCTGCTCCAGGGTAGAAACCCTAGGAGTATTCTTTGATTCCATCCTTTCAATTAAGGATCAAGTTAATTGGGTGATTATTTCTCTGGTTGAACCCATTCCCCTCTACATTCTTCACGGCCTCTCTGAGAGCTTGTCTCCCCTTCACGCTGAGGCACTTGACTACTCGTGCTCCACTGGATTAATTCCTGATCCACTTGATCCAGAAATAGCTGAAAATGATCCTCCCGCCTATCTTCTTCCTGCCATAGTGAAAATATTGGAAACTATTGTCACCCCTCAGCTGTCAGCTTATCTTGAGACCAGTCACATTGTACACCCCCCCCAGGCCGGCTTTCGCCCAGTGTCCGTGATGGTTGCACTTCATGATGATATCGCGATGTTACAGGACCGCGGAGAGACAAGTATTCTTATCTTGCTTGATGTCTCTGCGGCCTTTGACATCGTCGACCATCACAGACTCTTGAAGTGCCTTTCTGATGCTGGAGTTTCAGGTGCGCCTTTGAAATGGTTCTTTTCTTTTCTTTCTGATCACACACAGGTGGTGTCTCTTCCTCCTTTCACTTCTTCTATGGCAATTGAATGTGGAGTTCCACAAGGCTCGGCTCTTTCTCCATTGCTTTTTACTCTATATATGGTCGCACTGGCCAAACTCATTACAAGTTTCGATGTGCACTTTTTTACATATGCTGTAATACCCAGATTCTCTTCCGTTTAGACGCCCCCAAGTTAAAACTCCTGTTTATCTTAAGAGGAGGCTGCATGCCATGGCAAGCAAAGCTCTCGTCTATTGAGATCTAACCAGAGCAGCTTGTGATGCTCCCTCGCATGGCTACTTACCTCTGGAATAACTTGCCTACTTATTTGAGATACAGCAGCAGGTGAAAAACACCTAGACTTGAGACACCTGGCAAGTGGGAAAAACACCTACATTTGTGATATACCTGTAAATGGAGGACCACTTACAATTGGGACCTACTAAGTGCACAAGGGGGCGAACGAATAATAAGTACATGGTGTCGAACAGCAGAAGAAAGGGGGGTAACCGGTGGACACAGTGCAGTTGCGGTTTAATTAGTGGATGTTGATGTTGGAAGGATCAGAAGTGATGAGGGGTAGTTTAGGCTTCAAGAGCAAACAGTTTTTGAAGAGGCATGTTTTCCAGATCTTTTTCTATTTTAAGTATTTTTATTTTATTTGGGTTATTTATTGTGCCTAGAACTACATTTAAACACAGCAAAGCGCTGTCCATCTGAGGTTACTAGGACTGCATGTTAGGGTGCGAGTTACAACAGGGCTGTGTTACATTACAGTTAAGCAACAGCAGCAGAAATTAGGGGTTCATGGGTTCGGCTGAGGGTGGGATCGGAAGTGCTATTGTCCGTCAAGAGGAGGGTCTTGAGCACCATTCTGAGCTGCATGGGGGTGGACACGAGTCTTACGATAATGGATATCGCGTTCCACAGCCTGGAAACGTAGATCAGATCGAGAACGCCTGTTTGCGTGCACGCCATCCTAACCGGGTTCTGGTTTCATTTGGGGCATTGGCCGCCGGCGGTGATGACCATTGTGCATGGAGGATGCTTCTTATTGCTTTCAGGTTGGGTGCGGGTAGGCTGGTGAGCTGGACATTTCCACCATACAACTGACAAAGGATGAGGGACTGTACCGTGGAATGGAACTTATTGGCTAGAAGCAAGGGCTTGATTTTCTGCAACACAACTAGTTGGTTCCATATAGGTTTTCTTTGCTATGTTAGTTTTGAAAGTAAAATGGCTACCAACGTGGAATTCCATGGAGTTGGCACATGGTTTCAGCGGCCAGATGAAGCCCTCTAGGCTCATGGTTGGCAGACAGGCCTGGATCTGGAGCTGTTCAGTGATACAGGAGAGGAACAGGAATTCTGTTTTGGTGGGATTTACTGTGTGGTTTCTGCTGGACATGCAGTTATGCATCGTGGTGAGCAGGCCTTGGTGCAGATTGCTGTCTTTGATGGAAGATATTTTGAGGTAGAGCTAAGCACCATCTGTGAATTGGTGAACGTGAAGGTTGTGAAGGCGCGAGAGGGATTTCAGAAGATCAAGCGTGGGAGGGTGGATGCTTATCGGACTCCTCAGGTGACAGGCAGTGGGGGTAATCTTGATGTACCCATCTGGAAAAACTGATGCCAGTCTTCTAGGTATAAAATGAACCACTGGAGGTTCGTTCTCTTGGGATTGTGTTGTATGTCAATGAGGGTTGAATGGGGTCAAGTCCTAAAAGTTTAAGTTGGCAGACTCATCAACAAACACAAAGGGATGTGACATTGCCAGAAATTAGCATGTCAAGATAAAATATGCAGATTTCTTTCATTTGGCTTTGCATAACCACCCAAATTGCACAGGACGAATGGCATTTGCCTCTCATAAAATCAGCACAAACAAAACCAAGAGAGGATATTTTTTTCTACTAGTCTTTTAAAAAACGTTAAAAGGTGTGCATGTTTTTAACTCCAAGAACTAATACAAATGTTTTCCCTGGGACTTGCAGTACCGAAATGGGACATTTCACCTTTAGTTGTTTGTTATTTTTCATGTTATATAGTGCAGTGGTGAAGTGTCCGGCCTGCAAGCCTGAGGACAAGAGGACATTCAATGTTGCTCATTTTAGCTCGGGGGACTGAGTCCACCCTCCGAAAAAAGTGGGTGGACTCCGTCCACCCGCGTGTACCCATGACTTGAGCTCTTGGGTTGATCGTCCACTGTGTTGAAAGCTGCAGAGATATCATAGAGTACCAGTGGGTAAGGGTAGCCATCATCAAGCATATGATATAATAGGTTATCGCAGACCCGGGCATCGAACTGTGGTTCTCTGTGTCGTCTTGCTTCCAAGGCAAGCACGTTGCCCCTGAGCTATCCCCCCGTGAGCACATGCAAAGAGGTTCATCTACCACTTAGATGGTGGCAATCTCTGTGCTCCATATGGGTCTGAAGCCAGACTGGCAGGTTTGTAGTAGGTTGTTGGTGTTGATGTGTGCTTGAAGTTGAGTGGCTACAGCTCGTTTGCGGATCTTATCTAAGAAAGGAAGATGGGTGATGCTGTCATAGTTTCCGAGGTCATTAGATCCAGTGTTATTTTAGGAGCAGGGTACTTTTCCAATTTTGAGGATACTTGTAAATGTTCCTCGGGTGAGGGGCGCATTGACAATAGGTAGGAAGGGATTGTGCGCTTGTATGTAGAGAGTCTTGAAGATGAAGGCTGTCAGGATGTTAACCGAGTAAGAAGCGGGTTCGAGGGATGCTAGGGCGTTAGTCAGGTCCCCCATGGATAGATTTTTGAAAGTAGTCAATCGAGTTGTTTCACTCCGTGGGACGGGGGCGGCGGTGTGTGTAATGTAGATGGCGTTGGCGATTTTGTGGACATTGCTGATCTGGTCGATGGAGAAATTGTTGATAGTAGTAGACTTCTCGATGGAATGGTGGAATGGAAGTTTGCGAAGGGGGAGATGCGCCGTTTGACTGCTTTTGCTACATGTAAACAGTTGTAGTGTGTACATTTCAGGTTCAAGCAGACATCCTCTCCTGGTAGCACCTGCAATGAGCTTTCTGTGGATAAATGCGCAGTTGTGTTTTGATACAAACAGAGAGGGGAGATTCCAGAGCACTTGGATGCAAGGTCACTGCAGCTTGGGGTTCTCTTTACCCAAAACTTGGTGTGACATACCATGTACAATTAAGAAGAACCACGCGCCTACCTGCAGTGTGGTCCGTCAGCATTTCAGCTGTGCTTTGCAAGTTGGCTTCGGCAGGGGTCTTCTGGCAATACGGTTCCTTTCGTTGTCTGTAGGTGCTCCCGAGGTCTTTAAGGCGATTAGGTCAGACCATGACCTACGGTAGATGTACAGCATAGAAGCCCAGGCTTCTGTGCACCAACTATGAAATGACCTTTGACAAAAGTGCATCTGGATGAAATAAAACCATAGCAGAAAGGTCATGGGATGCAGAGGTAGGACATTGGAACATCTCCTAATTCCACACCACCGAAGAAATTCCACCAACTAAAATAGTGTATTTGATTTGGCCCGTTGTGTACACATTTAATTGTAATTGGTTATTTATAACGCTCTTAATACCCAGAGGTTTCCAAGTGCGGTCCGTGGATCGAACCTGTGTTGCTATGCGTCGTCTTGCTTCCAAGGAGAGCGCGTTGCCCCTGACCTATCCTCCTGAGACATTAAAAAAAGACTACTGTTTGAATAATGTTAAAACATTGTCACTGCCATATGCTGATACTTCTGTGAACATGAGCAAAAGCGCACTTTCAGTGCAAAAGGGGCAGTGCCCAAAATGCTGTAAGGGGCAACAACCCTGTGATCCGGCGTGATCGAGCCCATAGAAAAGCATGGGCTAAGTAGCAGTGTCATTTGTGAAGGTCACATGATTGGTCAAAACTGGTTATTGTAATGTATTCATTGCAAATTGTAGTGCTTCTGGGATTGCCACTGAGCAATCTTTCACAACTCTCAACTCCTTTGTCTAATGTGACCCTGGCCTTGGTTTGTGACTACACCACATCACATTTTATTTATTTATTGAAATGTTTTTTTATTACACACCTAATACCACACCTAAGTTTGGTTTCTAAGCACTGATCCGGGATTCGTGCCTCTGTTGATCTGCGTTGCCCCCGTGCTATCCTCCGTTCACGTACGCTGCATGCTCCTACATCTGCTGTACCCAATTGGCCAGGCAGACGTTCAAACCCACACCTGTCCACGCTCTCTCGCCATCAGCCGAGTCCATCCCCATCAACACGAGTTCTTACGCCACTTGTAAAATGGTCTGTTATGGCGAGTGTACGACTGGACGTGTGATGGACCTTCCTCCCGCTTCTAAGCACTGCAATTATTGATGTTTCGGGGCACAGTTATTTGGTACTCTGCATATCGATCTGGCATGGATGATGAGCTGTTCTGGCTGGGATTCAAACCCGTGTCCTGCTGGCTTAACACAGATCTCAGGATGGAACATTTCGATTGCACAGTTAGCTCAGTGTGTTCACAACAGCTCTGGCATGGAGATGGATGTTCCTGTATCCAGCAAAACATGCCTCCCCATATATTAGATCCGGAAAAAAAAAATCAATTTGCATCTTTCAATTGTTTTAGCACTCGGACTGCTTTAAACGGTGCCGAATAAGACAGGGTCGAGGCGCTTGCCCACAAGACCACTTGAACCTCTGTAAAATTGCTTCTTTGGATTGTATACTGAAAAAAATATTTTAATACAGTTTATTTTAATTTTAAAGGGGAAGTTCACCGTTTATACTTCACCAGCAACATTATAGAAAACGCTCCTCTCTTGGGCTACTTTCTAGGTGTTCATGATTAATCTTCTGAGAGGCAAATGTTTATGGGCCGAGGGTGAGAACCTCCCCCTCTACAGCCTTCTCCCTTGCCCTGCTGCTGGTGGGAGGCCACACTGAGTCATATCCATGTTCAGCCCTGTTTCGTTGGCATTGCAGTGCTTGCCCTTAGAGCCATGTTATCAATTACAAAAAAACAGGTGATTAGGCAAATTCTCTTTACACCAAATACAATCCATCAGAACAGAGCAGGTTTTTACATCGCTATTGTAGTGTACGTTTCTTATTGACCCGTGTGCTCCTTTTCTGCCCCGCTGTGTGATTATATAACGGCAAAGCTACAAACTAAGAGGCAGTGTTTTGCTGATGAGACGTTCTTAATGAATATATATATACATAAACTAGGTCATACGTCTGTTATCTGCTATTCCTATACGTTTAATAAAAGCAACAGCAAACATTTTAATTGCATCTCGTTTAAAGCGAGCACCGTAGTAAAGGATTAAATTTCATTGATTTATTTATTTCTAACGTGCCAACAGCCCGCACACATCACGGCTCACACCAAGACCTCAGACAAAAACATCTAGCACAAGACATCAAGCGGAGTAAATGCAGAAAGAGGGAATTCTATTCAAACAGTAATGTTTTCACTGGAACTAAAGGAAATTAGTTACCTGTTGATTTTTAAGGGTAATGAATTCATGCCTTCGGTGCCAACGATGGAAACGATCGCCCATTACCGTTCGTCTGTTTCTGGACACGAAAGAAACCAGGAACCAGAGGACCATGTCAATCCACCTCCTAAACCCGTTTCTCAAAGCTTGAAACTTCCGTTTCCTGGTGGACTCTGAATTGTCCATGGAACACCCAAACACATTCCTTAGTGATGCGTTTCCCATCTAAAAATGCTATCTCACGTATAGAATTATATAACATGGAACAAAGATGCATTTTTCTAAACACCTTTGTTTCTACTTGGCTCCGTTACTGCAATGCACTTTATCGTGGCCTGCCTTCGATGGAATACAAAGGTTTTGTCGTAGGAGAATTTGTCGAATTCAAATGCATCGCATTTTTTTTACGAATTTTGCCACAAATATTTGTGGGAGTTTGGGTAAGGATAATAATTAAGGTGGGGAAAGCCTCTGGGGTTTCGGGGGTCTCCCACGCATATATTTGCGGCTGAATGTAATAAAATGAAAAATACATTCGATGGATTCAAATTCGATGATTTTTCCTCGATGAAACAAGTACATTTTACTTTTTATTTTAAAATTTTATTTACAAAACGTAAAATCACATACATCTGAATACACTCCAGAAGACATTAAATTCCAAAATTATTAAAACGGTTTACAAAACTATATAGAGTAAAAGTTAAAAATCCCAACCAAATTCTCAACATTCAGTCACCCCCCATCCCCAATATACACAAGTACAATACCAAGTCTAGTATAGCTGAAGAAATTTACCCCAGACCTTCTCAAATAAACCCTTTTTCCCTTCTCCTCTGTAAAGTGTCCTCTCCATAGCCACCAAATCTAGCATTTCAGTCAACCACGTCTCAACATTCAGAGTCAAAACAGTCTTCCAGTTTCGCAAAATAATTTTCTTACCAATCATTGCCCCTCGGAACAACCACTTCTTCTGATTCATAGTAAGATCCCCAAGAGACACATCATTCCCCAATATCACCATTTTGAAGTCCAAAGTAGGTAAACCCTCAACAACCTCACCCCAGAACAACAACCTCACCAACCTACAGTTCCACAACATATGCTCCAACGTACCTGCCGCATGAATACACCTCCAACAATCCGAGCTCTCCGACATCCCCCTACTCACCATTCTCTCCGGCGTCCAAAAAACCTGGTTAAGAATCTTTTTCTGTCTCGACCTCTCCGTGAGCCCCAAAGGACATAACTTAACATTTTCACACATCTGGCGCCACAAATCTTCAGAAATATCCGAACCTATTCTCCTACCCCACTCCTCTCTTAGCAAGTCATTACCACTGTAATTTGACACAATCTCCTTATACACTCGACTGGCGAGGCCACCTTCCCTCCCAATTGGTTTCATAGTAAACAAACACAAATCAATTCTCCGGTCAAAGTCCACAACCCCAATTGGCCATTTTAACCTTACATAATCCGAGGCTTTAAAATTCTCTATGTCAAAGCGCAGTTGCAATTCCCTTGCTGTCATCCAAACACCATCCTTAAACAGATCAGCCGTCCACCGCATTGATTACAACTCATACAAAACGCATCTGCCCGACACATTTTTCACCTAAATGAACATGGTCTTCTCTACATTTTTGAAACCTTTGCTACTTCTTACAAAGAGCAGAGATTTAAAAGCACAGTTCCTTGCTCGGAGAGCATACTTCCAAATAAGGCCCACTGTTTTAACAGCATAAATTTCCCCCTCGGGCGATCATTCGTTACTAGTTGTGCCTCATTTTCAGTGATAGCGTCTTGGCGGCCGGTCCGTCTCTCACGTGGCAGCTCCCCTTTGGAATTCATTGCCACGTCACCTCAGATTCATTGAGAATCATTTACTCTTTCATAAAAATCCGAATACATGGCTTTGTATCTATATCCTTTGATAAGTCCCCCACATCCCACTCCACACCCCCAAGATGCTTAGCGTCCTGCTGTCTAAGACAAGTTATCGTAAGCATAACACATGAGCCTGTGGTTGTGTTCTTATTTGACAGCTAGTGAGATAGTTCAGCTGGTTGAGCACGTATTGCTGCAATCTGTGTGTGGTTTGCGGGTTACAGGTTCGAATCCTGGCAAGGCCAGCTCCTCTTTTCATCATTTTGAGGTCAATAAATTAGTACCAACGACAGTTGCATGTAAATAATCTTTTGGCTAAAGCGCTATGTAAATGGCAAATCAATATCATTCTTGGCGCTGTAAACCCATTGAGGAACAGAAGACCCTTTGAACGAGGGTGAAGAGAGGTTTCATCCTGCCGGGGAATCCTCTTCTATAAATAGTGTGCCCTCATTGCCTATGAGATGTTTGCCCAAATCTCTACATTTCCTGGTGCTCTAAGTATATATGCATGGTTGGCAAGTTGTCCTGGCACATGGGTGCCAACTTTTGCTTGGGACTAGAGGGGCGACATTGCTTTTACTGTCTCCATACCGAATCCCAGGGGTGTTGCTAGGTCTGGAAAATATCCGGGGCTAGTCTAATGTTGGAACTGCTGGGACTCGGGGCTAGCTAGCCTTTTGGTTGTAGCTCATGAGCTTTTATCCGGGGGTTACAACCAGAAGACCCAGGTCTGTAGCCGCCCCCCAGCCCTCCCTATCGACGCCTCTGCCGATTCCGTCAGCTGAATGTGGAAAAAGCGCCACGTATTGTAAACAGCTTTGTTTTTAAGGTGCCTAAGGGAACATGCAGGGAGGCTGTTTTGTAGTACAGTAGCTGTTGCTATGGCGAAGGGTCGGGGACGAACCCCCAGGAATTCTAACATATGCAGGCAGTCTGCACAGGCTCTCTGGAGATCTGCATATATGTGTACCAGGCCCCATGGGATTAACACGCTGGGTTAGGGGAGGCAAACGTTTGCGTTTTAGCGGCACAACAGTAACCTAGATGTCTACATGCGGACCATCTGCTCAATGTGAGAATTCTAAAGCCCACCAAAGCTAACAATGAGGGTAAACCACTTTCCACAGTCTTCACCCGACATCGCTACTTCATTAATACTTGTTTTTAAGCATATGCAGAAATAGACCTCTAAAGCAATTTCCGGTAAAACCTGGCATTCCCTGCGCAGGAAATGTTGCATTCCTGTGCATATTGTAAATGCCTGACTACAAGTCCCAAAATGCAACATCCACCCCTAAAAGTCCGGAACAGTTTATTATTTCACGGTGGACACTTGACAAATTGACACCTCGAGGAGCTTCCTGTAGGTTTTACCCAGTTAAACTTTTAGATGCATGCACCGAAGAGACTTTTGTGATAAACTGATCGGATTCAGCATTTGCCAAAGGCAGGCATCCTGTTGCACATTTGCGCATTAAACAATCCACAGTATGGCCTTATAGACTGAGGGAAGGGGCATTATCAGAAGCGATAATGACCATTCCTGAGGGGTCTAATGCGATTAACACATAGGGGTAGGTAGTAGCAATATAGTGTTAATGGTGAAGTAAAATTATTACATTAAAAGTGAGTAAATAGCCAAATGGAATTAGTAAATTAAATGCGGTTTTATTTTGTTGTATTTAAATAACATGGTTGTCTTCATAAGTTAAGCACTTTTATTGTAACTTGGTTGAACTGGAACATCTTTGACATCAGCATGCATTAGGTGCCATGGGAAAGCACACGGGTTCTCTGCGAGGAAGTGAAATCAGGGTGCTGGAAAACAAAAAAGGTCTTCCCAGAGAGGAAGTGTCTTGTTGAGAGCAATCGTGCCTGGAAAATGCATTGTTGCTTCCTTGTGTACTCCTGATAATAGAATCTATCAGATGCAGGCAATACCAGTAGTTATTGACTGCACTCTAAGCATTCTGATTGGCTGAGAGGAGGTCAGTAACGATCTCGGTGTGCTAATAATACTTTAGTAGAGCTGTTCACATGTCTTCGGCAGTCGTTGATTACACTGCTGCCCGTTAAAGGTGCATTCTCGGAATCAAAGAGTGTGAAGAATTTGCTGCCCAGCATTCCTGTGGCAAGAGTTGCTGGGATTGCCTTATAACCCTTGCATGGCTGACTGAAACATTGCTCTTTCCCTTCACTAAGGAGCTTCTGCGCGCGGGGCCAAGTTACTCTCCAGCATGAGCGTAATTTTGAGGGGTGGTGGGGTAAGGGTGTGTGTCGCCCCTATCTTTCATGGCACACCATTTTGTCGCCCTCATTTGGCAGAGGCCCCTTTCCTTTACAAGTGGTGAACCCCTAACATTTTCAGCAAAGTTACTCCACTGCGTTCCACTTCCCTCTTTACCTGTATCTACTATCCACCCATGAGGTGTAACTCCTCGTGCCAAGACGTGTATCCTCATTGCATGCTGGGACTTGTAGGCCAATACTTAAAATGGGGAAAGCAAGGCCCAGCATGCAATGGGAACCCCCTGGACTGGCCGAGGCGTCACACATGACACAGGTGAACTTTCCAGCTACATGGAAGTGTCCAGAAGCTGGAACAAAAGTCCTGCAGCAGGAGGGTGGACCTGGAGGGAATTATCCAGCATGTATATCTTCTTCCATGTATGAAGGCTAAAGCATTCGCGGATCCGTGCATGTGGGTCGTCTGCACATACCTGGCCAGAATCGCTGCACGCTCAGGTGAAGCCAAGCGTTCCCTCCAACATCTGCCTCCCAAACCCTCCTTCCGCTCCAGTTCCCAATGTCCGCGGTCTCCATTGCGAAGCAGTGTTGCAGTCACATACAATAGCCAGGATGGGCTTGAAGGGAAGCTTCCGGAGAGTGTATTAGGAGAGGCTGCCAGGCGGAAGTAACGCTCAGCAGAATGAGTGCACCTGTTCCGGAAGCTGCCGCCCTGCAGAGCCTGCAGTAGGCGCTCCCATCTCCCGCGCATTTCAAGCCCGGCTGCACCGCGCTTCAGCCTCTTGCAATATGTAGCCATCGTTCTCGGTCATATGACTGCAAAGATCAAAGGTGATCTCATCAGGCTGGGGGCTATTAAGACATTTCAGGTAAATAGCACTGCTCTTCGCACGCGCTTAGCGCCCGACTCATCGAATGTTTGCACGGTTCAAAGTGACTTTGCACTGCGGAAAAGTGACTTTGCACTGCCGACACTAACCCTGATTCATGGAACTGTGCAAAGTGAATTTTGCAGTGCAAGGTCAGGGCAAATGGTCATTTTTGCAGTACCAAATGAATCGGGCCCAGAACTGCTGAGTTTTTATAGCACCAGCCTAGCAGTGAAGCAGCGAATCGCGTTACAACAAGGGGTACAATAGGGTTATAGTATATCAGTACCCGGCGAGGGCACAATCAGAATGAAAGATGCATTCTGATTGGCACTGGTAGCCCCTCAGCCAATGAGGAGGCTCGAAGCGGGGCCATCCCCGCTCCGAGCCTCCCCACGGCTGAGAGGCTGCCTTCGCTCCCCGCCAGGGACTCACGTAAGGCTTTTTTAATAATATTAATAATTCAGTGATTAATATAGCGCTTGCTGTTCTATTACGGCAGCCACTCAGCACTGTAATAATTGCTGTCAGTATTATTACCCACTCTGGGTACTCCATTTACCTATCTGATTCAGGAGGGATAATGAAGGACTGAGTCGACCTTCGCAGGGTATCAAACCCATGGCGCATGGCGCATGGCTCTGCCCTGTTCCCGGGCGATCGTCTTTTGCCTGCGTGTGCCCTATGGTATGCGCGCCCCTGTGCGCATAAGCGATTGTGCTCTTCTGGGACTCTGGAAAGCAGTATGCCAGATCCGTGCTGGCTGTGTCCTATTAAGCTAAAGTGGTGTCTCTGGGGGGGGGAGAGAGAGACATGCCAGAGAAGCCCTGCTAGTCAGGCCTCAGCTGGTCAACCTCCCCACCCCCCACTCCCCGCCAGAGCTTTGGCTTAATCCTTATGAAATCTTAAACTATTTTGAACAAGCTGGCAAGACATCTCAGTGGGCTGAGGCCTGCTGCAGAGTCGCCTGTCGACTGAAGGCCAAAGGGCAAAGGGGTGCTTTTGAGCGGCTCAGCTTTTCATGCTTTGCGGTGGATAAAATGAGTACCACTGAGTTGGTCGATATTGTTAGAGGATATTGAAGGGGCAAGCCAGTTACCAACGTACAATACGTAGATAGTCACCACCAGCATTGCTAATGTAATATTTCATGATTTCATGTGTATTCAGTGATAAGCTACCGGGCGCACAATATGCAATGTCAGCGCTCTCTCGCTCACCCTTCCTGCAATAAGCGGCGGTGCGTGTCTGTTTGCTGGTCCAATAGCACAGCGAGGACAGCGCTCGCATTGACGTCTATGCAGAGTCTGCTGACGCATGTTCGGATCCCGCCAGGGCTAAGCTCGGCATTTCATCCTTCACATGGGTAATAATAAACCGCGCTCAGATACCTGAGTGTTCGTAGCGCTACATAAGTGCTAAATTATTATTATTATTTGTGCTAACGCTAGCCGCGCCTTTGCGCTAACATGCTACGTCGCTATTTATTAACGGAAAACACACGTGAATGAGCGTTGCAAATTATTTTATTAAGCAATTCTCGTGCACTTTGCGCCCCAGTTTCTGCGCCATGATTTGTATGATGTGGAAATCATGGCACCTGAAAATTACACCTTTTAAACGGCTGCAGATCATTGACATAAATATTTACTACCATTTAAACAAAAAAATAAAATAAAAGTGAGGGTGACTGTGTGTTAAAAATACCTTAACTTTTTACAAGGGACTAACAGAACGCTCATTTACAATTAAGAAATAATAGGCAGGGATGTCATTTCACCAAAATGCCAGGGGTAGCGGAAGTGACATCACACAACCTTTGACCTCAGATGACATCACAGCAAGTGATGTCATTTGACCGCCCACCTCTGAGTGACATCATGGGAAGCGATGGGTCACGACCTTTCACCCCTTGACAAAACAAGTACATTACGAAAAATATGGTTCCGATATCACTACAATGAGATGTACATTTCATACAAGAACGGATCACCATATGTATCGTTAATATCAGTGTGTCTAGGCCCATATTACCAAATTAGTGTGAATGCAAGCAGACGTCCATGGCCAAATGATAATGATGTGTTATTATATAGCACTTACACTTAAGCGCTTTACATAGAACAAATATACAATATCACCCAACCTGTGTTGGTACTTCTTTATGATACCATAGAGGGGTCAAAGGCTGAGTTGGGATGTTTAGGAACAGGCTAAATTAGTGATTCAACCCCCCCCCCCACACCACTGGTGCATGAAATAAACCTTTAATGAGCCTAGCAATTATTGGGATTAATTCCAGAAAGACAAATTATTTGTTAATCCTATTCTTTCTTATTTAGGGTCAGTGCTCAACGTGTTAGACTTGTGGAGATCCCTAGTTTTTTTTAAGCGGCCTGGACAAGAAAGCCAGCCACCCCAGAAACAAAGAGCCAGATGGCGCCGGCCACAGCCCAGGAGCTTCCATTACATTTCTTTTTTTCCTAGGGGTAGCAAGGGAGACCTCAGGGGTCGCAACTGCGACCCCTGGTGACCCCCAAATGACATCCCTGATAATAGGTCCGGTGCACAAAGCATTTTTAAAAGCGATTGCACCATTGCAAAATACTTAGCCCCAATGTGTTTAAAGTGCTCAAAACACTTTTTAAGTGACGTTTTCTTGACAGCCCCGAACACTGGTAGGCTGTCAATCAATGGGAAAAGTAATCAGCGCCAAGCAATTACCTATAAGCCTCGTGCATGACCCCACCCTGAAGCGCACCTCATTATTATGCAGACTTGCCTATCGATATTGCAGTCTCCGCGGCACTTTGCGCCTGGTCTTACCTCCCCCACTCCTCTACAAGCACATCACTGACTGTAATTGCAATAAACACTTCCCTTGCCCTGGCGACAATGTGCACCTCCTCTGCATGGAAACATAAGGTCACAAGCTTACATCATAGGCGTGCAATGCTCTTCCTTTGCATGCAACCACAAGGTCACAAGCTTACATAATAGAGGTGCAACGCAGGTCCTCTGCATGAAACCACAAGGTCACAAGCTTACATCATAGGCCTGCGACGCACCTCCTCTGCATGCAACCACAGCTGTCACAAGCTTACATCATAGGCCTGCGACGCACCTCCTCTGCATGCAACCACAAGGTCCCAAGCTTACATCATAGGCGTGCAATGCTCTTCCTTTGCATGCAACCACAAGGTCACAAGCTTACATAATAGAGGTGCAATGCAGGTCCTCTGCATGCAACCACAAGGTCCCAAGCTTACATCATAGCCCTGCGACGCACCTCCTCTGCATGCAACCACAAGGTCCCAAGCTTACATCATAGGCGTGCAATGCTCTTCCTTTGCATGCAACCACAAGGTCACAAGCTTACATAATAGAGGTACAACGCAGGTCCTCTGCATGCAACCATAAGGTCCCAAGCTTACATCATAGGCCTGCGACGCACCTCCTCTGCATGCAACCACAACTGTCACAAGCTTACATCATAGGCCTGCGACGCACCTCCTCTGCATGCAACCACAAGGTCCCAAGCTTACATCATAGGCGTGCAACGCTCTTCCTTTGCATGCAACCACAAGGTCACAAGCTTACATAATAGAGGTACAACGCAGGTCCTCTGCATGCAACCATAAGGTCCCAAGCTTACATCATAGGCCTGCGACGCACCTCCTCTGCATGCAACCACAAGGTCCCAAGCTTACATCATAGGCGTGCAACACACTTCCTTTCCTTGCCACCACTAGGACCCAAGCTTACATCATAGACGTGCGACGGACCTCCTCTGCATGCAACCACAAGGTCCCAAGCTTACATCATAGACGTGCAACGCAGGTCCTCTGCATGCAACCACAAGGCCACAAGCTTACATCATAGGGGTGTGACGCAGCCTTTCCTGTTTCTGAGGTAAAAAAAACAAGTAACAAGGAGTTGTATAAGAACAGATGTTATGTTATGTTGATTTATACCGCACACCGCTACCACCCACGGGCAGTCGCCAGACTCTCGAGTGGCTCTGAAAGAGAGGGTGGTTTGGGGGTTAGTGAGGATAGGATGAGAGGTTAGGTGCAGAACCAGGAGGAGCTTGCATCTGTGAGTGTTGTTTTGCATGTGGGAGTTGGAATGAGGGGCCCTGTGTGTTGTAACTGTATGGGTAATACTCAGTGCCTCGGGTGTGTGTTAGTGTTTGTGCTGGTGTTAGTGTGGTGTGTAATGTTGAGGTGGGTTGTGGTTGTGGGAACTGGTTACATTGTTTCCATAAGGAATCCAGAGTCACCGGTGGCTGCTGCTGTATGACTATTCTATTCGAAAGAGTTCTTATATAACGCCACACGACCATCAGGGCACTCGCATACAGAAAAGAAAGAAAAACATACAAATGGCAACAGCACATATCTCAGCCTATCAATCACATATCAATAGCAGCCACAGGTGTCTCAGGGTGATTAATCAACTCCTCAAACAAAAAGGAAGGTTTTTTGTCTCTTTTCAAATTTTGCCTGCGACATTGACCTGAGCAGAAGAGGCAGTGCACTCCACAGGGGCGGTGCCAGAAATCAAAGTTGGACTCGCCAATCTTTTTCCATAAAGTGCAAGGTTGAGTTAGAAGCTCTTGATTGTTAGAGCGTAAAGAGCGCCCAATAGGGGCTAAAAGCATTAAAAGAAATTCTCTGCTCATTAGGAAGCCGTTGTATTTTCCTACGGGCCATGTGTATATGTGCCCGTCTGTTCAAGCCACGGACCGCACAAACCACCCCATTTTGAATTACCTGAATTTTCTTTATATTTGCCAGAGTGGTGCCAACTAAGAGGCTATTACAGTAATCCACTTTTGAAATAACAGTTGCTGTGGCAATCGACGCCCTATTGTTTTCTGAAAGGTACGATACTTGCCACAGCAGATGGGCCATGTAAGCACAGGAGGTGCTTAGATATGAGACATGTTTCTAAAGTGTTTTTACAGACTGCGACACCTCAATGGGGTAACCTGCAAAAGGAAAAGAACTACATTGAGGATCTATGTTCTTCAATTCTGTACTTTTACCCATGATCATAATTTCTTTTTATTCATCATTAAGGGCAAGGGAATTCATCGCCATCCAGGATTGGATGGCCTCAAAAACCTCGCTTACTCTTGCTAAATCATCAGCATTCGACCGAGTTAGTTCCAGGGCGATCTGGGCATCTGTTCTGCTTTCCAGACACGTGTAAAAACCTCGGAATGACTCACCCTATTACCCAGAATGAAAGTTCTTGGACTCAGGAAGGCACAAATACACACATAGACCATTAGTTAGAATATAACTGTCTCTTTACACACCCTTCATTCATACTCCATAAACATACACAAGACAATTAAATAAATGCAATTTATTGCACATAGATAGACTTATAACAAATACATCACCGTTAGTGCAGCTGTAGAGAACACCTTCCTCTCAACCATGGCAACACCTCCCAGTCCCAAGACAGGTAGGCAGAGTGATCCCATCAACTAATGGGTCTGGAGTGGAGCGTCCTCCCTTCAGCAAGGATTTTCCTTCCCAGGATTCCAACTACCTTGGCAGATTCTACCTCTCTTCTTATGGGGTCAAAGTTCCCGCCCACCATAGGTTACTGACTGCCTCTGGCCGGAGTGAACCACAGTAAGCATTGGGAGTACTCTCAGAGTCCAAAAATCCAGACAGTGGAAAAGCCCAGCTCGTCTCTCATGCTCTCGTTCCCAGCACCCCTTACCAGCGCACCTGAACATCTCTGCCTCCCCTCTCGGCTCGTCCTTGGATGTGAATTGGAAAACTATCCTACGTATTGAGCTCATCTACTTGTCATGTCCACTGGCCTGGAAACACAGACCCCGTACCATCAGGGGACAAGGGCAAGGGGTGACACAACTTCTCATTGTCCCTTTGGGACAATACAGCATAGGAAGCACAGCTGGACTCAGTCCTGGCGCCTTTGGTGCCAGGGTCATGAACGAATAGAAAACTGACACACTTTATTTTGTGCAAAGTACTTTATTTTCCTGCAAGAACCTACACTTGCATTTAATTGGGTGTGGATACAGGGGAAGCTGGATTACACGTTCAGCATCCTTTAGTAGTGGCAGGGTGCGGCTGGTGAGCCAAGGCTAATGGGCGTGGCCAGAGCTAGACTATTTAAGCCCACCCAGTCTTCATGCAATTGCTTTGCGTTATTCTGCGCTGATGGCAGCGTAACGCTCACCGCGCCTGAGCGCATCTTACCTTGTTTCCATCTACCAGCTTCAGCATCTTACCTTTCTTTCCAGCTATTGGTGGCCCAATTTATCGCGACATGTGGTGTCTGTGCACAACATAAATCTCAAAACTAAATCCAGCTGGTCTACTGCATCCATTGACCGTACCGCCAGCACCATGGCATACGTTGTCAATAGACGTTATCACAGATCTGTCTCCCTGCAATGGATATAATACCATCTTAGTTGTTGTGGATTTGTTCTCCAAAATGGCCCATTTTATGCCATTAAAAGGACTCCACGCTGCTTTTGCCCTCACCACTGTGTTTTTGGAACAGATTGTCAGATTACATGGATTCCCATCAGTACTAATATCAGATCGAGTAACCCAGTTTGTCTCAGCACTCTGGAGGAGATGCTGCAAGATAGCCAAAATCGATCTCTGGTTATCCACTAATCACCATCCTCAAACCGATGGACAAACCAAACGGACCAACCAGACCTTGGAGCAATATCTAAGGAGTATGTTGCAACAAACTGAGGAATCCTGGAAAGACATACTTTGGTTGACTGAATATGCCTACAACAATTCCATTCACACTAGCACCGGACAGACTCCATTCTATACAGTGCATGGTCAACATCCTCGAACATCCGCTTTTGATTCACTTGACGAATTGGAAATACCAGCAGTGACAACCTTACATAAAACCATCACTCAGATTCTTAGAGAAGCAGCTGAACATTTTGCCAGAGCTAAGGAAAAGCAGAAAACGTTTGCAGACCGACACCGAAGGGAGGCCCCATATTATCAGGTCGGAGACAAGGTTTGGTTAGCCTCCAAAATCATTCCCCAGAAA
Organism: Ambystoma mexicanum; assembly: GCF_040938575.1. Taxonomy (NCBI): domain Eukaryota; kingdom Metazoa; phylum Chordata; class Amphibia; order Caudata; family Ambystomatidae; genus Ambystoma; species Ambystoma mexicanum. Next base: position 56,534,270 of record NC_090923.1, read on the forward strand.
GGACCACAAGACTTCTGTCCCTGATATCTGGGGTATCCTATCAAAGCCATGATAAACACTGCTGCCATGAAATTTGAACTACCACCTAACATGCAAATCCATCCGGTAATCCATGTTTCACTCCTGACACCAATGAAACCAGGAACTCGGATTGAAACACCACCCGAGCCCGACATCATAGAAGGAGAACCGGAATACAAAGTCAAGGCTATTCTGGATTCTCAAGATAGTGCGATCTAAATTGTACTACCTTATATAATGGAAGGGTTATGGACCTCAAGATCGTACCAGGGAACCCAGCGAATTCATACATGCTCCACGACTGAGCAGACAATTCCATCACAACAATCCCACCAAGCCAGGACCAGGAGAAAGAATACCCGTGAGAGGGGCCTTGAAGGGGAATGCTGTCATGGTCACTAGCCCGGAAACACAGACCCTGTACCATCAGGGACGAGGGCAAGGGGTGACACAATTCTGTTTGTCCAAAGGGACAATACAGCATAGGAAGCCCAGCTGGACTCAGTCCTGGCCCCTTTGGCGCCAGGCTCATGAACGAATATAAAACGGACACACTTTATTTTTTGCAAAGTACTTTGTTTTCCTGCAAGAACCTCCATGTGCATTTAATTGGGTGTGGCTACAGGGGAAGCTGGATTACACGTGCAGCATCCTTTAGGAGTAGCAGGTTGGGGCCAGTGAGCCCAGGCTAATGGGCGTGACCAGTGCTAGACTATTTAAGCCAGCACAGTCTTCATGCAAGCACTTCACGTTATTCTGCACTGATGGCAGCGTAACGCTCACCGCCGCCTGAGCGTATTTTACCTTTCCAGCTACCAGCTTCAGCATCTTATCTTTGTTTCCAGCTACCAGCTTCAGCGCTCGTTACCAGCTTCAGCATCTTACCCTTCGTTTCCAGCTACCTGCCTCGGCACTTACCTTGGAACCTGCTTTCAGCTGCACGCATCATCGTTGTCGCTGGCATTCTTCATCCATCGCCAGACTTCCGGAAAACAGCGCTCCAACCCTGACATCGTGGCAAGGCGGGCAGTTCATCCGAAGACGGAGCCTGCAAGGGAAAAAGATAAAGACAAGGTTACAGTTCGTTAAGATATAGCATTTAAAGTCACACTTTTGACAAATCTTCACGCTCAACCGTAACCCAACACTCACCTTCTGTTGGAGCATTGTGGACTCCATTCTCGCCCAATTTGGCCTGGCTTTGTGCACCATAACTACTGCAGGGCTGCATTTCACCTATTGGGAGAAAGCAGAGGATAGACATCATTAAAAGATACAGACAATAATCAAGAATCAACATCACAATACTTAAAAGCCAAAAGACACCTACCATCAGAAGGTTAGCCACTGCTGGTCTGGGCTGCCATGTACATTGGGCCAGTGAAGGAACTCGGTCCATCAAGAGCGCCCCTGCAGTGAGAAGCAGGATGGAGAGCTCATCATCATTATTCAACAGGTGAGACTATATGGGTTGGCGCATGCTCACCACACTTTGGGAAGAAGGGTTTGAGAGAGACAGCAGTCACATAGCAGCATTCTCACAATCTCATATATCCATGCAGGAGCAGTGTCATCAACTGTCACAGCAAGCAGCATATTTGTGGGAGAAGGAGCCTGACAAGGGTGATCCACTTCCAGGGAGGTCTGCAACCGTGCCCCAACATCCCCGCAGAGACCAGGTGAGCGTAACACTACTTCACACCAAAATATCACAAACACTACAAAATACATGTCTGCCTTCTAACTGAACACGCAGTAAATGTAGACTTTCATTGCGGTTTGGAATTGCATGTCCAAAATGGCTGCACACTGACACCATGTTTTAGCTCATTTTCGCTCATGCACTACAGTATCATCAGCATAATTAGTGAATATCACACCAAGAGCATCCAGGAGGTCGAAAAATGGTCTAGAGTAAATGATAAACAACAAGGGCTAGAAGCAGGATCCCAGAGGTACCCCACACACCATGGGGACCTCCATCGACTAGAAATCTTCCTTTACTCCTCTTGAAAGTCTGGGACCAAGAAATGATTTAATCCATTGAACAGCCATGTTGGAGCATTTCCCGATCTCAGCCAATAGACCATGATCAAACAAATCGAAAGCGGCCGGGAGATCGAATAGTAGCAGCAGAACCAGGCCACCCTTATTAATGATTTTAGTTACATTAGATTTCATGTCTAGGGGTGCTGTCTCGGTGCTGTGCATCTTGTGGAAACCTGATTGACCAAAGGCGAGAATTCCTTCCTGTTCAACAAACTCCTGATACTGATTGCAGGCTAATGTATCCATGATTTTCAATAACAAAGGAACATTTGTAATTGGTCTGCAATTTACTGGATTGTCAGGCTCAAGATTCTCTTTTTTCAGCAATGGTGATATCCATGCTTCCTTCAGATTTTCAGGGACAAGTCCCTCTATAAAAGAACGATTTATCAAACTGGTAACATGGGAAATGAAAGAAGACAGGAACTCCTTAAAAGAGGAGGCTGGAAAAATGTCTCCTTTACAAGAAGTCGGCTTCATTCTTTTTACAGTGTCTAGAACAGTTGTGTCAGATATTTCTTTAAATGAAAAAGATATAGATGAGTCAGAGATGGACATTGATTGATTATATAAGATCTTCTTTTCTATAATTGGGAGCTTGTTTACTCTATCCATGATGGAAGCTTGATGCTGAACTATTTTCTGTATAAAGCCATTGTGAATTTTTTGACACTAGTCATTATCGATATTAACATCTGGCTCTGATGATGGATCTTTAGATTCATGCAAAATGACAAACAGTTGCCTTGAATTTGAGCTGGCTGTCATTATCTGCTCTTTTTGTTTGGCCTCTTTGGCCTTGAAAATAGTAGTCTTGAGGCTTTTTACTGCTGCTTTGTAAATTTCACGCGTACAGGCCAAAGGATGCTTTCTTCAACAACGTTTGACTTTACGTTTGGTTTTCTTAGCCACTAGAATGTCTGACGTGAACCATTTTTGTTATTTTTAAAGATAACATTCTTAGCTGTGCTAGGGTGTTAAAGGCATTATGGTTGTCTTCCGAAAAAGAGGAGTAAAGTCCTCTAGAGATAAATTATCTTCTAGAGGCAAAGGATTGGGAGTAACCAGTGCTTCAAAAGTCTCACACGTGACCTTCCGTGTATTTCTAGTTGGAATTAGTTTTGGGCATTGTATGTTATCTTTGATAATATTACATGAAAGAAATAAGTCAAACTGGATGCAGAAATGATCTGACCAAATAAAATTGTATGTTTTTATAGGTGAGATATCTTGATTTTTTTGTCACAGCCCAGTCCAGGGTAATCCCCCCTATATGAGTGGGTGTATTCATGTGCTGTTTAATGCCCAGACCATTTAGGATGTTCATGAGGCAGGATGCAGCCTGATCAGAAGGATCATTGACCCATAGGTTAAAATCTCCGAAATCGATAAAGAAGACAAAGGTTTTAGAGTCGGTCCAAGAAATGCTAATAATTTTTCCTCAAAAAGACGTGTCAATTTAGGGGGACGATATAGTACCGGAATGTGAATTGTTGTTGTAGGAGTCAGAACCAGTTTAAGTAGCATGGAATCACAAGCATCCAATTCTGGTATTGCCGAAATAAAAATATGCCTATCTTTTTTAAAATAAATTATGGCCATGCCACTCCCTCTTGCATCCTGGTGATCTGAGTGCAAGATACTATAACCATAAGGGGTTGCTAATTTTGGCAGAATGTAGGAAAGCTTTCTAAATCCAAGTTTCCGTATTCACCATAATGTCTACGTTAGCTTCAGGTATATAGTCCGATAACTCAACTGCCTGGCAGTCAAGTAAGAAAGTATTCAGTAAGATGTTTTTTACAGACAATACCTCAGTCCCTTTAATAGGTTTAAAACTACTTAAATGTGTTTGAGTCAGTGTTTGCAATTTACATTGTGCACTAACTTTAGCACACAGCTCAGGAGGTGGATATATAATAGTTTGTCCCAAACATTGGGTTAACTGTTTTTTCTGCTCAGCATGGCTTTAAATGCTCCAAGAAGGTAGATAGCAGTCATGCTGGGCATTTACAAGTCTATTTCTTTGAATGTATGCAATAAGGTCTAATCGGGAGCTCATGGCAGTATTATTATAAAAAATAGGTCAGAAACCAGAAAACGGGGAGGTTGTAGTAGACCATGACCAGAAACAGCAGAGTAACAGTGGCACTTATCGTACACTAACCAGCACAAACCAGCCCCAACACGCCGGCACTGCAAGGATTTGCACAAATTATAATTTAAAATCTATACAAAATTTCTCATAAAAAATACTTTAAATATCAGGATGGTAATATCTGGAGTCTTGGTGTGTACTATGCGTTGTTGACAGTTTTATGGACTATGTGGCGGGTGATTCACTCTAGGTGTGCTTCCAGAATCTCAGAGAGATGATGGGGTGTGAACATTGAGTTGATTTCTGGTATGGTTATGTGTAGTGTGGCTAGCCCAAGCTCTAGTGTTGTGGCATTGGTTATGTTAGAGGAGCAGGATGGGGAAAAGGGTTAGTAAATCGGGTGGTTTGGTGGAGTCTCTGGTGTGACTCATTGGTTGTCGGCCCATCTCGCCTCCTCTCCAGGTCTTTGTTGAATTCTTTTGCTGGTATGGACGCAGGTTGGTGTTGAAACCTAGATTGTTCCTTGCTGTTTGTCCAGGTAAGTTGTGGATGTAGGGTGCAGAACTGATGTCTGCTTGTTTCCCTGGGGTAGCAATGGAGTTCTAAGTATAGTGGGGTGGGTGCTCTGTTGGGCGGCCATGTTTATAAGTGGGCAGGTTACATTTGCCCTGTTTGTGCCCTGATGTCATTTACAGTACTTCCAAACTCTGAAAGAGTTTTATTGGAAAGCGCAAAAACATATCACAGGGTTATTGGAACATGGCACAATACCTCAACATATTAAGCGTTCAACCAGACATCTGTGTTCAACCTGCAGCACATTGGTCAGAATCCTGGCCATAATCTTTATTATGTCAATAAAGTGCGAACTATTACATTAACTAATACTAACACCTAATTATGTGAGATATATGTATGGGACCTGATAATACAGGGAGTTCTGCCCCCAATCAATAGTGCCACACCAAGATACCCACACGTTCTATCTAGCCATGACTGTGACTCACCTGCAACCAGTGACTCACTCACCCTTTAGCAATGTGAAGCCAAGAACTAGGCTGCTGTACAGAAAACACATATTTGTATTCATTATTCTGGAAAATGTAATAGTTACACTACTTTACATGATACACCACATTCTCTGTGGCACCAAAACAAAGATTCAATATAAATAATTCACCTTCTGGGGAATAAACAGTAACAAAAGATCTGAGATTACACCACATGTGTGTTTTTGCTTTTCATTCTGCAGTAAATAGACAGGTAAAATGCACATTTGAACACTTCTGTCACACACAGAAATCTCTGTCAAAATAATGCAGCTCCTTAAAACTTAACAGAATAATGTAACACCACCATATACTTTGCATGAGGTTCACTTTACACCACTTTTAATTTAAATTAAAAGCCCCTCTTTACTACTGGCAAGAATTGTGCAGGGCTCTTTATTTTAATCTCCCTGTGCGCTTTGCAATGCTCATAATGTTATAGCACAACAAACTTTTAAAACAAACTTTTCATCTAATTTTGTTGAAAATATTTTACATCCCCATTCTGCAATGCAACATCTCCCTTCTCTCAGGGAACACTTTCCCACTTTCTGTAGAAAGAGCACTTTTCTAATCAGGGACATTATTCACTTCCTTTGGGAAAACATGTTTTGTCCCAGCACACAAATACAGTTATTAATTTGGGAGCCCTCTGCCTTAATGCAGGGTTCAGGGGAATCAGAAAGTAGTAGGGCAGGTCATTTTTTAAGCACCCCTCCATTTAGAGAGTTTGACGATTGGCAAAAAGAGCAGGAATATGCAATTACTTAATAGGATGTTGTTGTTTTATTCACACTGGAAGCAATGTTGTTCATTTTGAACTTCAACAAAATTACTCTGTGTAATTGGGCTATATGGGAATTGATTAACACAATTGCTAAGGCTCTACTGCCAGCCCCCCACCTACTAATTAAGGGAAAAGGATGAACTCAAACAGATACCCACAGGACTAGGTTTAGTTGGACAGGTTGGTTGGACAGTAACTTACATAATCATCTCTGGGTTTGGACGTAGGAAAGGACAGCCAGGTCATCCTTCAGGTACAGGACAGGAATCAGGTCAAAAATCCAAAATTAGTCATGGGTAGTCTCCAGTATCCCTTCCTTCTCCTGCCTCCTTTGGTGAAAGATCCCCAGCCTCGTTCCCTTTTTGTGGTTATCATTTCCACTCAGATAATGTTCGTCAATCCTTCTCATTCGTTTCCCAGGCAGTTCTCTTCCCTGAGTTCCTGTGTGCATCTCCTTATGAATCTTTTACCACAAACCCCAATTTGTCTAAAATATCACATGCCGGCTTAATGGTCATCAATTTTTATTGGACATTTATTTCCCATCCCCTTCTTCAAGGGGATGGCCTCTTTTCTGTGATTGGCCTCTTCAGTTTACCAACGCCAAATTGGGATGGGACCAGTCCACCCACTTACATTTTCTTTTACACATTTCAATTTTTGCAATTAATAAGCCACCATATGGCAGCTACTGTGAATTTATAGTTAAACATAATAATATTTAGATGACTAAAATGGTCAGCCCATGCCAGTTCTAATGAAACGTGTCTCATCTCAGCACGATGTTGCATGTGCGAATAGTTTTATTTTGTGATTAATTCAAAAATTATAACAACAATCAACATGCAATTTTCTAGCTATCATCTCCCTAAGTCTCCTCTTTTTGACATTTTATGGGACCCAAAAACACAATTTAGGTTGTAACTCTTGTTCCCAAGGTCAAATTATTATGAGAGTTAAATAAACAGGTTGACCTGTTCATCCACATTTAATGATACCTGAAACATTACTGAGCGACTTAAGGTTCCTGAGAAAATGAACAACATATGCTCCGGACATCTGCTTCCTGTATTTACTCTGCCGGCCATAAAGCCCATCAACATTCTTAGACAGTTAAAGGCCGGGCTTAATGGATGCTTAAGCGATCTTACCTCTCTGGCCTGATGGGTCTCTTGATTGCAGGCCATCCCCCCAGTCAGCCCAAAGAAGGACCACACAATGGGCCTCATTGCACAGTAGGTGGTAAGGGTTTACCGGTACCGGTATTTTACCGGTACCGGTAAATCCTTACTGCCTTACTTCAAGGTCCCTATGCGGGTTGGGGAATTTAACGCCTGCTTTTTTCGGGGTTTTAAAAACCAACCCACAAAGGGACCAGTGGAGCTAATTACGGTACCGCAATTTGTGGTACCATAATTAGCGTCTTCCCCATTCCCATAGAACCCTATGGGGCAAAAATGGGAATGGGGAAGGGCAATGGTGGAAGGGGGAATTACCGCACCGCCAACCTTGGAATAGGGCAGTAATTCCCCTTTCCACCAAGGCGGTGCCGGTATTTTACCGGCATGAACCATGGTGCTAATAGCGCCATGGTTTACCGCCTACCCTGTAATGAGGCCCAATGTCTTGAATTGTGGGGATTTTACAAAGTTCAACCCATTAAGAGCTACCATTATTTGGCCAGATGACATGACTCCACCCCAATAAAAGTCTCAATCCAGCACAAGATGGCTCTGCAGAAACCTCAAAGAGATTTATTTTCAGATAACTGGGAAGGCAGAGCTTAACCTTCACATCTGATGTGGCAGGTCACTGAGTGTTCTGCACAGAAACTGGTGATTTTAAATTTGGATTTCTTCCCAAATGAGGCCTTTTATATCTTGCATCAAAGTCCAATCTACATTATGATAGATATTTCACATGAATCGGGCGATGAAGATTCGCTTGCCTATGCGTCAATTTTCTGAATCGGGAAATGTATTCCTTGCTATGTTAAATGTTTGTATTTTCAGAGTCCCCTTTAATCTTTGCTCCCCGTGTCAGCATGATTATACTTAAAACTTGCAATTGCCTATAATTGATAATATGCATCTGGTTTCAAACTTTGACAATTGCATGCAAGTCCCATTTTGTACTGTTAATTTTCAATGTACATAACATTTTGATGTGTGATAGTCATGAGTGAAATGTTGCCTTTTTTCTGCAAGTCCAGAATATGCCTTTCCAATTCCATTCTGCAGTCTGGTTTTATTTTTCACAGGTTCCTTGCTTCAACTGCAGGAGTACATACATTTGAATTCACTATGCACATTGTCAGTGTTGATATGTTTGATGCTGGCTGTTCAGTCTGCCAGTGTGTTTTATGCATGACAAGAAGGTATTTCTGCACAGTGTGGGCCTAATATGACGTTTCAGTTCATTTGATCCTGAGGCTGTCAATAAACCCCACAATTACAGTGATTAGAAGCATGAACAATCCGACATAAGGTGCTGTATAAAATCGTGATAGTTTAAATCATACACAATTAACAACATCCTCTTGTTAATTACTGTAACATCAATATACAAATGCTTCACTCAAATAAAATATGGCGTACTTCATTGTGATTCAATGAATAACAGGGGTGTACCAAATTCTGCCTTCGATGACTATTTAGCCAAAATGTGGCCAGAATCCAGCTATTTGGCTTTGGCCGAATACTTCATAAAATACTCACTCATAGCCGAAGTCCAGTCCAATTTCTATGATTAGTTATCTTTCTGTGTATGAGAGATATAGCCAAGTGTAGAAAGCAGGGATGGCTGCAGGAGCTAAATACAGTCTTTCCTTATTGGCCACTGTAGCCTGCTCAACTGATCATGTTGCCATGTGCTGGGTCTGGCTGACAATAAGAACTGCGAGTAGGGTGACCAGATTTTCAAAATACAAAACCAGGATGCCCACAGACCTCAAAGTACGACTAACTCCTGCCCATCCACCCCGCCCGATCACGCCCATCCCCTAGTGATCACACAGTAAATAATTATTTCCATTTCCAGCACTGCTTTATATAAACTGTAGGGATTTGGCTGCAAATGTAAGCAGGTGAAAAACAAAGAAGCCTTTGTACTTCTAGAGACCTTGGATATATCGATCTATCACCCAACCAGTCTTGTGGCACAATCAGTTAGTGCATCTGGCTGTTACTTCAAAGGTTGGAGGTCCGAGCCGATCATGAGATAATGTGTAAAATAACTAAACTGTTAAAAGAATGTATTTGCTCTATACATAACATGCTAAATTGTCCGAGCTCACCCTTCATTTAAAAAGACCTCTTGGATAGCGGGAAGGAGGGCCCAATTACGGGACGGTCCCTGCAAAACTATGACATAGGTCACCTTAACTGTGAGGGGTCCATGTTCTCTCACTTTCCCTATGCCAGCAGTGCACAGCATAGAATCAAGAAAGGAATAACCCTGGAGCTGGTGCAAGGTACATTCCCCACTCCCATTGGACACCAATGCTGCATTTTCTTTTTTTTTTTTTAAGCAGCATCAGGAACCACTGAGGCAAGGCTCTGTGATCCCCACATGTGTTGCTGGCTTGGTCCGCGCATCTACTGTTTGTGCCCTACATGGGTCCGTAATTCAGTAAATTAATCAGTTTGAGTTTTCATAAAGCCCAGAGGCTTTTAATTCATTTCAGCGCCTACTGCTGCTGCTTCCATTTTGAAAAATATGGCTGCTCAGTACTTGTGGCATTTCTACGTTAGTGAGCCATATACATCTGTTGTTCATGTTGCGCCCGGTTGATACATTGCTCATGTTATGTACATCATATCTTTATGGTTGCAAGAAATATTGTTTGTGTCTATTGCATGCATGTGTTTCAGTTCACAATGGATTTCCTTATTCTTACCATCTTTAGTTACATTAGGTCCATTTCCTTTTGTACCTGCCTGGGATATGGCCGGTATGGTCGCCTTAGTTAGTAACACTTCTGACCTAAACAATATTGCGGTGTTAGAGAGGCAGTAGCTATGAATGACATATTCATCTGCCTGTCAATATTCCCCCCTCTAGTCGAGTCCTCAACCACACCCTTTTAGTGCCCTCCTCTCTATAAGCTACCTTGGGAGTTGAGACATAAAAGTAACACTTGCCGTCATAGCAGTCAAATAATCATGCATTTCGATTCTCAATATATTTAAAACACTAAGGGCATCAGTTTGCACTTGAGTGGGAGGAGCAGGAGGTACACACATACAGTGTCCTGCCACCAGCTCATGAGGAGTCAGGTAATGGTCTTTGCCAGGCTGATTATGTAATGCAAATAGGGCTAAGGGTAGGCAATGGAGCCATCCTTTTTTCACGGTCAATCTTAATTTGGAAATGCTTTCCTTGAGGAGGCCATTGAGACACTCAAAATACCATTTGCTTGTGGGCGATAAGCAGAAGAGAATTTGTGCTTAATACCTAACAAAATTGTGATGTGCTCAACGACTCCATTTACAAAATGTGGTCCATTGTCAGACTGGAGCACTTCAGACACTCCCTTCCTTGGGAAGACCTCACGTATGAGGAACTTCACAGCACATGTGGCATCAGGATGTGTGCATGGACCTACTTCAATCCTTTGAGAAAAGGGGCAAAAGACTACTAGCATATATGTTACGCTCACCTGGCTCCCACAGGGGCGTCGATCGGAACTGGACAGCTGTGGTTTCCACCCACGTGACGCGTAGTGCAGAGATGACAGACTGGACTGGCCCACCTAATCTCGTCTGCTTGACCTGAAAAAGTATTCTCCTGAAAGTGGATTTGAGTGATAACCCCCCCACACTGTTCTCCCCTCTAATCACCTCCGATGTCTCTTTTTATATTCTCACCTTAGGTTTTTAAAGGATGAGCTCTCCATCCTGCGTAGAATGCAGGGGCGCGTACATAACCAGTTACTTCACTGGTCCGAAGGAATTGGAGAGTTCCAGAACAATATTGACTCTGAGGTTCCTGGTGAGGAGCCGTAAGTATATAGTTCGTAAGAGTTCAAAATGTCTGACTTTCACTCTTGTCCGATTCCCTGCAGCTTGCAGCTTGACCCTAAAGAAGATTGCCTTGTGCGGCTGGTAAAGTTCAGGTAAGAGTCTGTATTATCCAACACTGTCCAGTAAATGACACATGTATGTAATCTGTTGCTTTCTCCCTTATTACAGGTGCAGAGTGAGAAATTATGGCATTTTGAGGAATAATACCTCTGGCGGTAAAATCAGGTAAGTCTATTATGGTGAAAGATATTCCCTTGGTTTGTTCTTTCGGCTCACCTGGCTGTCCTTTTGCTCCCCTTAGGTGCCGGAGTTCGGCGAAGATGAATGGAGGCTGCGCCGGCCGTGGAGATGAATGCCTCCAGCGGTAAAATCAGGTAAGTCTATTGTGGTGACTAATATTGCCATATTATACTGTCGGCTCACCTTGCTGTTCTTTATTGCCCTTAGGTGCCGGAGTTTGGCGAAGAAAGGATGAAGACAGAGGTGGATCATTGAGGTGCTGTGAAGACTGGTGAGTATAGCGCGGCGCAGCAGCAGGCGATGCGACGCGCATCAAATAATGTCTTTCTTCCTATTCGAAGGCACGATGGATCCAGAATCAGGTGAGGAAATAAATATTATTCTTGTTCTAACCTTTTTCCTTCTTTCTCCCTTTTTTCTAGGAGCTCCAGACTCGAGGCGGGGGTGGTAGAAGACTGGATGCTGGCTTGCAGGCACGGTGAGCGTTAAGCTGCAGGATGCAGAATAACGCGAAGCGTGAGGTGCCCTTCGTGCGTGGTTTAAATAGCCTTCAAAGTAGTCCCATGTAAGAAGTTCCCAAGACCACACCCGAGTAAGAAAATAGTCCCTGAAATAAAGTAGTCCCACTTCAGACTTCACATTGGCTTGAATGCTGAGCAGCATGGTCTGCATGAGGCAAGTGAAAGCAAATGAGACTGGTGCCTATGGCGCCAGGACAGACCCCTTCTATGATCCTGGCGCATACGGCGCCAGGACTGTACCCAGATAGCCCCTAGCCGGGGCTGCTGGCTTTTTCCCAAGTATCTGGATGCCTGCTCCCGGGACAGATGGACCTGGTCCGGATGCCCGGGGGTAGGAATCATGACAATATACCTGTAGCCATTACAAACTTGGAGTATATCTACATAGTCTATATTTTTTTGTTTTTTCTTGTTTTTATTACAAAAAATTAACATAGTTAATTTAAACTTTTAACAAATGTTTTATATTTTATAAAACAAATCAACATACTTAATACAAAACTTTGCACATTATTCCTATACAAAAGAAGAAACACAAATAATCATCCTACTATTCAGAATTGCTAAAATCAATTATCTCTGTAGTTAATTCTTCACAGCTCATCAAATCTCTTTGTCGCCACCTGCCAGATTGCCCAGGCCGCAACAGAACTGACTAAGGATTTTGGACCTACAGTAATATTTTTAAAATGAGTAATTATATTTCCATAGCCTTTATAATAACAGTCAATAAGGGCATCACAAGCCGTACGTATGTGTCTGCAACTCTCCACCTCAGCCTGGCACAATCGACAGGTATTGTCCAGGCGATTCAATTTATTCCAATTTGCACAATATTCTCTAGTGGGTAGGAGATTAAATCTCAACTAAATTATGAAACGTTTTAGTTCTAGAGAGCATAATTTACACAGATAGCTACTCGGTCTGTGTATTGGAGATACTCCTTATATCTTAGCTTAGTATGTAGAGAATCAATGTTTTTTACTCTGTCCCATAGTTTTGCCTTAATTTTGAGGTTCTTCTCAAAGTTCGGATCAGTTATAATCATAGCTATATCCAGACACACTTTTTCCAAATATTTTTCAGTAGAGATTTTCAGTTCTTGCAAAAACTAGTTTTTGATCTCCATGCTATTTACATCACCCCATAATGTATACAGTTGATTGGGGTTGGGGCCTATTTGACACAATTCCAAATATAACAATACCCTCTGTGTTTACCAATATGGTCTCAGTGACTACACACCAAATTCGAGTCTTAAAGCCTCAACCGGGGTGGCATTGAGGAGGTTCATAACTGTGCACAAAATCTTCCCTTCAAGCCTGTCTAGCCATTTTCGTCAGCTTATAGGCTAGCACTTCCAGAGCATACAGGACCCCCGGTATTATTGCAGTGCAGTAGATTTCAATGAGGCACTGGATATTGTAACCACCATGATGAATTATATAGTGACGTATCGCCAGCCATTTGTTCCATGTTTTCGTAATTATGTCCGTACTGTAATATTTCTCACCCAGCTTTATCTTAATAGGAAAGCCCAGACATAGTCTATATGCAAATGCTGGTAGGGTACAGTAGGATGGGGTATTGCCCCTCTCACTGTTTGCAGCATGTGCCCAGCAGTAAACTGCTGGCAAGTTAGACAGCTCACAATGAATTCAGCAACATGCTCTGCCGGGTTGGGTACAAACCAGTCTTCAGAGCTCATCACTGCAAGACACTCTAGTGTTGTGTGATGCTGAATGATGTAGCAGTCTAATGCTACTTTGAGTAATCCCAAGGGCATAACCAGTTTCACACTGCTGTCCTTCAGCCACATTGCATCTGTGGAGGACAATGAGCACCCCCTTTGCTTCGATAATTCTTGTTCTTCTGGTGGTGCTCTTTCCTGTAACTCAGTAATTTGGGCTATGGGTAGTATTTAAGCCATCCTTCATTACCATGTTCCGTGCACATGTATGCTTATTTAGTGTAATATCGAATTCAGATATTTCTGGAAAATATGCTGGCCTTTTTGCTTCTAAATCAGCTGCCTCGTTGCTGCAGGAAATTAAATCTGCACCTCTAGTGTGTGCTCCGTACTTCACCACATCAATGGCCGATGTGAGTTGAAGTGCGTTTATGAGCCTGACCAATTGCGGCGCATGTTGCACTGGTATGCCGTCTGCGTGTAAGAAGTCACACCTCTTCCAACGTGACAGTCCTGCGTGAGCATGGAGTGAGTATGGGGTATGATGGGGAAGTCCACTGAGGATCTGTGCGCATGAGATGTGATGGTGACCTGGTGAGTATCTATAAGCCTGGGAAGTGACAGTGAGGAGTGTTGAGGATCTGTGACCATGGGGTGTGACTGCTTGGCCCGCTGAGGGTCTGTGAGCATGGGATGTGATGTTGAGTCCTGCTAAGGATCTTTGAGCATTGGGTATGATGGTGAGACCCGCTGAGGATTTGTGAGTATGGAGTGCGATGGTGAGGCCCACTAGGATCTGTGAGCATGGGGTATGATGGTGAGTGCTGCTAAGGATCTTTGAGCATTGGGTATGATGGTGAGACCCGCTGAGGATTTGTGAGTATGGAGTGCGATGGTGAGGCCCACTAGGATCTGTCAGCAATGGATGTGATGGTGTGGCTTGCTCAGGGTCTGTGAGCAGGGGGTATGATGGTGAAGTCCACTGAGGATTTATGAGCATGGGATGTGATGGCAAGATCAGCTGAGGATCTGTGAGCACGAGATCTGAAGGTGAGGCCCGCTGAGTATCTGTGAACACGGGATGTGATGGTGAGGCCCAGTGAGGATCTGTGAGCACAGCATGTGGTGGTGAACCTGTGAATATCTATAAGCCCCGCATGTGACAGCGAGGCCCGCTGAGGATCTGTGAGCATGGGATGCTATGGTGAGGTCCACTGAGGATCCGTGTGAAATGGATGTGAAATGGATGGTGAGGCCCACTGAGGATCCGTGAGCATGGTGTGTGATGGTGAGGCCTACTTAGGATCTGTGAGCAATGGATGTGGTGGTGAGGCCTGCTGAGGATCTATGAGGCCGGCTGAGTATTCTGTGAGCATGAAGTGTACATGTCAGGCCCGCTGAGGATGTTTGAGCATGGGGTGTGATGGTGATACATACTGAGGACCTGTGAGCAAGGGAAGTGAACGGGGGATGTGATGGCGATGCCCATTGGACATCTTTCGACCTGCTTGTGTCAACCCCCTCATGCCCTTGTCTGTTACATTTGTCACTGGTTCTGCTGTGCAAGGTGGTTGCACGGACAGTCGACTATGCCTGCTCAACCTCTGCTAGAAAGTCTGCATTTAGTTTGCATAAAGTCACAGGAACCAGACAGCGGATCGCCGACTTCTTGTAATTGCCAAACATCCAATGCAGGGTTTGTGCAGCTTGCCTGACGAAGGCCCTGTGAACAGTATTTGTATTTGTATTGTTATTGTATTCTTGTTGTTATAATGTAAAGTGTTTTGGCGTAAAGCGCTATATAAACACAATAAACATAAACATAAATATTTGTGTTCATTTGAAGAACAGGGATGTCAAATCGATCAGAAATGGCTTACAATAGCACAGTTACAGATGTCGGAAGCATTCCCACGGAGAGTATCTGTACACTAACACAGAGAGGAGTGCGCACAAGTGGTGAGCCGGTTTATGAGGGTGTGACATTTATTTTCAAAAGTGATGTGGCTTCCGTCACTGCCCTCCACCCCCATAATCCTGATTTGGGAGCAAGCACGGATGCTGGGCCGAGCTCATACCGGCACAGGTCGTTCCTGAGAGTGAGTTGCTGAGCAACCACCTCAGACTCTGCACTTGCAACAAATGTGCCCTCTTAAGAACTGCCGTGACTTCCAGTACAATGTGGAGGCACGGTGATGCTTCAGCAGCAAACCTGTAACATTTGCTGATTTTGAAGCAGATGCTGAGTGGCATGGGTGGGTGGGTTGACCTTGGGCACTGCACTGGTTATCTATGCCGGAGGAAAGTCCTCAGTTCAGTGTCTTAGGCTGCAACATCAAGGTGGTCCTGTGAGCTAGAGAGCAGAAACCATCACTGTGTGGTCAGGTGCCAACACATATTCCTGCTTCGCAACTGAAACCACACCAAACCGGGGACCCAATCACACTTCCATTAAAGGCCATAGATTAGCCGCTTGTCTTTGACCAGGATGAAATTGTACATCTGATTAGTAGGAGTAGCCACTCTAGGGCTCCTGGGCCTGACGGTCTCACCATACCCTGTACGGTCTCGTAACCCTGAAAGTGCACCTAGAATTGTGGTCTGAAGTCCTATGTACTATTGTTACGTACGTAGTAAAGATGAGATGCATCCCCTGTAGAAGGATAGAGGCGACTGTGATTCCATCGATAGGTCAGATCCCACTCAGGAACTACAGACCTATCGCCCTATTAGATGCACCAGGAGAAACCTTTGTTTCGCTTATATTGCAGCATCCAAATCAATGGGAGAGACAGCGGCCATTTTGATCTGAACCAGCCAGGGTTTATAAAAGGTGCAGGTATCTCTGTAAACGGGTTGTTGGGTAATTAATATGGAATTGGAGAGCCTTAGAGGAGAAGAAAGAAGTATATTTAGCATTTATTGACTTGAACTCGCATTTGACAACGTAGATCGTAGGCGTTTATGGAATAAACTCTGTGCTTGGAATTGCCCCACGCTTTTGGTCGACCTGATAGAAGAATTATATTCAGGCACTTCTGTGCGGGTTCGATTACATCAACAGGGAGATCTAACCGCAAAAACTCTGACATGTAGAGATCCAAAGCAGGGGTGCATTCTGTCGCTTGCTTTATTCAACCTCTACATTTAGTATTTAAAATCCAGCTCGTAGTCTACTCGAAGTTTTCCGCCCCATATCAATGGGCACTCCGTCCCAATTGGTTGCTCTGTGCGGGTGATTTGGTCATCTTAGATCAACCCCCTATAGGGCTCCAATGGCAGCTGATGGCCTTCCAGACCTAAGCCAATGAGAACTTAAAAAATATATATATATTCTCAAATCTAGCATTTTGATTCTGACCATGAAGCGGACAACAAAAGTGTTTGAGTGGAGAATTCAGGAATCATTCCCCAGAGTTGATATATACTGAGACTTAGGATTTCATTTTAACAACAGTGCCCGAGATTAATTTGATATGGTAACACTACGATTGAAAGCCGAGGCGGTAGCCGCCAGGGTCTAATAATTCATTCAATGTTTGGCCGATTCTCTGTAATGCCAGTGATTCTTTTCCCTTGCACTGCCGCCGGACCTACTAGGCACTTAAGGGCTGTAAATGTAACCCTGCAGTGCTTGGTTCTCCTTGCACTACCCAGATCTGCGCTGCCCTGGCTGCACTTACTCAGAGCATTGCTGCCATGTTTTCCCCTATCCCTTGCACTTCCCCGACTCCCTTTCCTCTTTCACGATCTGAAAGACACAAGGCCTAGTAAGATAGTTTGTCTTGTCCTCCCTGTGTCTTCCCACCCTTGGCTTGTCGCGCCTAGAAACACTTGTGTACAGGCACGTTATAAATGACTTATTAGATCATATCATATCATGCATCCCAACGTCCCAACTTGAACATATGGGGGGAATGGCAATTATCACTCCAAGGCCAAAATGGAATTTTTTCTCAAAGGGATTTATCTGAAAAAGGTGTTGGCCCTCCGTCTAGTATCAATACAGATTATTCATTTGGACTCGGGCCTATTGTCCTTGCAGGCGATTATTAACTGGAAGACTCTGGGCCACAATATACCATAGGCGCTTCCATAATGAAGGGTGCCGGTACGGGACCGGCACCCTTCATTACGGGACGCCCTATTACGAGGTTCCCTTTGCGGGACCCGGTAAGGATGCCTGGTAAAACCAGGCGTCCTTAGCGGGTCCCGCGAGGGGAACAGGGAGCTAATAACAGGCCGTTATTAACGGGCCCCTTATTAGCTCCCTCCCCATTCCCATTGAGCCCTATTGGGGCTCAGATGGGAATGGGGATGGTTTCCTTCAAGGAGGAATTACCGGGTTCTCCAAAGTCGGAATGACCCGGTTATTCCTCATTGAAGGAACCCGGTACTGGGACCCGGTATGGATGCAGCCATGCCCTTATTAAGGGCATGGCTGCCTCCATACTCATAATGAGGCTCTCTATCTTTATACAGGTAGTGTTTACTAGTTGATTTTAATTTGCTCCTTTATATTTTTAATGAGCCAAAGGGTAAAAGGGACCGTGCAGTGGCAACTGGATGAAAGAGTGTTCAAATAAGCTAAGGCCCTCATTACGATACTGCCGCTAAACCACGGCGCTATTAGCACCATGGTGGGTGCCGGTATCGTAACGAGTCTGCCAATGTTCAATGGGGAATTACCACCCCATTCCAAAGTTTTGCGGGGCGGTAATTCCCCATTGAACATTGGCCCTTCCCCATTCCCATTTTTGCCCCATAGGGCTCAATGGGACTGGGGAAGGCGCTAAGTACGGTATCGCAAATTGCGGTACCGTACTTAGCACCAAGGGCCCTTTGCGGGTCCCTACTTTGACGGCTGGTCTAGACCAGCCGTTCAGGTCGGGTCCCGCAAAGGGACCTCGTATTAAGGCGCTAATGGGTTAACGGCGCCACAGCCTTTTACGGCGATGTTAACTCATTAGCGCCAGGGTTGTAATGAGGCCCTAAGAGTGTAGAGGTGGATAATTATTTTTTTCCGAGAGAATCCGCAAAGAAAGTAAGTATGGGAAACGGACTGGATCATGGCCTATCAAGAATGAACTCAATATACACAATGTAAAGCTTCTTCAGGGGAATGGAATGCTCTTAATCAAACTTTCTGAAACAATTCCCAGATGCTTCCTGTAGGTCTTACTTTTTAAGGTTTCGCCTCAACCTGCTTCGGCCAAAAGAGGTCATGGGTAAGAGGGCGGAGTGGGGAGAAAGAAGCCGCTGCTGCAGATATTGGGGCATCACTTGAAGTTGAATGTCCAGCATTATTGGGGGACAGGAGAAACTGTTTGGGAGTCTTCCCACTAAAGCATGCATTCTGTAATAATGTAGGGAAATGGTTAAAGCTGTGTTGTGGTTGTTAAAGAGAAAGTTTCGAGGATATTGGTGGATAATTACTCATTATTTGGACACATTGGTGAATATCTCATTTGGAGATTTTTAGTTGATAGTTTTATATGTGCACATTGTGAAGAGTATTTTATTTTAGTGTAAATAATCGTTTCGTGTGATTTATGATATGATGATTGTAATAAATTTGTTTCATAAACTTTGTGAAAGGCTTGACAGCCCTGAGGGAAATTACCAGGGCAGAGGTCACAGCCCTGAGGGGAATGATCAGGGCAGAGGTCACAGCCCTGAGGGGAATGATCAAGGCAGAGGTCACAGCCCTGAGGGGAATGATCAGGGCAGAGGTCACAGCCCTGAGGGGAATGATCAGGGCAGAGGTCACACCCCTGGGGGAAATGATCAGGGCAGAGGTCACAGCCCTGAGGGGAATGATCAGGGCAGAGGTCACAGCCCTGAGGGAAATGAACAGGGCAGAGGTCACAGCCCTGAGGGAAATGATCAGGGCAGAGGTCACAGCCCGGAGGGAAACGATCAGGGCAGAGGCTAAGGAGGGGAGAAGAGGAACCTAAGAAGACACAATAAACATCTTTCTGTGCAATGCAGGACTTAACCCAATTCTAAGAATTGTACATGAGAAAGTTCGCTATCCCCCTATCCCACTGTGGTGAAATGAAAGTCCAATAATCCATTTTAGGATCTCTCCTTCATATAATACTACGAGACTCGTGAAATTGAATCATGTTATGTTATTTGATATTTGTATAGCGCCTACTGCCATTGTTATGGCTTCAAAGCGCTGTGGTGGGGAAGGACCTTCGTAAGACTGCAGTCTCTGCAAGCATGGAAATAGAAAGAGCATTACATTGCATGCGAATAGTGAATGCAATTAGGTGACTATTCAACAACTAGCACAGATGACTAAAAAACATTTTATAAAAGTAATGCAGAGCATTGTGTTCTGATACAGAGATGTCTGCTATGTGACAGCTGGACCAAATTATTCATGGGATTCAGCTCTATTCTAGGGGTTGCAGGACAAGAGGGGGAATAGCTATTATAAGAAGTCTATTAAATAGTCTATTAACCCCATGGGGTAACTGCTTCATTTGAGGGCTCTGCTACACTTTACATGCAGGAGACAAGCACATTGAATAACATGCAGTCAAGGCAAAACAGCCTGCAACCCTGCACTCCCATCTCTGTCCTATTGCCTACAGGTCCCATTTCACTAGTTCACACTGTACCCAATCTCTCCCTCTCTCTCTCTCTCTCTCTCTGTCTCTCTCTCTCTCTCTCTCTCTTCTCTCTCTCACACACACACACACACACACACACGGGCGCGCACACTGATACAATGAATCCAATTTCCATGAAAAGAAGTATCTGTGAGTTGGCAGATGAGGGGGATGGGCTAGGCAGTCTGTAAACTCCAATTACTATAAGTAACAGCTAAGATTATGGGAGGCAGGAACCTTTGGCTCCGAGAAAGGACTACTTAGAATTTGGGGACGCAGTCACCCACTTTTCCTTGCTTAGCACTGGCAGGTTGGTTGACAGGATGAGAGATGCCCCAAGCTCGCTCTACCTTACTCAGATGCTGTGTCAGTGGCCTGCTGGAAATTCTGCCTGTAAGGGCAGGGCTCGTCTTGGGCAGGGAATGAAAGCTTTTGACATGTGTCTGTCAGGCATTGGTCTGGGCAGGGGCTAGAATCCAGCTCGTTTTTCCCATAGGTTTACCTTGCTGTCTCCCTCAAGCCCCAAACCTTTCATATGGCACACGTCCAGACACATGGGGTATATCCAAATGAATATAGCAGGCCATCTATTGTCTGATAAGTTACTCTTTCAAAACCTCCCCCTCCCCGGTGCACAAGATGTGAATGGCACTGTCTGCAGATTGGTGAAGTCCCAACTACCCTCCGGTATCAGGTCATCTCTGATAATCAAATATTGGGAATACTATTTCCTCAATGATGTGGATCTCTGTATCCAAATGTGGGGAATTCTGTCTTATCAATAAGGTGCTTCCCTGATATGCAAACATAGGGAATCATGTCTCTTGAATAAGGTGCTTCCTTGATATGTAAACATAGGGAATTCTGGCTCATCAATAAGGTGCTTCCCTGATATGTAAACATAGGGAATCCTGTCTCCTCAATAAGGTGCTTCCTTGATATGCAATTAAGAAATGGGGTGGGCACTGCTTTGTTTCTACTTATTCACTTTTCTGAAGTCAATTGCGGGGGCTCACCCTTGAGCCTAGGCACTAGGCTCTGAAACAATATCCATACAATAGGGCTGAACAACTTCCAACCCTGGGTGAGCTCACTCTCACTCCCCTCAACGGGTTTCAATTCATTCTCATTAGTAATTTGTATTTCTTCATTAAGTAATCCACCATTTCTGTTGTAATATTTCCAATATTTCAATTGTTTATTTATTCCTAACCAATCAGTGTTTCAAAATTATTGCCAATGCATTTCGGACATCCGTCCATCATCAGGGCTATCAACACTATTTGTTATCAATCAATAATATTTACAACACCATGACCCATTCCCAATGATTCACCCAAACGTGAAATCGTAAAGTAAATGCATGCACATACCCGGTTAAAGTTGTGTTCCATCATGGCGTTCACATCAATACAACAAGTCGAAAAAATATACAAAAAACATCCATTATAGATCATTGTTAAACCTCATTTCACAGTATAATATCATGATATACTTAACGCTTTTCTACCTGTTTGGCTTTTCGTCCCCAGAGTATATATTCACCTCTGTTGCCGGTATCCTTATCTAGCGCGTATCCTCTGAAACAGATATTTATATATATGTATAACTACTTCCTTATCTGTGGTCCCCCTCCTTCAGTATTCCCACTTAACCTCCTCTTCCGTTGTGCTTACCTTTACTCTCCTGCTCTTCGTACGCGACAGCTATTCCAAAAGCAGCTCTCGCCACTCGTACTAACATTTATCAACACTACTCATTCCCGCGCATGCGCGCCGCTGCGTGCAATGCCGTAATGTGTTTCACTAATCTCCTCCGCGCATGCGCGAATGTGTCTTTTCAACTCTTCAGAAATATTATACATATATCAGCTCGTATATTTATCTGTTATTTCACTGAGTTCACTGTTAGGCAGCGATTAGCTGCCTTACGTCCCACAGGGAAATTAACCCCTGCGGGATATACTGTGAACTCCAACATTAGACACATTATTACAATTGGCTCCATTATTAAGTAGTGTTAAACTGCCTTAAATTCCACAGGACATAAATTCCAGCATTTTTATCAGTCATGATTTTTCTTTGCATTTAACAAATCTTTCTTATGTAACACACATATTTTTCATCATAGAAAACACATAAAATTCAACTCCTCATTAATGCCCCCTGGTCTCAGGGAGTCAAGCCGGTCGATCCAAAACGATTCTCGTTGATTCAATTTTCTTCCCAAATCCTCATGTGCGTTGTTCTGTCTAATGTCCTCCAAGACTTGAATCCTCATCTGGCTGATGTTGTGCTTCATTGTGTTCCAATGTCTGGCTACTGCCGAATTCGGATTGTTATTCCGAATACACGATCTATGTTCGTTCCATCGCAACTTGCCAGGTCTCTTAGATTGTCCAACATAGTAGATGCCACACGGGCATTTAATACTGTATATTATGTTCGAGGTATCACATGTCGCATATCCCTTAAGTTTTATTTTTTCACCTGTACGAGGGTGATCAACTGTATCCCCTTTTGTTATAAAATTACAATTACTGCAATGCAAGCAGGGATAAGTTCCTTTTCTCAATGTGTCCAATGCTCTCTTTTCAGGTCTCGTTTTAACCAATCTGTCTCTCAAGTTTGCACTCCTCTTGTACGCAAAAGTTGGTAATTCCCTGAACAAATGTTCAACTCGCATGTCATTGGTCAGTGTACTCCAGTTCTTCTTGATTACACTCTTTACCTTGTTGCTTTGTACTGAGTAACATGACACATATACAATATTTGGTTCCTTCTTCTCTCTCCTTGTGCCACTTACTGTAGGTTCCATCACTCGTTTTTTAGCAAATTCTATCTCCGCTGGTTTATACCCTCTTGCTTCAAACCTCCTCCCCATGTTCTCAATTTCTACCGCGCATGTTCTTGGATCATTGACAATCCTTTTTACTCTCATCATTTGACTGAAGGGCAAATTTCTAATTAGACTCGGTTGGTGAAAACTTAGTCGATGAAGTAAGTTATTTCGATCTGTTTCTTTTCTGTAGATGCTGGTCAAAAAATTATTGTTGTGAATACGTATTTCTACATCTAGGAAGTGAATTTGCGTTCTTGAGGTTTCTTTTGTGAATTGTATACGTTGATCAATGTTGTTGAGATAGGTGAAAAAATCATTAAAAGATTCCTCTGGGCCATTCCATATTCCAAAGATATCATCTATAAATCTGACCCACATTTTTATATAATTTCTCCATACTGCATGATCAAGTACATATTCCTTTTCGAATTTGTGCATGAAAGTATTTGCATATGTGGGAGCCATTGAGGCCCCCATTGCTGTCCCAGATTTCTGAATGAAAAATTTATTTCTATATTGAAAATATGAATTTTCAGATATGAACTGTAATAATACCAAAATAAATTCCTTCATTGCTTTCAAATCACCTTCTTGGAGAAGTAACCATTCTATTGCTTCTAGACCCAGGTTATGTGGAATAGAAGTGTAAAGGCTCTTCACGTCAATTGTAAACATAATTGAGGTTTCTGTAAATACATTTTTCTCCAATATTTCCAAAAAATGATTAGTGTCTTTAATGTAGGTATCTGTCTTTTGTATCAATGGTTGCAAAAACTGGTCAATGTATTGGCCCAATGGCTGTAGTACACTGTCTACTCCAGAAACTATCGGTCTGCCTGGTGGTTTTGTGAAACTTTTATGTATTTTAGGTAGCGTGTAGAAGTTCGGTATTCTTGGATATTTATTTGTGAGAAAAGATCGTGTTTTGGCACTTATCCATTCTAATTCCTCTGCTTTCCCCAGAAGTTCTTCTAAGTTCTTCATTATCTCAATAGTTGGGTCATTATCTAGCTCAGAATATACATCCGTGTTTCTGAGCTGATTCATGCATTCGTCATGATAATCTTGACTGTTCATTATTACAAGTGCTCCTCCTTTATCCGCTGGGCGTATAGTTATCTTATTATCTCCATATAAATCTTTCAATAACTTAAACTCATTTGGTTTCAAATTTCCATATCCCTTCCGTTTGAATGACACTTTCTTAAGATCTTTGAGTACTTGTCGATGAAAAATATCGATGGATGGTACATTTATGGGTGGCATAAAATGTGGAATAACAATCCGAATTCGGCAGTAGCCAGACATTGGAACACAATGAAGCACAACATCAGCCAGATGAGGATTCAAGTCTTGGAGGACATTAGACAGAACAACGCACATGAGGATTTGGGAAGAAAATTGAATCAACGAGAATCGTTTTGGATCGACCGGCTTGACTCCCTGAGACCAGGGGGCATTAATGAGGAGTTGAATTTTATGTGTTTTCTATGATGAAAAATATGTGTGTTACATAAGAAAGATTTGTTAAATGCAAAGAAAAATCATGACTGATAAAAATGCTGGAATTTATGTCCTGTGGAATTTAAGGCAGTTTAACACTACTTAATAATGGAGCCAATTGTAATAATGTGTCTAATGTTGGAGTTCACAGTATATCCCGCAGGGGTTAATTTCCCTGTGGGACGTAAGGCAGCTAATCGCTGCCTAACAGTGAACTCAGTGAAATAACAGATAAATATACGAGCTGATATATGTATAATATTTCTGAAGAGTTGAAAAGACACATTCGCGCATGCGCGGAGGAGATTAGTGAAACACATTACGGCATTGCACGCAGCGGCGCGCATGCGCGGGAATGAGTAGTGTTGATAAATGTTAGTACGAGTGGCGAGAGCTGCTTTTGGAATAGCTGTCGCGTACGAAGAGCAGGAGAGTAAAGGTAAGCACAACGGAAGAGGAGGTTAAGTGGGAATACTGAAGGAGGGGGACCACAGATAAGGAAGTAGTTATACATATATATAAATATCTGTTTCAGAGGATACGCGCTAGATAAGGATACCGGCAACAGAGGTGAATATATACTCTGGGGACGAAAAGCCAAACAGGTAGAAAAGCGTTAAGTATATCATGATATTATACTGTGAAATGAGGTTTAACAATGATCTATAATGGATGTTTTTTGTATATTTTTTCGACTTGTTGTATTGATGTGAACGCCATGATGGAACACAACTTTAACCGGGTATGTGCATGCATTTACTTTACGATTTCACGTTTGGGTGAATCATTGGGAATGGGTCATGGTGTTGTAAATATTATTGATTGATAACAAATAGTGTTGATAGCCCTGATGATGGACGGATGTCCGAAATGCATTGGCAATAATTTTGAAACACTGATTGGTTAGGAATAAATAAACAATTGAAATATTGGAAATATTACAACAGAAATGGTGGATTACTTAATGAAGAAATACAAATTACTAATGAGAATGAATTGAAACCCGTTGAGGGGAGTGAGAGTGAGCTCACCCAGGGTTGGAAGTTGTTCAGCCCTATTGTATGGATATTGTTTCAGAGCCTAGTGCCTAGGCTCAAGGGTGAGCCCCCGCAATTGACTTCAGAAAAGTGAATAAGTAGAAACAAAGCAGTGCCCACCCCATTTCTTAATTGTATATTCGCTCCCAGTGGCACACTAATTGGGTGGAGGCACGCGAGAATATGTCCTTTGAAGATATTGAACAACTTACGAATGTAAGAGCTGAAACCTTAGGTTTCACATCGGCAGAAGCCGAGGCAATCCTGACACAAATCAGTGATTCAACATGGAAGACAAAAACAAATGATCTTGATCCTACGAGAAGAATAAAACAACTGGAATATTTGATCCGTAAGGAAATTAACAGAAAGCTTCATGCAATTACTTTAGGACGTTACTATAAAAACCAGAGAATCCCTAGGGGACTAAGAATTAATTTGAGACCAACGTTATGTAAGGAAGACAAAGAATTTGTGCGCAAATGGGAGGCAATTCTGAATAAGTGCTCGCTAGATTTAATTCTTTTAACGATTCAAGAGCTCACCAAAAATGTTAAAACCTTAAACGAAGAAATAGAAGAAATAGAAAAAGAATTGTGTACAGTGATTGGCAAAGAAGAATTAGGAGCAATATTGGTTGACATTAACCATAAACTTGAATCATACAAAAGTGAAATTGAATCCAAAAAAGTGAGGAAATTTCGACGGGATACTTATGATTATTTGAATGGAGAAGTTTACACCTGGATGGATAAATATCAAACCCCATTCCAAAAGAAACAACACCAGGGGAGTACAGACAATACCTCCAGTACGGATTCTGAAGATTCTAGAGTGAGACAAAGTACAGTGGAAGGAAGGAGGACAATAGAACAACAAGCAGAACCTACCACATCTGCAAGAGAGTCTAGAGCAGCCCGGCCTTTTTTAGGACGAGAGACAGAAGGAAGAGAACGAGACGAGGGAAAAGAAAAAGGAAGCCAAAGAATAGAGACCCGGGGAGCGAGACAGAAGAAAAGTTAGTTGTGAACATATCATCCAGAATACTAACCAAAAGTGAAGAAATGTTACTTCAGAAAGGGCTCAGTTATGTACCTACGCATAGCACAACTTTATTTGAGACTAAGATTGATTTATTCAAATTGGTGAGAAAATTAAAATTAAAAGTGTTTTTTGATGAACTCGATACATCACAACTTAAAGAACAAGACCCAGAGGAACTACAAGAGTTTAGAAAGAAAAGTAATTTTATGCCACCCATAAATGTACCATCCATCGATATTTTTCATCGACAAGTACTCAAAGATCTTAAGAAAGTGTCATTCAAACGGAAGGGATATGGAAATTTGAAACCAAATGAGTTTAAGTTATTGAAAGATTTATATGGAGATAATAAGATAACTATACGCCCAGCGGATAAAGGAGGAGCACTTGTAATAATGAACAGTCAAGATTATCATGACGAATGCATGAATCAGCTCAGAAACACGGATGTATATTCTGAGCTAGATAATGACCCAACTATTGAGATAATGAAGAACTTAGAAGAACTTCTGGGGAAAGCAGAGGAATTAGAATGGATAAGTGCCAAAACACGATCTTTTCTCACAAATAAATATCCAAGAATACCGAACTTCTACACGCTACCTAAAATACATAAAAGTTTCACAAAACCACCAGGCAGACCGATAGTTTCTGGAGTAGACAGTGTACTACAGCCATTGGGCCAATACATTGACCAGTTTTTGCAACCATTGATACAAAAGACAGATACCTACATTAAAGACACTAATCATTTTTTGGAAATATTGGAGAAAAATGTATTTACAGAAACCTCAATTATGTTTACAATTGACGTGAAGAGCCTTTACACTTCTATTCCACATAACCTGGGTCTAGAAGCAATAGAATGGTTACTTCTCCAAGAAGGTGATTTGAAAGCAATGAAGGAATTTATTTTGGTATTATTACAGTTCATATCTGAAAATTCATATTTTCAATATAGAAATAAATTTTTCATTCAGAAATCTGGGACAGCAATGGGGGCCTCAATGGCTCCCACATATGCAAATACTTTCATGCACAAATTCGAAAAGGAATATGTACTTGATCATGCAGTATGGAGAAATTATATAAAAATGTGGGTCAGATTTATAGATGATATCTTTGGAATATGGAATGGCCCAGAGGAATCTTTTAATGATTTTTTCACCTATCTCAACAACATTGATCAACGTATACAATTCACAAAAGAAACCTCAAGAACGCAAATTCACTTCCTAGATGTAGAAATACGTATTCACAACAATAATTTTTTGACCAGCATCTACAGAAAAGAAACAGATCGAAATAACTTACTTCATCGACTAAGTTTTCACCAACCGAGTCTAATTAGAAATTTGCCCTTCAGTCAAATGATGAGAGTAAAAAGGATTGTCAATGATCCAAGAACATGCGCGGTAGAAATTGAGAACATGGGGAGGAGGTTTGAAGCAAGAGGGTATAAACCAGCGGAGATAGAATTTGCTAAAAAACGAGTGATGGAACCTACAGTAAGTGGCACAAGGAGAGAGAAGAAGGAACCAAATATTGTATATGTGTCATGTTACTCAGTACAAAGCAACAAGGTAAAGAGTGTAATCAAGAAGAACTGGAGTACACTGACCAATGACATGCGAGTTGAACATTTGTTCAGGGAATTACCAACTTTTGCGTACAAGAGGAGTGCAAACTTGAGAGACAGATTGGTTAAAACGAGACCTGAAAAGAGAGCATTGGACACATTGAGAAAAGGAACTTATCCCTGCTTGCATTGCAGTAATTGTAATTTTATAACAAAAGGGGATACAGTTGATCACCCTCGTACAGGTGAAAAAATAAAACTTAAGGGATATGCGACATGTGATACCTCGAACATAATATACAGTATTAAATGCCCGTGTGGCATCTACTATGTTGGACAATCTAAGAGACCTGGCAAGTTGCGATGGAACGAACATAGATCGTGTATTCGGAATAACAATCCGAATTCGGCAGTAGCCAGACATTGGAACACAATGAAGCACAACATCAGCCAGATGAGGATTCAAGTCTTGGAGGACATTAGACAGAACAACGCACATGAGGATTTGGGAAGAAAATTGAATCAACGAGAATCGTTTTGGATCGACCGGCTTGACTCCCTGAGACCAGGGGGCATTAATGAGGAGTTGAATTTTATGTGTTTTCTATGATGAAAAATATGTGTGTTACATAAGAAAGATTTGTTAAATGCAAAGAAAAATCATGACTGATAAAAATGCTGGAATTTATGTCCTGTGGAATTTAAGGCAGTTTAACACTACTTAATAATGGAGCCAATTGTAATAATGTGTCTAATGTTGGAGTTCACAGTATATCCCGCAGGGGTTAATTTCCCTGTGGGACGTAAGGCAGCTAATCGCTGCCTAACAGTGAACTCAGTGAAATAACAGATAAATATACGAGCTGATATATGTATAATATTTCTGAAGAGTTGAAAAGACACATTCGCGCATGCGCGGAGGAGATTAGTGAAACACATTACGGCATTGCACGCAGCGGCGCGCATGCGCGGGAATGAGTAGTGTTGATAAATGTTAGTACGAGTGGCGAGAGCTGCTTTTGGAATAGCTGTCGCGTACGAAGAGCAGGAGAGTAAAGGTAAGCACAACGGAAGAGGAGGTTAAGTGGGAATACTGAAGGAGGGGGACCACAGATAAGGAAGTAGTTATACATATATATAAATATCTGTTTCAGAGGATACGCGCTAGATAAGGATACCGGCAACAGAGGTGAATATATACTCTGGGGACGAAAAGCCAAACAGGTAGAAAAGCGTTAAGTATATCATGATATTATACTGTGAAATGAGGTTTAACAATGATCTATAATGGATGTTTTTTGTATATTTTTTCGACTTGTTGTATTGATGTGAACGCCATGATGGAACACAACTTTAACCGGGTATGTGCATGCATTTACTTTACGATTTCACGTTTGGGTGAATCATTGGGAATGGGTCATGGTGTTGTAAATATTATTGATTGATAACAAATAGTGTTGATAGCCCTGATGATGGACGGATGTCCGAAATGCATTGGCAATAATTTTGAAACACTGATTGGTTAGGAATAAATAAACAATTGAAATATTGGAAATATTACAACAGAAATGGTGGATTACTTAATGAAGAAATACAAATTACTAATGAGAATGAATTGAAACCCGTTGAGGGGAGTGAGAGTGAGCCTTCCTTGATATGCAAACATAGGAAATGTCTCACCTGGTTACGATCCAATGACCCCCATGACTGACCTGTCCCCTCCCCCACTTACCAACCATAGCCAACCTGACTGTATATATGTACATCCCTAAGATGATCTAACAAAATGTAATTAACTGCATATATATATATATATATATATATATATGCATATATATGTAGATATTCTATGCAATGCAATGCTGTGCCTTATAATCATATGTTCCCTATCAAGCAACTAAGTATTTTTGTAATCGTATCTTCCTATTCTCTGTTGCGCCCTGTTACCCCTGGGTTCTGTGTGCCATAACAAATAAACAAACAAACAAACACACAAGGTGCTTCCCTGATATGCAAACATAGGGAATCCTACCTCCTCAATAAGGTGCTTCCCTGATATGCAAACATAGGGAATCCTGCCTCGTCAATAAGGTGCTTCCCTGATATGCAAACATAGGCAATCATGTCTCCTCAATAAGGTGCTTCCTTCATATGCAAACATAGGAATCCTGGCTCATCAATACATTTCTTCCCTGATATCAGTGGTCGAAGTGTACAACAAGAAGTAGAGGAATTATGTTCCCTAATGGCCTGGCTAGCTCCCCACAGACTACATCGCCACCCTCCCTTTCACACGCAATACAAACCCCTAAACACACAGGACTGCTATTTGAGGGAACGTTCCGTGCAGTGCACTGAAACTGCAAGTTTCAACTTCTTTCTACACTTTTTTTTAAAAGGAAGCCATTCCAGAACAGTTTCTTTTTAAAATAAAAATATAGGAACAGTAAAACCTAATTTTAAAAAATAGAGGAGCTCCACTCCCCACCGCTCCCGCTCACTTCGACCACTGCCTGATATCCAAACATGGGCAACCATAGCTCCTCAATAGGCTGCATATCTGATAATCAATAGGGACGTCTGTCTTCTCAATAGGTTGCTTCTCTGATATCCAAATTGTATTTAATCTTGTCTCCTCAATAAGGTGTTTCCCTGATATGCAAACATAGGGAATCCTGCCTCCTCAATAAGGTGCTTCCCTGATATGCAAACATAGGGAATCCTGTCTCCTCAATAAGGTGCTTCCCTGATATGCAAACATAGGGAATCCTGTCTCCTCAATAAGGTGTTTCCCTGATATGCACACATAGGGAATCCTGCATCCTCAATAAGGTGCTTGCCTGATATGCAAACATAGGGAATCCTGTCTCCTCAATAAGGTGCTTCCCTGATATGCAAACATAGGGAATCCTGTCTCCTCAACAAGTGCTTCCCTGATATGCAAATATAGGGAATCCTGTCTCCCCAATAAGGTACTTCCCTGATATGCAAACATAGGGAATCCTGTCTCCTCAACAAGTGCTTCCCTGATATGCAAATATAGGGAATCCTGTCTCCCCAATAAGGTGCTTCCCTGATATGCAAACATAGGAAATCCTGTCTCCTCAACAAGTGCTTCCCTGATATGCAAATATAGGGAATCCTGTCTCCCCAATAAGGTGCTTCCCTGATATGCAAATATAGGGAATCCTGTCTCCCCAATGAGGTGCTTCCCTGATATGCAAATATAGGGAATCCTGTTTCCTCAATAAGGTGCATCTCTGATTTCCAAACAAAGAAAAACCTGAATCATGAAAAGGGTGCATCTCTGATATCCAAACATAGGGAATCCTGTCTGCTCAATAAGGTGCTTCCCTGATATGCAAAGATAGGGAATCCTGCCTCCTCAATAAGGTGCCTCTCTAATATTCAAACATAGGGAATCGGAAACCTGTCTCCTCAATAGGGTGCATCCCTGATATGCAAATAGATGGAATCCTGTCTCATCAATACATTGCTGCTCTGATATCCAAATATGGGGAATCATATTTTCTCAATAGGCTGCATATCTGATAATAGAGAAGTCTGTCTTCTCAATTAGGTGCTTCAAATTGTATGGAATCTTGTCTTCTCAATAAGCTGCATCTCTGATAATCAACAGGGAAGACTGTATTCTCAATACGGTGCATCTCCGATATCCAAATATAGGGAATCAGAATCCTGTCTCCTCAATAAGGTGCATCTCTGATATGCAAACACAGGGAATCCTGTCTAATCAATACATTGCTTCTCTGATATCCAAATATAGGGAATCATATATTCTCTATAGGGTGCATATCTGATAATAGAAAATACTGTCTTCTCAATAAGTTTCTTCTCTGATATCCAAATTGTATGGATTCCTGTCTCCTCAATAAGGTGCATTTTTGATATCCAAATATAGGGAATCATGTCTCCTCAATAAGGTGGATCTTTGAAATCCAAATGTAGGGAATCCTGTCTCCTCAATAAGCTGCATCTTTGATAATCAATAGGGAAGACTGTCTTCTGTGTACAGTGCACCTCTGATAGCCAAATTGTGGGGAATCCTGTCTCAATAAGATGCTTCCCTGCTATGCAAACACAGGCAATCCTGTCTCCTCAATAAGGTGCATCTCTGATTTCCAAACATAGGGAATCCTGTCTCCTCAATAGGGTGCTTCCCTGATATGCAAATGTAGGGAATCCTGTCTCATCAATATGGTGCATCTCTGATTTTCAAAACATAGGGAATCCTGACTCGTGAAAAAGGTGCATGTCTGATATCCAAACATAGTCTGGCTAACACCTGTCTCCTCCATAAGGTAGGTGGTGAGTTCATAGAGTGGAGGAGATAGTGTGACCCCAGAATCAATTTTCCTAAAGGCATCGACTAGGCATGCGGGCGAAGGAAGCTCTCGGATGCATGTGCCCTAAAGTGTTGCCAGTCCTACTCTGCCATCCTCGCATTCTTTGTTGTTGCTGTTAATGAATATTCCGGCATTGTGTTGTCCTCACCTCCTACCCCCAGCAGTGCAGAGGCATTCGGAATACTCCGAGGTGAATGGACTCTATTAGTCATGTGGTGTGAGTGTCGCGCCGCCTCCAGGGGCAGATGTGTGTGGCTGGCATGCCTCCTGAAAGCCAATAAACACATTCAATGGATGAATATGCAAAGGAAGGGCACAGCCACACCCTGGGGCACAAAGTGATAGCTACGTGCCAGTGTAGTGCTGATGCGCTGAGACTCAGTGAGCTGCAACTTGCATATGAGAAACACAACAACACCTAGAGAACTAAATCAGCTGAAATCAAAAACATGTGAGAGGAGAGGAGGGGAAGTGTGGCCTGCAAAGGAGCATGTAGAGGAGTGACAACAAATGATTCAATATAGGGATCTAACAAGAAAATGGTTAAGCACAAATCCTGCATCATGGCCAGGAAACAGAAAGTGCATTTAAAGTATTAGGAGGCAGCCATCAACCTTTCCTGTAGCTCTGCAAGGGATCCAGGTGACCGGCAGATGTGCAAGACTTTTCGTCTGATCCTTACAACTAAAGGTACCATGACCAAATCATGGCAAAGTGTCATTCCTCATCCAAGCCTTGGGCTCTGTCACGAGTGGGGCCTTAGCCCTTAAATGCGGCGTTAACGCTATCACTGCCACATTTAAGGGCTGGCCCAATCACGAGTTTGGTCCTGCCAATACGGAAAGGCATTTTCGGCGCTATTAGTGTCAGCGCAATTTGTGACTGCAGCAATAGCGCTCCCAGCCCCATTGGGTCCAACCGACCCAATGGGGAATTACATCTGTGCCACTACTCGTGATCCTGCACAAATTGCCGATTAGCATAACGTTAATTGCATTGACGGTATCCCAGCGCAATTACCGCCGGGATACCGCCAACCCCCTGATGAGGCCCACTGTGTGTGTGAATCCACACTGCAAGAAAATGAGCTACTGAAAGCTGTCCCTCGAGTGATATGATATATGATATGGCATTTATAACGCGCCTATACACAAGCGTTTCAAGGTGCCACAATGCTGTAAGAACTGCACATGTATCATTAGAAAGGTTTCAGTAGAAGTGTGTGCACATGTTCAGTTCACTCGTGGTTCATTGAAATCTCCTCAACCTCACTGGCGACGAAGGGACTCAATTTGATGAACTATAATTAGTTGAACCCGCTGCATGTCTCTATACCGCAGCGCAGCCAGTGCGGCTCTCCTCCGTGCTCACACTTCTTCCCCTGCATATGAATTAACCTCTACATGCCATAAATATCATGTGTGTGCCAATGCGTGCCTCTGCGCCTTTACTTATTTTTGTTAGTTTATAGCACGAACTGAGCCCAAGAGTAGCAAAGTGCTTTGCAGCGTGTAGCAGCCAGCGCCGGGGATGGCGGTTTTGGACAGTACTGCAGCACTGTTGGCGGCAGGCCAGAAAACATGGATTTAGTCATGCAGAAGGTGTTGATGGAAGAGACACATTTTTGAAGGGGGGGGCTGCCCCGGCACTTATTTCTGGGCTCCGGCACTTATTTTCAAGCCAAGTTTGATTATGTTGTGGTGTTTTGGCAACTTTATAACTGTCAATCAGTCATGGTAACATAACAATCAACAACAGTGTGTGCTGGCCAGGGTCTGTGCATACTTGGCTGGCTCATTGTTATTCACAGACCTCATGAAGCAGGTTGCCGGGCAGGACTATTTTTTTATCAATTTTCCTGAAAAACAATAAGATGCAAGATGACAATCCTGGGCACTGACGCTGGCCATGTCTACACTTTCTCCACTCAGCCTGCGTGGCATTGCTGCACGTGTAATAACCAGCAGGGGGGTTTGACAACAGGACAGCCACCATCCAACAGTCCCAACCCAGGGGCAAAGTCAGTGGAAAGACCCACATCGAAGAGGAGAGCCAGACATGAGTACCAACCTATGCAAGACGATCTTGCTGCAGTGTTTGACAGGCACTCATCAGTTCAGTAATGATTTTGCCTACATTTGTCCATCAATTGACCAGAGGAGGAAAGCATGTTTGCTCTTTTTTTCTGTGGTTAGATGGTTAACACGTACCACTTGACACTGATCCGTTTAGATCAAAATGTTAACGGTGATGTGTTTTAAAGAAGCAAACATTTATAATATTTCAAGACACAACTAACACGTTATGTTGATTTCACCCTCAAGGAACCAGTGGGAGTTGGAGCTTTAACCCCAAATATATTGACAGCGTATGGAGCAGCCGTGTGACACTGTCTGGAGCAACAGTGGGTGGTGTCAACAGTAGACGGGGAGCTGCCCCTCCCCCATGCAAGAAAATATTTTGGACCTGGCGCTTACTTTTTTACAAATTAAGCACTGAGTATAACCTCTATATCAGGGGTCTCCAACCTTTACGTTAGCTAGAGCTACTTGTAGTGGAGGCCAACAGTGGAGAGCTACTAGCGGGCGATATCAGGGTGGGGATATTTATAAACCTCAGAATTTTTACCAATATTATTTTGGCTCCATTATTTCCCCTCTTTAAACAGATGGAATAACAAATCCCTTCACAAATATACTAAGAACTTCAAAAACCTCTTTGTTGAATTATTATTTATTAGTAGCTGTCTCAAAAAGACAGATATTTGTTGGACTTCCACACAAATATCCTGTCATTTTTGTGCCCCTTCCTTTGCGTTTTATGCAGGCTTTCTACATGCTAGGCACACTATTGTTTTCCAAATGTGCATTTCACACTTCCATAAAAAAAAGCAATTTCCAAATTGAAAAATGCTGCTTCGTTCACGAGTTTTCTTTGAAATGTTTTTTTTGTCAGACACCACACATACTCCGTTATTTGCTGGTATGATAGCTCAGCGGGTTGAGCGCTCGCTGCTGCGATCTGAGCGTGATCTGCAGGTCGTAGGTTAAAGTCCCGGCAAGGCCAACTCATCCTTTCATCCTTCTGAGGTCGATAAATGAGTACCAATTTCAGTTGGGTGATATTGCATGTAAATATGTGCTCTGTAAAGCGCTTTGGATTAAGGCGCTATTTAAATAACACATCATTATCATTATTTGTGTGCCCCTCTGTGTTTTAGCACAAGTTATATTTATAAAGATTTTAAATGCTTGTCAAACTGGTTGATCACAAATAAATGCTTCTGTTATGCTGACAGCAGTTTTTAGAAAATTAAACTGTGGGTTCATGGGTGCCAACTTTTGATTTTCACTACAGGGGCAGAAATATCCCCACCTCAGCCCTGAATATAAGCAAGCAACCAGCCCAACCCATACCCTGGCCAAACACATTGTATAGCACTTTTTTTTATAAGGCATTGCAAAAAGTCATACGATTAGCAACCTGTAGTTTTGAATATATAACATCTCAGCATCGGTCTGTCAACCTGCTGAGCTACCCTGGTAGGCTTCTACTGTACAGCGTGTCTATGGATCACTTAATGTACTAAAAGTGGGTGTACCTGTGTCATGGAAGTGATTTAAAGTGGAAATGTACAGTGTGGAATTTGGAAAGAAGCCACATAAAAGAAATTGCACCATTTTTTAAATATTATTTTGAACATTTCCAGGCGAGTGGCAGTGCTACTGTGATATTTACATTGCGTGGTCACAATGATCCTGATCCTGCCCCAGCCCCTCCAACATCTCTGGCAAACAAGAGCAGCTTGCTTAAGCAAGACTGTCGTGGGGGCGCACTAGGCCAACTGTGGTACTACAGGCGGACTGCAGAAGGATAACGTGATACTGACACTTGTCAGTGGATTTCCAAGCAGCTCCATGTGGCACAGACAAGCTCCCTGCCTGCAATTGGGAGGACCAGGGTTCGGATCCGGAACTCGGAAATAGCTGCAAAACGTACCATTAAATAATATAACTTAGGATAAATGTTTATTTTTCGGTATCTTCAGGCGGGCGACGGCGAGCTACTAGTCGCCCGCGATCGACTGTTTGGCGACCTCGTCTATATAGTGTGACCACATGTCCCCCTTTTCCTGAGTTTGCCTTGGAATTTGGTGTTCTGTACCCCCTGTCTCGCAAGAACATTTCATTTGAAAACTCTGTCCCGACACAATAACTACATCGAATAATTGTTTTAATACCAAGACTTACGTATTTGCTATCTGCGTGGCCTCGTACCACCAACCCTTTAGTAATCAGCTGCAGCGGCGACAGATCGCGCCAGAGAGACTGCTAGCGAAATGCATTGAAACTGGCCTAGAATATCAACAGTGACTGGCCTGGAATATCAACAGGGACTGGCCTGGAATAGCAACAGGAGTAAACGGTCCATTGTGTTCAGTATGCATAGAGTAGCAGGCCTCCTCCTGCTTATGCCTAGGGGGAATTCCTGATACAAGCCTCCCCACCCCCACTGAAGTGTCGTGTCCTTGCAGCCCCTGTTAGAAGCTAGTCCTACTTTTATGTTAGTGGCTCTGTCCCAGTTTTTTTATTTCGGAAAAGCTGGTTACGCTGCGCTCTATATTCTTAATCGGCAGTGGAGAAATACTCTTGCACACATAACATCGATGTTTATCAGAATAGCCTGGTCTCCAGCTTTGCTGTCCCTGCAGAACAATTGTGAAATGACTATTGCCACGTGCCTGGTGCTCTCTCTGGTCATGGACAGGTGTCCTCATACACAATCCTAGTACTGGCCACATGATTGCTTACAATCTGCACCCGCTTCTTGGTCAGAACCTGGAGGTCTGGGGCTCTTTTGACTGTGTCCCTACTCTGTCCCCTGGCTCCTGTTGGGGTGCACGTCCTGCTCACGGGTCCCCCAAAACGATTCAGACTCATGAAAATCTTTTAGCGCATAAGAATGTGGATGTGCGCGTCTGCAGGGGGCGGGGTGGGCATGATCCGAGGTAGGCCCGGGTACGGGGCGTGTGTGACGATATGTAGCGGTAGTGAAATAGAATGTGTGACGATGGGAGTGTAGATATAGGGTCAGGGTGTGAGAAAGACTGAAGCATCACCATATTAAAAGAGAGGCCGAGCGTGTCTGTACATTTTGGTGGGACTAGAGGACTGCGGTCTAATGAACAGTTTGAATGATTTGTCCCTTTCCAAACCCCAGCATTGAAGCCGTGAATAACAGTATTCGGTCCTCCCAGATAATGGTTTAACTGTATCCAGCTGTAGGCCTGTGAAACCTGAATGGAATGTGAATGGTAGAGCAAGGACAGGGCTGTGCCTGTCCTGAAGGACAAACCAATAGGAGCCAGGGTAGAGGTTTAGGGTTTAGGGTACTAGTGCCCCCACTAGCCCGAGCCACCCGGGGGAATGGACGTCCTATTTGATCTGCCAGACAGCTAGAAAACAGAGTCCCTAAATCCATCAGATATGGGCCGATTAATGTCATCTACGAGGCAGCAGGAAGGCATACCAAGGAAGGGCAACTGATAAGGGGGCTAGGGCGACGAGCAGCAGAACATCCTGTGATTTGTGATACGAGGGGAAAGAGGTGATGCCAACAAAGTTAGTCCTGAGCGGGGAGACCTCATGGGGTGCCTTCATATCTGGCATGAAGAGAAGTGCACCATTTTTCAAAGAGGCCAATTTAACCTCTGACCTTTCCACTGAGCGCATGTTAACGACCAGGTGCACACCACGTGATTAGAGCAACGGGGCGGGTAACATTCCAGGTAACTCGCCAATCCAGTTGCTGGAAACCAAGGTGATGGAATGGGGGTATCACGTGTTAGGGGGCGGGGTAGATTAGGATGTGGCTAACCAGTCATTAGAATAGGGGACTGGTAGTTTGTATATAGATGCTAGCCAAAGAGGGTGGGGGATGAGCCCAGTATATTGTGTGAGTTATCAATGACGTTGTCTTTCCTTATAACCCTGTGTTTGCTTTGAACTAACAGAGAGCTCCTTGCAGTTTGGTTCTACGGGACCTCCAGTCACCTTTTGCTTATGTATTGAAATACATCTTGTTTTCCTTGCAAAGAGGTGCACCAAACCCCTTTCCTGAGAGGGTTGTTTTTTTCATTGTCTGGCTCTCTGGAGTTCTTGCCTTAGCCTCCCTGACAGTCTACCCATAATTGTAAATATATATATGTGCTCAGCTTAAACACGTATGTTAATTGACTGCATCTTAGTTCAGTCATCAATTATGAAACACCTGCTCATTGATCGAAGTTAACACCTGTACCCATCGATTAGTGCTGTCTGGACCCAGTCTTGCATGGCGCTATGCGTCAAATACCTCTGGCTGGCAGTCAATGGGTACATTAAGCGCCAGTGATGCCAGCCTGTTTTGAACCTGTCATTACTGTGGGTGCAGAGATGCCCAGAGGGCCAGCTCCCACTTCTGTCCCTCCACATGGCACTTCCTCACCAGCTGCGGCCCTCTTGGTTTCCTGCTTGAAGAGGAGGAAGGGCCTCCGCAGAGCTCCCCACGCGCTGACAGCCCATCAAACATTCATGAGCAGCTGTCAATTATTAGCAGCAGAACATGGCCCGTATACATGCTCCAGACCACAGTGCGAGCGCACTGAAGCGGGAACAAGTGGAAGGGGGGCTTTTCTAGGCAGTGGAAGTAGCAGCTATGTAATACTGGAAATACACAGTCTATCCCTCCTCCAGGGGAACCATCAGCACCCCTCAACAGCCCTTACTCCAGGGGAACCATCAGCACCCCTCAACAGCCCTCCCCCAGGGGCCTCATCAGCACCCCTCAACATCCCTCCTCCAGGGGAACCATCAGCACCCCTCAACATCCCTCCTCCAGGGGAACCATCAGCAGCCCTCAACATCCCTCCCCCAGGGGCCTCATCAGCACCCCTCAACATCCCTCCTCCAGGGGAACCATCAGCACCCCTCAACATCCATCCTCCAGGGGCCTCATCAGCACACCTCAACATCCCTTACTCCAGGGGAACCATCAGCACCCCTCAACAGCCCTTACTCCAGGGGAACCATCAGCACCCCTCAACATCCCTCCCCCAGGGGTACCAGAAGCGCCCCTCAACATCCCTCCTCCAGGGGAACCATCAGCACCCCTCAACAGCCCTCCCCCAGGGGTACCAGAAGCGCCCCTCAACATCCCTCCTCCAGGGGAACCATCAGCACCCCTCAACAGCCCTTACTCCAGGGGATAAGCACCCCTAACATCCCTCCTCCAGGGGAACCATCAGCACCCCTAACATCCCTCCTCCAGGGGAACCATCAGCACCCCTCAACATCCCTCTTCAAAGCACGCCATCAGCACCCCTCAACATACCTACTCCAGGCACACCATTGCCTCCCTCAACATCCCTCCTCCAGGGGTCCATCAGCAACCCTC
The DNA here is from genome assembly GCF_040938575.1 of Ambystoma mexicanum. Taxonomy (NCBI): domain Eukaryota; kingdom Metazoa; phylum Chordata; class Amphibia; order Caudata; family Ambystomatidae; genus Ambystoma; species Ambystoma mexicanum. The sequence goes on from NC_090923.1 coordinate 56,574,177, forward strand.
AACATCCCTCCTCCAGGCACACCATTGCCTCCCTCAACATCCCTCCTCCAGGGGTACCATCAGCACCCCTCAACATTCCTCCTCCAGGGGTCCCATCAGCACCCCTCAACATCCGTCCTCCAGGGGTCCCATCAGCACCCCTCAACATCCGTCCTCCAGGGGTCCTATCAGCACCCCTCAACACCCCTCCTCCAGGCATGCCATCAGCACCCCTCAACATCCCTCCACCATGCACACCATCAGCACCCCTAAACATCCCTCCTCCAGGCACAACATGAGCTTCTCTCAACACCTCCAGGGTTTCCATCAACATCCCTCAACATCCCTCCTCCAAGCACACCAATGCCTGCCTCAACATCCCTCCTCCAGGTACGCCATCAGCTCTCCTCAGCATCCCTCCTTCAGGCACACCATGTCATCCCTCCTCCAAGCACAACAGCACCCCACGTAACCGTCCTCCAAGAACACTACCAGCACCCCACGTCACCCATCCTCCGAGCACACCACCAGCACCCCATGTCACCCATCCACCAAACACACCACCATCACCCCACGTCATCCCTCCTCCAAGCAAACCACCAGCATCCCACATCACCAGTCCTCCAAGCACACCACCAGCACCCCACATCACCCGTCCTCCAAGCACACCACCAGCACCCCACGTCATCCCTCCTCCAAGCACACACCAGCACCCCATGTTACCCATCCTCCAAGAACACCACCAGCACCCCACATCATCCCTCCTCCAAGCAAACCACCAGCACCCCACATCACCCGTCCTCCAAGCACACCACCAGCACCCCACGTCACCCGTCCTCCAAGCACACCACCAGCACCCCACGTCATCCCTCCTCCAAGCACATTGCCAGCACCTTATGTCATCTTTCCTCCAGATACACCACCAGCACCCCATATAAAGCCTGCTCCAAGCACACCACCAGCAACCCATGTCATGCCTGCTCCAAGCACATCATCGGCACACCACGTCATCCCTCCTCCAAGCAAACCACCAGCATCCCACATCACCAGTCCTCCAAGCACACCACCAGCACACCACATCACCCGTCCTCCAAGCACACCACCAGCACCCCACGTCTCCCTCCTCCAAGCACATTGCCAGCACCTTATGTCATCTTTCCTCCAGATACACCAGCAGCACCCCATATCAAGCCTGCTCCAAGCACACCACCAGCAACCCATGTCATGCCTGCTCCAAGCACACCATCGGCACACCACGTCATCCCTCCTCCAAGCACACCATCGGCACCCCACGTCATCCCTCCTCCAAGCACTCCATGTAGGGGAAAATCATGAAGATATAAATATGTATCTTATTAATTCAGCTAATTTAAAGATCTATGGTGTCATCAAATGTTAAGGAAGGCATGGTATCAGAAGTACGACGGACACATCAAAGTATAGTTCAAGGGAGTTTATTGAACTTTGCATGGGTTGGAAAAACACCTATTTAAACCTAAGTTCTAATGATGGGATCAAGCTACGACCATCAAAGAAAAGAAAAAGCTGTCCTAGTCGTATCTTGTCAAATCAAAGATGGCCTATACTAACAAATGTAGTGGCACACCTTACCCTAACGAATAAAAAGGGTGTGGGGTGTTGAAGTGTTTAAAGAAACAGGGTGTAGCAAAATCACATTTTTCTATTTATAGCATTTGTTATACGTCCGAAACCATCTGCAGAAGCCAAGTATTGGACAATTAAAACTGTATAAAGTCTATACAAGATGGAGTCAGCAAGTCTCTAGAGGCCAAGAAGAGCAATGACACTCAGTATAATTAAATCAAATAACAGTAAATATGAGGTTGAAATGGAAAAAATTCATGGTCTCTTCACATGTGACTCAGAAGTTGAAAACAAGGGCTATATTTTAAGTCTTGGATAAAGATAGTAATGTGCTTACACTCCCTTGAATGTTCCAGAAGAGAGGGCAGGTTCCAAGGTCAACTACAAATAGTAAACTTCAGCACTTGGCCGGACTGATGAGAAATGATGGACTAATTGGGAAAGTGAGGAGTCATCCGACGTGATCCAAGCACCTGGGTTTCATTTCACTTACGTGCTGCTAGCCAAGCCGATAGTCCAAGGTTAGGTGAGAATGCCAACCAATTAGTGGGTTTATGGGGCAACCTGCTACACAATGTTGCATAGACCAATCCGCTGCCATTTTGTTTGCTGTAATCAGTATTATACGAGCCGTGCCTCACAGATAAAAGACAGCCAATGGTGTACTAACCCCTATGTATTCTATAAGTAGATATGTGCCGCTAACTAATCCCTCCCACTAGTAGTTTTACAGTTGGCCATGTAGGATGACATCATCGATAATGCATATTGGGGTATTGGGGTATAAGACCTCTGTGTCATCAAGTTTGTGTGAGTGTGCAAGCATCAATCCGATGTCTGTCAGTTGGCCCTGCTTTATTAAAGTGAGAATAAAGTAGTTCTTTGCCATATTCTTTGAGTCTGTCTGGTTATTTGATCTGAGATCTTTATTTGTAATTCCATCTAGCACAAGAGATGCTTTGAGGTGTTAGAGCACACAACCAATTTCAAGCTATCATATATCACAAAGATTGTGTGTCCCAAGAAAAGAGAGTCATAGAGCCCCAATGTGACATGATGCATGCCTGAGTGATAAAGACCCCATCAGTTATCAATATTCATTACCAAAGAATCAATATCATTCGGTGCCATGTGAGATTCATAAAGGCAATATCATACTAGACAATTTGGCAGCAAACAATGACATGAAGAACAAGTTAAGGGAAAGGGAAAAAAGGAAAACAGTCAGTAATGTAAAAATCTGTGTACATTAATTATACTTAAATTGTTTTCTGCCAAAAGGTTCCCTTCCTGAATCTCACATTGCACTGAATTATATTGATCCCCCGGTTATGAATATTGATAGCTTATGTACTGTCTGTGGTCTTTATAACTCATATATGTACCATGTCTCATTTGGGACTCTTTGATTTCCTCTTTTCTTGGGACACACAATCTTGGTGATATATGAGAACTTAATATTGGTTGACATTAATTTTGGTTTGTTCATCTTTTTAAACTGTATCAGAGTTAGAAAAGATCCAGACGGGGTCGAAACATGTGTTGGCCGGAACTCACTGAAACTGGATGTGATTTTCTAACCTCTAATGATTAAAAAGGGTTTTGAGTAGACAACTAACAGGTTACTTACTCCCAAATACATATATTGAAGTAACCAGCCTGAATGTGCCAAGGTTAACGTTCACGGTTTAGCCTCCGAGAGGTGGATAGGGCCCCACCTCATCTTACCAAGGCACACGCTGCAGGAACTTATTGCAAACATGGTCCTTATGAGTTTGATAGAAGACTAGCGCAGTTGGATTCACAGTTCTAGTGCCCCAAATTCATGATCTCCCCTCTATAATTGAATCAAACACAACATCTGCAAGAAGACTTAATAGAACACTGTATAAAACCCACCCCTGTGGAAAGAACGCAGAGGATGTGACAGATAGAAGAATGTAGCACTCTAAGTATAAACAAAGGGGGGCGATAAGCACATTCTAAACCATAAAATGTATACGTCTTCATATGAAAAAGATGCACAAGTGCCCTAACCAGTCTCTACGGCCAAAAATTGACCAAGGGGGGCAGTTATATTAACTTGTTTCGGGTCGTCGAACCCGGCTTCGAGCAGTGATGCTTGTGGATCGAGCTCAGGTGAGGTACGTTCGATCGTGTGTTCCCAAGCGGCAACAGGGCATCAAGGAGGTTAGAATGTGGTACCTATGTGCTGTACGAAGGCAGCTTTTGGTGAAGCAGTTCCGGGTGCGCGACAGGATTTGTTCATGGTCGAGCCGTGTCGAGTGGGTGTAACCACCAGGAAGAGTCAATAAGTGACACTCCAGCGGTTGAAGTCGGCAGATGGTGATGATTGGAAATGTTGATCCTGTTGCTCCACTCTGCAGTTCAGCGAACCAGCAATTTGAGCGTGAGCCAGGTCGAGTCGTGGCATAAACCCTGGTTGGAGTCAACAAGTGACTCGCCAGCGGTTCGAGTCAGATCTTGGTGTTGAGTGGTTAATTCAAGACTAGCAGGTGCCTGGCCCAGCAAGGACAGGATTCAACATGTGAAGGTTCAGAGTTGTGCTGAAAAGCAGCACCGGCAGATCCCACGGCCTCAAACGTTGCTCAAACTCATTTCGACCCGTTTTTGAGGCTGCAAAATGTGGAACATTAGCTGATCCTGTCCTCCAGATGCTGTGAGACCCACTTCAGGGGCTCAAGGACAGTTTGAGTCCTTTCCGGGTCTGCTCACCGAGCCTTGGGAGATTCTGGTGTAGAGTGGCCGGTCTCAGTCTCATATTCTTTAGACTACTGCTTCTTCACCTCAGTGATTTAGGGCTTTGAAAGTGTAACTCTCCCAAAAGAGGTCCAATTAATCCTTCTCAGGTGGTGAATCGAAGAAGTGATAAGAGACCCATTCTCTTAAAGGCAAAAGTCCACAGGTGATTGGACTAAAGCTAGCCTGCTTTAGTTGTACAATCCCGTGGCTGGACTAAGTGCACTTTGACATCACACACAAAATGTTTTGTGCCACAGCAAGTGGAGGGATAGGGCTAGAGGTAGAGAGAAAACAAGATGGTGGACCCTTCGTCCAGTTGTGTAGAGCTGCCCAGGCCAGCATCCTGTGGAGTGGCTGTGTCCCTGTGGAGGGGTTACCAGCTCTCACAATGGGTTACAGTCTCAGTAGAGATAGCACTGTCTGGGGTCAAATACACATAGCCCCCTCACAGTTGAGCCGGGTTTACACAGCTGGCACATGTGTGATATAAAACTGCAGTGGCTGTAATCATTATGAGTGTACCTAACTCGGGTAAGGCTTATATTTAAAGATTATTCTGCAACCAGAAGGTAGACCAATAATTATAGGGTTTTTGAACAGTGGTGCATATCTTAAATGCAGTCCCTTAATCTGCACACTTGGCTGTCACAGCAGCTGTCAAATGGTCACCTGTGACCTCTGAACCTGCTCTGTGCCGCTGCTAGCGCGGTCACTGCACATCAGGACACTGACGAAGCAGGGCACAGGAACACCCTGGAACCTATAAGAGGGGAATATTTCAGCAGATTGAACTTTCAGAGATGGAATTACCTGCATCGTGTTATTAATTACTATAAATCGAGAAAAGGCCAGAGCTGCCACACCGTTGCCAGATGGCAATTCCTCACACTAAGACAAAGGCGACGGCTTTCCGTAATGCCTGCAATTGCTGCCACTGGCATATGGATGGTGATAAGTGGAAGTGATTAATGCCTAATGTTATTTAGGACTATAATTTACTAACAGTAGAAGCTGCTCTACCCACATAATGAAGATTGTGAAGTGTCTCCGACACACATTGGAGGTCTTTTGTGGTTTTATTAAAAGGTTGGTGCCCACACACAGCATGTTTGAAAGTGGTTGAATCCAAATTCTGTTACATAATGTTGTATGACAATGTGGGGGTACACCAATTGGAGTCCACTGAAAATTATTTTCTCAGAGGATAACTAGAATTCCTCGAGACACTTTGATGTGTGCAATGGGGTTAGAAGTAGGTGTTACTAGCATCAAGGTGCAGGCCAAAATGAGGTTTGCATTGTACTTTACGAATATTTAAGAACTACCCCAATAGTTACTATGCAGCAGCGGCCATCGCTAACTCCTTAGAAAAGGGCTGGCTTCCTTGGTCCTCCAGAGGTTTGTGCAAGGGTGAGACCTTGCAAGTAACATCTTTCAGGACCAGTATGTATAACCACTCCAAGGTAATTCGGCCTACAGAAATACAGCTGGACAGTCGGGCAGAGAAATACAGCTGGACAATGAGGCAGAGAATTGCAGCTGGGCAATCAGGTGGAGAATTACAGCTGAGCGATCAGGCGGGGGATGGGGTCCCACCATAAGCAGTTTACCATCTCTTACGCTTAATGCCAAGACCTCTGTCCATTCTGAATTAAGCAGTAACATTTGTTAGATCAAAACCCTAGATTGTAGGAGATCAATTTGATCAATTAGCACCCTCAGTGGGGGAGCCAGCAATCAGGAGGCTACGAACATGAGCTGAATCTCCCGATTTTCACCCATATTCCAAGCCACCTGATGGCTGCTTTACATGCCCGACATCTTCTCCCCGTACCCCTGTTAAATGAACTTCTCGTCCCGACTCATGGCACGGTGGCACTCTCCACTGCTGCTTCCTCTCTGTCATTTTCATGCATGAGGCTGGAAAGAGAAGTGGGGATCAGTACGGAGCCCAACTTCCCTTTCCATGGCAGCCATCTTTGAACAGTATTTCTCCGTGAACGGGACGCCACCAGGCGACCTGTTCACAGAATGAAAATACATTAAATTAGCGCCGCCCCAGCCCATGGGACGGGTGCTAATGGCGTTAACCATCCGTTCCAAGGGCTGTAACGGCTGGTAACATCCCAGGGCCCTCTTTGAAAGTGCTCGCTTCGCTCAGGCCTTTAACTCGAGCCGTTACCCCCCCTTCAAGATCTTGGAGCGGGTGGTTAACGCCATATTTGTTTAAATGTGCCCGGTGAAATAGTTAAATCCTGATAAGTATGCCCTTGTGGTTCTGGTTTTGTAGAGGACCTTCAGTCACTTCCTTCTAATCCTTGGTAGGGTTAGGGGGAGGGTATTTGCATTTTTCAAAAAAGATCAGAACCTGTGCTGAATGAGACTCCAGTTGTATTTAGTCCATTCATAGTTTTGTCAAAGTTGCAAGATATTTCACTCCGCTATAGCACTTACCCGCATTCGTCAAAGGTTGTGTTCTTGGCGTTTTCCTGACATGCCCACTCTCCTCTCACCCACCGCCCCCCGCATATGGCATAAGTGTAAGCACGAGGCCAGCATGCATGCTTGCAAGGACTGCTAACGAGCATCGAGTTGCTGTGCACACGACTGCACATGTTCTGTGTGCTGTTGCCTTGCGGTACAGCGGAGGCTGTTGGACACCGTCCACACCACGTGCCTCTGGGGACAGATTGTTGGCATTGCAAACGCTGCACTGCTCCCGATTCGTGCCTTCTCTTTCTGGCCGCTTTTACACCGTGCAGGCCTTCCAGTTCCCAGCAGGTGTTTAAACCTCGCATTCACTCTGCCTTTTCTAATTCGGTTTCTAATCCTTGGAATCAAATCCAAGAATCGTCCTTGAGAAAAAAAAGCATGCACACTTTCCTTTGCTGAGAGAAACCAATCCGCTGAATGCATAGCTGTTCAGAGAGTGCAAACACCATCCGCTGAATGCATAGCTGTGCAGCGTGTGCAGACACCATCCGCTGAATGCATAGCTGTCCAGAAAGTCCACACACCATCATCTGAAAGCATAGCTGTGCAGAGCGTGCAAACACCATCCGCTGAATGCATAGCTGTGCAGAGAGTGCAGATACCAATCCACTGAGCGCATAGTGCAGACACCATCTGCTGAATGCATAGCTGTGCAGAGTGTGCAGACACAATCTGCTGAATGCATAGATGTTCAGAGAGTGCAAACACCATCCGCTGAATGCATAACTGTGCAGAGTGTGCAGACACCATCCGCTGAATGCATAGCTGTTCAGAGAATCCACATGCCATCATCTGAATGCATAGCTGTGCAGAGTGGGCAAACGCCATCCACTGAATGCATAGCTGTGCAGAGAGTGCAGATACCACTCCACTGAATGCATGGCTGTGCAGAGAGTGCAGACACCATCTGCTGAATGCATAACTGTGCAGAGAGTGCAGATACCAATCTGCTGAATGCATAGCTGTGCAGAGTGCAGACACCAATCTGCTGATTTCGTAGCTGCACAGAGAGTGTACACACCCTCCGCTGAATGCCTAGCTGTTCAGAGAGTGCAAACACTATCCATTGAATGCATAGCTGTGCAGAGTGTGCCTACACCATCCGCTGAATGCATAGCTGTACAGAGAGTGCAAACACCATCTGCTGAATGCATAGCTGTGCAGAGAGTGCAGATACCAATCCACTGAGCGCATAGTGCAGACACCATCTGCTGAATGCATAGCTGTGCAGAGTGTGCAGACACAATCTGCTGAATGCATAGATGTTCAGAGAGTGCAAACACCATCCGCTGAATGCATAACTGTGCAGAGTGTGCAGACACCATCCGCTGAATGCATAGCTGTTCAGAGAATCCACATGCCATCATCTGAATGCATAGCTGTGCAGAGTGGGCAAACGCCATCCACTGAATGCATAGCTGTGCAGAGAGTGCAGATACCACTCCACTGAATGCATGGCTGTGCAGAGAGTGCAGACACCATCTGCTGAATGCATAACTGTGCAGAGAGTGCAGATACCAATCTGCTGAATGCATAGCTGTGCAGAGTGCAGACACCAATCTGCTGATTTCGTAGCTGCACAGAGAGTGTACACACCCTCCGCTGAATGCCTAGCTGTTCAGAGAGTGCAAACACTATCCATTGAATGCATAGCTGTGCAGAGTGTGCAGACACCATCCGCTGAATGCATAGCTGTACAGAGAGTGCAAACACCATCCGCTAAATGTATAGCTGTGCAGAGAGTGCAAACACCATCCGCTGAATGCATAGCTGTGCAGAGAGTGCAGATACCAATATGCTGAATGCATAGCTGAGCAGAGTGCAGACACCAATCCGCTGATTACGTAGCTGCGCAGAGTGCAGACACCAATCCACCTACTGTATAGCTGTGCAGAGTGTGCAAACACCATCCGCTGAATGCATAGCTGTGCAGAGTGTGCCTACACCATCCGCTGAATGCATAGCTGTGCAGAGAGTGCAAAAACCATCAGCTGAATGCATAGGTGTGCAGAGTGTGCAGACACCATCTGCTGAATGTGTAGCTGTGCAGAGAGTGCAGACACCATCTGCTGAATGCATAGCTGTGCAGAGAGTGCAGATACCAATATGCTGATTACTTAGCTGCACAGAGAGTGCAGACACAAAGCCTCCTAATGCATAGCTGTACAGAGAGTGCAGACACCATCCGCTGAATGCAAAGCTGTTCAGAAAGTGCAAACACCATCGCCTGAATGCATAGCTGTGTAGCGAGGGCTGGCACCATCCGCTGAATGCATAGCTATGCAGAGAGTGCAGGAACCAATCCGCTGAATGCATAGTTGTGCAGATAGTGCAGACACCATCCACTGGATGCATAGATGTGCACAGTGTGCAAACACCATCTGCTGAATGCATAGCTGTGCAGAGAGTGCAGACACCAATCCACTGAGTACATAGCTGTGCAGAGAGTGCAGACACCATCTGCTGAGTGCATAGCTGTTCAGAGAATGCAAACATACTCCACTGAATGCATAGCTGTGCAGAGAGTGCAGATACCAATCGACTAAATGCATAGCTGTGCAAAGAGTGCAAACACCATCCACTGAATTCATAGCTGTGCAGAGAGTGCAGATACCAATCTGCTGAATGCATAGCTGAGCAGAGTGCAGACACGAATCAGCTGATTACATAGCTGTGCAGAGAGTGCAGACAACAATACACCTAATGCATAGCTGTGCAGAGTGTGCAAACACCATCCGCTGAAGGCATAGCTGTGCAGAGTGTCCAGACACCATCCACTGAATGCATAGCTGTGCAGAGAGTGCAAACAGCATCCGCTGAATGTATATCTGTGCAGAGAGTGCAGACACCATCCGCTGAATGCATAGCTGTGCAGAGAGTGCAGATACCATCTACTGAATGTATAGCTGTGTAGAGAGTGCAGACGCCATCCGCTGGTTATGTAGTTGCGCAGAGAGTGCAGAACTAAGCCACCTAATGCATAGCTGTGCAGAGAGTGCAAACACCATTGCCTGAATGCATAGCTGTGTAGAGAGGGCTGGCACATCCGCTGAATGCATAGCTATGCAGAGAGTGCAAAAACCAATCCGTTGAATACATAGCTGAGCAATGTGCAGACACCAATCCGCTGAATGCATAGCTGTGCAAAGAGTGCAGACATCAATATGTTGAATACATAGCTGAGCAGAGGGCAGGCACCAGTCCACTGAATGCATAGCTGTGCAGACACCAATGTGCTGAATACATAGCTAAGCAGAGAATGCAAACACCAATCTACTGAATGCATAGCTGCACAGAGAGTGCAGACACCAATCCGCTGAATACATAGCTTAGTAGAGAGTGCAGACACTAATCCACTGAATGCATAGCTGTGCAGAGAGTGCAGACACCAATAAGCTGAATGCATAGCTGAGCAGAAAGCGCAGACACCAATCCGTTAAATGCATACCTGAGCAGAGAGTGCAGCCACCAATACACTGAATGCGTAGCTGTGCAGAGAGTGCAGAAACCAATCCGCTGAACGCATAGCTGTGCAGAGAGTTCTGACACCTGCTGAATACATAGCTGTGCATATCGTGCAAAGACACCAGTAGGCTTTGCATTGTTGTGCAGACAGTGCAGAGACACCAATCTTCTATGCATACTTGTGCAGAATGTGCAGAGACACCAGTCTGCTATTCATAGGGCAGAAGGTGCAGAAACACCAATCCACTGAATGCATAGATGCGTAGAGAGTGCAGACACCAATTCGCTGAATACATAGATGAGTAGAGCGTGCAAACACCAATCCACTGAATGCATAGCTGAGCAGGGAATGCAGAAATCAATCTGCTGAATGCATAGCTGTGCAGAGACACCACTCTGCTTTTTATAGCTGTACAGAGAGTGCACACACCAATCCACTGAATGCATAACTATGCAGAGGGTACAAAGACATCAGTCTGCTTTGCATAGCCATGCAGACAATGCAGCCAACAATCTGCTATGCATACCTGTGCGGAAAGTGCAGATACACCAGCCTGTTATGCAGGATCGTGTAGAAGGTGCAGAAACACCAATCTGCTGATTTCATAGCTGCACAGAGAGTGTAGACACCCTCCGCTGAATGCCTAGCTGTTCAGAGAGTGCAAACACTATCCACTGAATGCATAGCTGTACAGAGAGGGCAAACACCATCCGCTAAATGTATAGCTGTGCAGAGAGTGCAAACACCATCCGCTGAATGCATAGCTGTGCAGAGAGTGCAGATACCAATATGCTGAATGCATAGCTGAGCAGAGTGCAGACACCAATCCACTGATTACGTAGCTGCGCAGAGTGCAGACACCAATCCACCTACTGTATAGCTGTGCAGAGTGTGCAAACACCATATGCTGAATGCATAGCTGTGCAGAGTGTGCCTACACCATAGTGCAGATACCAATATGCTGATTACGTAGCTGTACAGAGAGTGCAGACACCATCCGCTGAATGCAAAGCTGTTCAGAAAGTGCAAACACCATCGCCTGAACGCATAGCTGTGTAGCGAGGGCTGGCACCATCCGCTGAATGCATAGCTATGCAGAGAGTGCAGGAACCAATCCGCTGAATGCATAGCTGCACAGAGAGTGCAGACACCAATCCGCTGAATACATAGCTTAGTAGAGAGTGCAGACACTAATCCACTGAATGCATAGCTGTGCTGAGAGTGCAGACACCAATAAGCTGAATGCATAGCTGAGCAGAAAGCGCAGACACCAATCCGTTAAATGCATACCTGAGCAGAGAGTGCAGCCACCAATACACTGAATGCGTAGCTTTGCAGAGAGTGCAGAAACCAATCCGCTGAACGCATAGCTGTGCAGAGAGTTCTGACACCTGCTGAATACATAGCTGTGCATATCGTGCAAAGACACCAGTAGGCTTTGCATTGTTGTGCAGACAGTGCAGAGACACCAATCTTCTATGCATACTTGTGCAGAATGTGCAGAGACACCAGTCTGCTATTCATAGGGCAGAAGGTGCAGAAACACCAATCCACTGAATGCATAGATGCGTAGAGAGTGCAGACACCAATTCGCTGAATACATAGATGAGTAGAGCGTGCAAACACCAATCCACTGAATGCATAGCTGAGCAGGGAATGCAGAAATCAATCTGCTGAATGCATAGCTGTGCAGAGACACCAGTCTGCTTTTTATAGCTGTACAGAGAGTGCAGACACCAATCCACTGAATGCATAACTATGCAGAGGGTACAAAGACATCAGTCTGCTTTGCATAGCCATGCAGACAATGCAGCCAACAATCTGCTATGCATACCTGTGCGGAAAGTGCAGATACACCAGCCTGTTATGCAGGATCGTGTAGAAGGTGCAGAAACACCAATCTGCTGATTTCATAGCTGCACAGAGAGTGTAGACACCCTCCGCTGAATGCCTAGCTGTTCAGAGAGTGCAAACACCATCCGCTGAATGCATAGCTGTGCAGCGTGTGCAGACACCATCCGCTGAATGCATAGCTGTCCAGAAAGTCCACACACCATCATCTGAAAGCATAGCTGTGCAGAGCGTGCAAACACCATCCGCTGAATGCATAGCTGTGCAGAGAGTGCAGATACCAATCCACTGAGCGCATAGTGCAGACACCATCTGCTGAATGCATAGCTGTGCAGAGTGTGCAGACACAATCTGCTGAATGCATAGATGTTCAGAGAGTGCAAACACCATCCGCTGAATGCATAACTGTGCAGAGTGTGCAGACACCATCCGCTGAATGCATAGCTGTTCAGAGAACCCACATGCCATCATCTGAATGCATAGCTGTGCAGAGTGGGCAAACGCCATCCACTGAATGCATAGCTGTGCAGAGAGTGCAGATACCACTCCACTGAATGCATGGCTGTGCAGAGAGTGCAGACACCATCTGCTGAATGCATAACTGTGCAGAGAGTGCAGATACCAATCTGCTGAATGCATAGCTGTGCAGAGTGCAGACACCAATCTGCTGATTTCGTAGCTGCACAGAGAGTGTACACACCCTCCGCTGAATGCCTAGCTGTTCAGAGAGTGCAAACACTATCCATTGAATGCATAGCTGTGCAGAGTGTGCCTACACCATCCGCTGAATGCATAGCTGTGCAGAGAGTGCAAACACCATCTGCTGAATGCATAGCTGTGCAGAGAGTGCAGATACCAATCCACTGAGCGCATAGTGCAGACACCATCTGCTGAATGCATAGCTGTGCAGAGTGTGCAGACACAATCTGCTGAATGCATAGATGTTCAGAGAGTGCAAACACCATCCGCTGAATGCATAACTGTGCAGAGTGTGCAGACACCATCCGCTGAATGCATAGCTGTTCAGAGAATCCACATGCCATCATCTGAATGCATAGCTGTGCAGAGTGGGCAAACGCCATCCACTGAATGCATAGCTGTGCAGAGAGTGCAGATACCACTCCACTGAATGCATGGCTGTGCAGAGAGTGCAGACACCATCTGCTGAATGCATAACTGTGCAGAGAGTGCAGATACCAATCTGCTGAATGCATAGCTGTGCAGAGTGCAGACACCAATCTGCTGATTTCGTAGCTGCACAGAGAGTGTACACACCCTCCGCTGAATGCCTAGCTGTTCAGAGAGTGCAAACACTATCCATTGAATGCATAGCTGTGCAGAGTGTGCAGACACCATCCGCTGAATGCATAGCTGTACAGAGAGTGCAAACACCATCCGCTAAATGTATAGCTGTGCAGAGAGTGCAAACACCATCCGCTGAATGCATAGCTGTGCAGAGAGTGCAGATACCAATATGCTGAATGCATAGCTGAGCAGAGTGCAGACACCAATCCGCTGATTACGTAGCTGCGCAGAGTGCAGACACCAATCCACCTACTGTATAGCTGTGCAGAGTGTGCAAACACCATCCGCTGAATGCATAGCTGTGCAGAGTGTGCCTACACCATCCGCTGAATGCATAGCTGTGCAGAGAGTGCAAAAACCATCTGCTGAATGCATAGGTGTGCAGAGTGTGCAGACACCATCTGCTGAATGTGTAGCTGTGCAGAGAGTGCAGACACCATCTGCTGAATGCATAGCTGTGCAGAGAGTGCAGATACCAATATGCTGATTACTTAGCTGCACAGAGAGTGCAGACACAAAGCCTCCTAATGCATAGCTGTACAGAGAGTGCAGACACCATCCGCTGAATGCAAAGCTGTTCAGAAAGTGCAAACACCATCGCCTGAATGCATAGCTGTGTAGCGAGGGCTGGCACCATCCGCTGAATGCATAGCTATGCAGAGAGTGCAGGAACCAATCCGCTGAATGCATAGTTGTGCAGATAGTGCAGACACCATCCACTGGATGCATAGATGTGCACAGTGTGCAAACACCATCTGCTGAATGCATAGCTGTGCAGAGAGTGCAGACACCAATCCACTGAGTACATAGCTGTGCAGAGAGTGCAGACACCATCTGCTGAGTGCATAGCTGTTCAGAGAATGCAAACACACTCCACTGAATGCATAGCTGTGCAGAGAGTGCAGATACCAATCGACTAAATGCATAGCTGTGCAAAGAGTGCAAACACCATCCACTGAATTCATAGCTGTGCAGAGAGTGCAGATACCAATCTGCTGAATGCATAGCTGAGCAGAGTGCAGACACGAATCAGCTGATTACATAGCTGTGCAGAGAGTGCAGACAACAATACACCTAATGCATAGCTGTGCAGAGTGTGCAAACACCATCCGCTGAAGGCATAGCTGTGCAGAGTGTCCAGACACCATCCACTGAATGCATAGCTGTGCAGAGAGTGCAAACAGCATCCGCTGAATGTATATCTGTGCAGAGAGTGCAGACACCATCCGCTGAATGCATAGCTGTGCAGAGAGTGCAGATACCATCTACTGAATGTATAGCTGTGTAGAGAGTGCAGACGCCATCCGCTGGTTATGTAGTTGCGCAGAGAGTGCAGAACTAAGCCACCTAATGCATAGCTGTGCAGAGAGTGCAAACACCATTGCCTGAATGCATAGCTGTGTAGAGAGGGCTGGCACATCCGCTGAATGCATAGCTATGCAGAGAGTGCAAAAACCAATCCGTTGAATACATAGCTGAGCAGTGTGCAGACACCAATCCGCTGAATGCATAGCTGTGCAAAGAGTGCAGACATCAATATGTTGAATACATAGCTGAGCAGAGGGCAGGCACCAGTCCACTGAATGCATAGCTGTGCAGACACCAATGTGCTGAATACATAGCTAAGCAGAGAATGCAAACACCAATCTACTGAATGCATAGCTGCACAGAGAGTGCAGACACCAATCCGCTGAATACATAGCTTAGTAGAGAGTGCAGACACTAATCCACTGAATGCATAGCTGTGCAGAGAGTGCAGACACCAATAAGCTGAATGCATAGCTGAGCAGAAAGCGCAGACACCAATCCGTTAAATGCATACCTGAGCAGAGAGTGCAGCCACCAATACACTGAATGCGTAGCTGTGCAGAGAGTGCAGAAACCAATCCGCTGAACGCATAGCTGTGCAGAGAGTTCTGACACCTGCTGAATACATAGCTGTGCATATCGTGCAAAGACACCAGTAGGCTTTGCATTGTTGTGCAGACAGTGCAGAGACACCAATCTTCTATGCATACTTGTGCAGAATGTGCAGAGACACCAGTCTGCTATTCATAGGGCAGAAGGTGCAGAAACACCAATCCACTGAATGCATAGATGCGTAGAGAGTGCAGACACCAATTCGCTGAATACATAGATGAGTAGAGCGTGCAAACACCAATCCACTGAATGCATAGCTGAGCAGGGAATGCAGAAATCAATCTGCTGAATGCATAGCTGTGCAGAGACACCACTCTGCTTTTTATAGCTGTACAGAGAGTGCACACACCAATCCACTGAATGCATAACTATGCAGAGGGTACAAAGACATCAGTCTGCTTTGCATAGCCATGCAGACAATGCAGCCAACAATCTGCTATGCATACCTGTGCGGAAAGTGCAGATACACCAGCCTGTTATGCAGGATCGTGTAGAAGGTGCAGAAACACCAATCTGCTGATTTCATAGCTGCACAGAGAGTGTAGACACCCTCCGCTGAATGCCTAGCTGTTCAGAGAGTGCAAACACTATCCACTGAATGCATAGCTGTACAGAGAGGGCAAACACCATCCGCTAAATGTATAGCTGTGCAGAGAGTGCAAACACCATCCGCTGAATGCATAGCTGTGCAGAGAGTGCAGATACCAATATGCTGAATGCATAGCTGAGCAGAGTGCAGACACCAATCCACTGATTACGTAGCTGCGCAGAGTGCAGACACCAATCCACCTACTGTATAGCTGTGCAGAGTGTGCAAACACCATATGCTGAATGCATAGCTGTGCAGAGTGTGCCTACACCATAGTGCAGATACCAATATGCTGATTACGTAGCTGTACAGAGAGTGCAGACACCATCCGCTGAATGCAAAGCTGTTCAGAAAGTGCAAACACCATCGCCTGAACGCATAGCTGTGTAGCGAGGGCTGGCACCATCCGCTGAATGCATAGCTATGCAGAGAGTGCAGGAACCAATCCGCTGAATGCATAGCTGCACAGAGAGTGCAGACACCAATCCGCTGAATACATAGCTTAGTAGAGAGTGCAGACACTAATCCACTGAATGCATAGCTGTGCTGAGAGTGCAGACACCAATAAGCTGAATGCATAGCTGAGCAGAAAGCGCAGACACCAATCCGTTAAATGCATACCTGAGCAGAGAGTGCAGCCACCAATACACTGAATGCGTAGCTTTGCAGAGAGTGCAGAAACCAATCCGCTGAACGCATAGCTGTGCAGAGAGTTCTGACACCGGCTGAATACATAGCTGTGCATATCGTGCAAAGACACCAGTAGGCTTTGCATTGTTGTGCAGACAGTGCAGAGACACCAATCTTCTATGCATACTTGTGCAGAATGTGCAGAGACACCAGTCTGCTATTCATAGGGCAGAAGGTGCAGAAACACCAATCCACTGAATGCATAGATGCGTAGAGAGTGCAGACACCAATTCGCTGAATACATAGATGAGTAGAGCGTGCAAACACCAATCCACTGAATGCATAGCTGAGCAGGGAATGCAGAAATCAATCTGCTGAATGCATAGCTGTGCAGAGACACCAGTCTGCTTTTTATAGCTGTACAGAGAGTGCAGACACCAATCCACTGAATGCATAACTATGCAGAGGGTACAAAGACATCAGTCTGCTTTGCATAGCCATGCAGACAATGCAGCCAACAATCTGCTATGCATACCTGTGCGGAAAGTGCAGATACACCAGCCTGTTATGCAGGATCGTGTAGAAGGTGCAGAAACACCAATCTGCTGATTTCATAGCTGCACAGAGAGTGTAGACACCCTCCGCTGAATGCCTAGCTGTTCAGAGAGTGCAAACACTATCCACTGAATGCATAGCTGTGCAGAGTGTGCAGACACCATCCGCTGAATGCATAGCTGTACAGAGAGGGCAAACCCCATCCGCTAAATGTATAGCTGTGCAGAGAGTGCAAACACCATCCGCTGAATGCATAGCTGTGCAGAGAGTGCAGATACCAATATGCTGAATGCATAGCTGAGCAGAGTGCAGACACCAATCCACTGATTACGTAGCTGCGCAGAGTGCAGACACCAATCCACCTACTGTATAGCTGTGCAGAGTGTGCAAACACCATATGCTGAATGCATAGCTGTGCAGAGTGTGCCTACACCATAGTGCAGATACCAATATGCTGATTACGTAGCTGTACAGAGAGTGCAGACACCATCCGCTGAATGCAAAGCTGTTCAGAAAGTGCAAACACCATCGCCTGAACGCATAGCTGTGTAGCGAGGGCTGGCACCATCCGCTGAATGCATAGCTATGCAGAGAGTGCAGGAACCAATCCGCTGAATGCATAGCTGCACAGAGAGTGCAGACACCAATCCGCTGAATACATAGCTTAGTAGAGTGTGCAGACACTAATCCACTGAATGCATAGCTGTGCTGAGAGTGCAGACACCAATAAGCTGAATGCATAGCTGAGCAGAAAGCGCAGACACCAATCCGTTAAATGCATACCTGAGCAGAGAGTGCAGCCACCAATACACTGAATGCGTAGCTTTGCAGAGAGTGCAGAAACCAATCCGCTGAACGCATAGCTGTGCAGAGAGTTCTGACACCTGCTGAATACATAGCTGTGCATATCGTGCAAAGACACCAGTAGGCTTTGCATTGTTGTGCAGACAGTGCAGAGACACCAATCTTCTATGCATACTTGTGCAGAATGTGCAGAGACACCAGTCTGCTATTCATAGGGCAGAAGGTGCAGAAACACCAATCCACTGAATGCATAGATGCGTAGAGAGTGCAGACACCAATTCGCTGAATACATAGATGAGTAGAGCGTGCAAACACCAATCCACTGAATGCATAGCTGAGCAGGGAATGCAGAAATCAATCTGCTGAATGCATAGCTGTGCAGAGACACCAGTCTGCTTTTTATAGCTGTACAGAGAGTGCAGACACCAATCCACTGAATGCATAACTATGCAGAGGGTACAAAGACATCAGTCTGCTTTGCATAGCCATGCAGACAATGCAGCCAACAATCTGCTATGCATACCTGTGCGGAAAGTGCAGATACACCAGCCTGTTATGCAGGATCGTGTAGAAGGTGCAGAAACACCAATCTGCTGATTTCATAGCTGCACAGAGAGTGTAGACACCCTCCGCTGAATGCCTAGCTGTTCAGAGAGTGCAAACACTATCCACTGAATGCATAGCTGTGCAGAGTGTGCAGACACCATCCGCTGAATGCATAGCTGTACAGAGAGTGCAAACACCATCCGCTAAATGTATAGCTGTGCAGAGAGTGCAAACACCATCCGCTGAATGCATAGCTGTGCAGAGAGTGCAGATACCAATATGCTGAATGCATAGCTGAGCAGAGTGCAGACACCAATCCGCTGATTACGTAGCTGCGCAGAGTGCAGACACCAATCCACCTACTGTATAGCTGTGCAGAGTGTGCAAACACCATCTGCTGAATGCATAGCTGTGCAGAGTGTGCCTACACCATAGTGCAGATACCAATATGCTGATTACGTAGCTGTACAGAGAGTGCAGACACCATCCGCTGAATGCAATGCTGTTCAGAAAGTGCAAACACCATCGCCTGAACACATAGCTGTGTAGCGAGGGCTGGCACCATCCGCTGAATGCATAGCTATGCAGAGAGTGCAGGAACCAATCCGCTGAATGCATAGCTGTGCAGATAGTGCAGACACCATCCACTGAATGCATAGATGTGCACAGTGTGCAAACACCATTTGCTGAATGCATAGCTGTGCAGAGAGTGCAGACACCAATCCACTGAGTGCATAGCTGTGCAGAGAGTGCAGGCACCATCTGCTGAATGCATAGCTGTTCAGAGAATGCAAACACGCTCCACTGAATGCATAGCTGTGCAGAGAGTGCAGATGCCAATCGACTGAATGCATAGCTGTGCAAAGAGTGCAAACACCATCCACTGAATTCATAGCTGTGCAGAGAGTGCAGATACCAATCTGCTGAATGCATAGCTGAGCAGAGTGCAGACACGAATCCGCTGATTACATAGCTGTGCAGCGAGTGCAGACAACAATCCACCTAATGCATAGCTGTGCAGAGTGTGCAAACACCATCCGCTGAAGGCATAGCTGTGCAGAGTGTCCAGACACCATCCACTGAATGCATAGCTGTGCAGAGAGTGCAAACAGCATCCGCTGAATGTATCGCTGTGCAGAGAGTGCAGACACCATCCGCTGAATGCATAGCTGTGCAGAGAGTGCAGATACCATCTACTGAATGTATAGCTGTGTAGAGAGTGCAGACGCCATCCGCTGGTTATGTAGTTGCGCAGAGAGTGCAGAACTAAGCCACCTAATGCATAGCTGTGCAGAGAGTGCAAACACCATTGCCTGAATGCATAGCTGTGTAGAGAGGGCTGGCACATCCGCTGAATGCATAGCTATGCAGAGAGTGCAAAAACCAATCCGTTGAATACATAGCTGAGCAGTGTGCAGACACCAATCCGCTGAATGCATAGCTGCGCAGACACCAATGTGCTGAATACATAGCTAAGCAGAGAATGCAGACACCAATCTACTGAATGCATAGCTGCACAGAGAGTGCAGACACCAATCCGCTGAATACATAGCTTAGTAGAGAGTGCAGACACTAATCCACTGAATGCATAGCTGTGCAGAGAGTGCAGACACCAATAAGCTGAATGCATAGCTGAGCAGAAAGCGCAGACACCAATCCGTTAAATGCATACCTGAGCAGAGAGTGCAGCCACCAATACACTGAATGCGTAGCTGTGCAGAGAGTGCAGAAACCAATCCGCTGAACGCATAGCTGTGCAGAGAGTGCTGACACCTGCTGAATACATAGCTGTGCATATAGTGCAAAGACACCAGTAGGCTTTGCATTGTTGTGCAGACACTGCAGAGACACCAATCTTCTATGCATACTTGTGCAGAATGTGCAGAGACACCAGTCTGATATTCATAGGGCAGAAGGTGCAGAAACACCAATCCACTGAATGCATAGATGCGTAGAGAGTGCAGACACCAATCCACTGAATGCATAGCTGAGCAGAGAATTCAGAAATCAATCCTCTGATTGCATAGCTGTGCAGAGACACCAGTCTGCTTTTTATAACTGTACAGAGAGTGCAGACACCAATCCACTGAATGCATAGCTATGCAGAGGGTACAAAGACATCAGTCTGCTTTGCATAGCCATGCAGACAATGCAGCCAACAATCTGCTATGCATACCTGTGCGGACAGTGCAGATACACCAGCCTGTTATGCAGGATCGTGTAGAAGGTGCAGAAACACCAATCTGCTGCATAGCTGTTCAGACAGTGCAGAGACACCAATCATACATGCATAGCTGTGCAGAGAGTGCAAAGACACCAGTCTGCTATGCATCCTTGCAGACAGTGCAGAGACACCAATCTGCTGAATGCATAGCCTTTCAGAGAGTGTATGGACACCAATCAGCCATACCGTCCTGTACAGACAGTGCAGGGACACCAATCATCCATGAATAACTGTGCAGAGAGTACAAAGACACCTTTCTGCCTTGCATAGCCATGCAGACAGTGCAAAGACACCAGTCTTCTATGCATAGTCATGCAGAAGGTGCAGAGACACCAATCTGCTGAATGCATAGCTGTGCAGAGAGAGCAGAGACACCAGTCTGCTTTGCATAGCTGTGCAAAGAATGCAAAGACACCAGTCTGCTTTGCATAGCCATGCCGACTCTGCAGAGACACCAGACTGCTGTGCATAGTCGTGCAGAAGGTGCAGAGACACCAATCCACTGAATGCATAGCTGTAGAGAGAGGGCAGACACCAATCCGCTGAATGCATAGCCATGCAGACAGTGAAGGGACACCAATCTTCTATGCATACTTATGCAAACAGTACAGAGGCACCAGTCTTCTATGCATAATCACCCATAAGGTGCAGCGTCACAATCACTGAATGCATAGCTGTTCAAAGAGTACTGAGACACCAATCTGCTGTGCATACCTGTACAGACATTGCAGAGACACCAGTCATGTTTGCATAGCCGTGCAGAGAGTGCAGAGAGTGCAGAGAGTGCCGAGATGCCAGTATGGTATACACACATGTGCAAAGAGTACAGAGGCATCATTCTGTCATGCATAGCTGGTGGGCGCAGGGTCTGGGCATAGTGGGAGCTCTGTTTTTCCTCGATCTCTCCGCCGCCTTTGATACGATTGACCCTATGGTCCTGCTCGAGCGTCTCCATGGGACTGGCCTCTATCTGACTGGACTCACACTCTTTCTCTTCCTCCTTTTCATTCTGCCTCCTCCCCTCTTCCCTACAGTGTTCCTCAAGAGGCCGCCATTTCTCTGGTCTTTTCAACTTTTACATTCAGCCTCTGACCAAGCTCATCCTCTCCCATGGTTTTTTAATTATTCGTCTGCCTCTCAGTGATCGAGACTGAATTAAGATTGAAGGCCTGTCTGGCAGCGGTGGGGGAATGGATGGGAAGAAATCGGTCACAAGCTCCATGGCGACAAGACCAAGGTTTCAGTGGTGGACCCTTCTTCTGCCGCAACCAACTGGGCTCCTATTATCTGGCCATCCTCGCTTGGGGCTTTTCCTACTTCTGTGTCAGTCGTGAAGGAGCTGGGAGTAAAAACCACTGCCACGCTGTCGGCTGACACGCAGATCAGTGCTTTGTGCCAGAAAGGTCATTTTCAGCTTAGAATTCTCTGCAAAGTCTTGCCTTTATATCTGCCCAGTTCAGGGCTCCACTGGTCGCCTCCCTAGTTTTATCTGAATTGGACTACTTTAAAGCACTCTTTCTGGGGCAGCTGGCCAATCTCATACTTCAGCTTCAGGTTCTTCAGAACTGTCTGAGACCAAGTGCATTCTTTTCAAATCTATGGCTTAAGCATGAATATTTACAGTTAAAATTCTGTCCTTATATCCTGGCCAAGGCCTTGCTCTCGGCTCATTGTTTAGTGTGGGTCCCATGCGCTAAGCGTGCATGTGTGTGAGGCCGGGCACTCTTTATCGATTCCTCTGATACTTTGCTCCACTAGGGACCACCTCCCTTTCAGGCGGTCTCTAAAAACGTATTTGTTCTAGGGCAGTGATTAGATAGCGCTTTCCGCTTGCTTCCTAGCGCCAAGATGCCCTTGGGTTAATGCGGTGCTTTACACATTTCTCTCAAATCAAGTCAAATAGTTGTTCAGAGAGTACAGAGACGCCAGTATACTTATTTTCTACAACAGGTTCAATTGACCAGGACCGGGAGTGCGCGCCTCACCCACCTTCTTTTTTGTACTGAATGCTATGGGAGTCCCGGGCTCCAGAGGCAGCGCCACGGGGTGACTGTGCCCCACTTTGGAGAATCATAATGATGGTTCTCTCCCCTCCCCCAAATTTGGGAAGGACTTGTGCTTTGGAGGGGTGTCGGTTGCTGGTCACCTGAACAGAAAAAAACGTTTTCACTACAGCTACCAGAATCCTTTGAGTCTAATCAGACACACCTGCTCAACAGCCTCCCTGATGATTATTTGAGATAAGAAAGCGCTAGGAGGAGAACAACTACAGACCACAGAACTGCAGCCGAGGGATCTAACCCTGTTATTACTGAGTGCCTGATTTGCAGCAAGGGATCTAACCCTGTTAATACTGAATACCTGATTTGCAGCAGAAGGGATCTAACCCTGTGAATATTTGTCCATTTTGGGATTTGACCCAGCTACTTATTTTCTACAACAGGTTCAATTGACCAGGACCGGGAGTGCGCGCCTCACCCACCTTCTTTTTTGTACTGAATGCTATGGGAGTCCCGGGCTCTAGAGGCAGCGCCACGGGGTGACTGTGCCCCACTTTGGAGAATCATAATGATGGTTCTCTCCCCTCCCCCAAATTTGGGAAGGACTTGTGCTTTGGAGGGGTGTCGGTTGCTGTTCACCTGAACAGAAAAAAATGTTTTCACTACAGCTACCAGAATCCTTTGAGTCTAATTAGACACACCTGCTCAACAGCCTCCCTGATGATTATTTGAGATAAGAAAGCGCTAGGAGGAGAACAACTACAGACCACAGAACTGCAGCCGAGGGATCTAACCCTGTTATTACTGAGTACCTGATTTGCAGCAAGGGATCTAACCCTGTTAATACTGAATACCTGATTTGCAGCAGAAGGGATCTAACCCTGTGAATATTTGTCCATTTTGGTATTTGACCCAGCTACTTATTTTCTGCAACAGGTTCAATTGACCAGGACCGGGAGTGCGCGCCTCACCCACCTTATTTTTTGTACTTAATAATAATGTTCATTGTCTTATTGCAGCAAGCGCTAACGCTTATGTCTTTTTTCCCCTTAGGGGCCGGGGTTCAGAATGCCAGAGATATGGCGCCGACCCGAAGTGAAACGTGCAGTTCCAGTAAATGACAGGTAAGTTCTGGATGAGCGTTCGGGTAATGTCTTTGCTGCATTCGCTCATTCAATGTCTTTGTCTTTTTTCCCCATAGGGGCCAGGGTCCGGAATGCCAGGAAGCGGCAGGACCCGAAATGAAATGGGAATGACCCAACAGGTAAGTCTTAGAAGGAAACTGAGCTTGTCCTATTCCTTTCCTTCTCTCACCTTGTTCTTGTCTTTTTCTCTCTAGGCTCTGGGAAGTGGCTGCGTATCCGGATGATCGCTGCTGAAGATGGAGGCGCCCAGGAAAGGTGAGTGAAATGCAGCGCTGCAGCGATCGAAGCGAAATGCTTTTAAAATGATGTCTTCCCTTTCAGGATCGTCGGTGTGAAGTCTCCGTGATGCAGCTTTAGCAGATAAGGTCTTCTTTCTCTCCAATTCTCTCTTAGCAGGTGACCCAGGATGCTGACAGGCATGGCTGAAGTCCAGAAGCAGGAGTTGACACGGTGAGCGTCCAGCTGCGAGGAGCAGAACAACGCGAAGCGTGAGTTGCTGATCGGGCGTGGTTTAAATAGCTTTGGAAGAAGTTCCAGGTATGTATCCTTCCACCGATCAGGTATGTACCCTTCCCCGACCACACCCACGGGAAAGTAGTTCCACAGGTAAAGTAGTTCCATTCAGGCCTCAAGAGGGCCTGGATGTAGCAGCATGGTCTGCATCAGGTAAGTGCACCTTAAAACACTTGAACACATGTCTAGCTTTATGAGCCTGGCGCCTAAGGCGCCAGGACAGGGGTCCAACATGAGCCTGGCGCCTAAGGCGCCAGGACTGTGTCCAAAGGGCCCCAGCTTGGGCCCGCTGGCACTTCCCTGGGGGAAATGATGCCTGCCTCTGGGGTTGCTGGGTCGGACCTGGCTCCTTGGAGGTAGGCATCATGACAGTACCCCCCCTCAAGGCCCCTCCCAAGGTTGTTCCCTCTGGGGGTTTTGGCTTGTTCGGAAATCTCCGGTGGAACCTTTGTATTAATCGAGGTGCGTGAACATGGTTACTAGGCTCCCACGATCTCTCCTGAGGTCCATATCCCTTCCAGTCAACAAGATAGAAGAGTTTGGACTTTAACACCTTGGAGTCTAAAATGTCTTTAACTTCGAATTCTAATTCCCCTTCAATTTGAACTGGGTCTGGAGGCTTGGACAGTCGGGTCCCTAGTTGTACTGGCTTCAAAAGTGATGCATGAAAAACTGGATGAATACGCATGTTAGACGGTAAATCCAGTTTAAAGGCCACGGGATTGATTATAGCCTTGATGGGATAAGGTCCTATGAATCTGGGATTGAAGGTTCGAGGGCCCTTGAGGGGTAAATGTTTCGTTGCTAGCCATACCTGATCTCCTACTTGGTAAGGAGGAGTTTTACTTCGGTGCAAATCAGCGTTTTCTTTATACTTTTTCTTGGCTTGCTGTAAATGAGTTGCAGATTCTTTGAAGGCTTGGGTTATTGTGGAATGCAGATGATTTACTGCGGGCATTTCCAGGGTCAGAGGTGGATCTAGATCAGAGGTCTGAGGATGGTGACCATACAAAGTATAAAAAGGAGTTTGTCCGGTTCCAGAATGCACTGAATTGTTGTATGCATATTCTGCGATCCAAAGGATGTCTTTCCAATTTAACTCAGATTGATGTAACATGCACCAAAGATATTGCTCGAGAGTCTGATTGGTTCTCTCGGTTTGTCCGTCGGTCTGGGGGTGGTGGCTGGTGGATAGCCGCACATCTATTTGTGCTAGTTGTCAACACTTCTTCTAAAAATGGGAGATAAATTGACTTCCACGATCCGAGATTAATATGGAAGGGAAACCATGTATGCAAACTATATTCTCCAGAAATTCCTTGGCCAGGGTGGAAGCTGAAGGAAAACCTTTTAAAGGGATAAAGTGGGCCATTTTGGAGAATAGATCCACAATTACAAGGATAGTGTGGTAACCAGCACAAGGAGGCAGGTCAGTTATAAAGTCCATTGACAAGGTGTGCCATGGTGCCGGTGGAATATCCAAGGGTTGAAGTAGGCCGGCTGGCCTTTTTTTTTTACCCTTGTTTTGGGCGCAAATTCCGCAAGACAATACAAAAGACTTTATGTCTTTTCTCCAAGAAGGCCACCAGAAGTGGCGTTTGAGTTTTTCCTCCGTTTCAGCGATACCAGGGTGTCCTTCCATTAATGATTCATGATGATGGGCAATAACAAGTTCTTGCAATTCTTTACTAGGCAGAAACAACCGCTCCTGGAATTAGGGTAAGTCATCCTTAACGGTGTAATGAGGACCCTTTTGACTCCATTCCAGTAAGGCTGAAGAGTCTAGAAGTTGTTTTACTTGCGTTTGGATGTCCTCAATAGTTTGCAATGAAGTTAGGCCTAAGATTCTTTGTTCAGGTATGATTGGCACAGGTTCTAATCTCGAATTGGGTTCTTCCATGCCAATCCGGGATAAGACGTCCGCTTTACCATTCTTGCAGCCAGGGCGATAGGTAATTACAAAATCAAATTCCGCAAAGAATAGAGCCCATCGGAGTTGTCGTGAAGATTGAGCCTTGGCCGTCTTTAAATACTGTAAATTTCTGTGGTCCGTAATTACGGTGATGGTGTGTCTTGCCCCGAGAAGGTAGTGACGCCAAGCCTTGAAAGCAGATTTAATAGCCAGTAACTCTTTGTCGGTAATTGCGTAGTTGATTTCAGGAGGAGACAATTTCCTGGACCAAAAGGCCACAGGGTGTAGTTGGTTAGTTTCTGGGTCTCTTTGCGACAGGACAGCTCCCATGGCCAAACTGGATGCGTCGGTTTACACAATGTAAGGGAGATCTGGGTGCGGGTGCTTCAATATAAGTGCAGAGGTGAATTTGGTTTTCAGGTCCTGAAAGGCTTGTTCGGCCTCAAGAGTCCATTCAAAGAGTTTGTTTTTCTTTAGGAGAGCTGTGATGGGTTGGACTGTTCGGGAAAATTCCGGGATGAATCTTTGATAGAAATTGGCGAAGCCGAGCATGCTCTGAACTCCCTTCACCGAGCTAGGAGATGGCCATTTGAGGATGGCGTCCACCTTTCGCAAATCCATTCGGACTCCTTGAGGTGTCAGGATGAATCCAAGAAACTCCACTTCTGTGGTATGAAAAACGCATTTTCCGAGCTTTGCA
Source organism: Ambystoma mexicanum (assembly GCF_040938575.1). NCBI lineage: Eukaryota > Metazoa > Chordata > Amphibia > Caudata > Ambystomatidae > Ambystoma > Ambystoma mexicanum. Next base: position 56,601,177 of record NC_090923.1, read on the forward strand.
AATAGTCTGTGCTGGCGCAATTTCTCAAGAACTGCCCTAACATATTTTCTGTGATCGGATTCTGAAGAGGAGTACACCAGGATGTCGTCAATATAAACAATGACACAGACGTCGATAAGTTCCCGAAGAACATCATTCATAAAGTACTGAAAGGCGGCAGGTGCATTGCACAAACCGAAGGGCATCACCTGATATTCAAAGAGCCCAAATTTGGTGCGGAATGCAGTCTTCCATTCGTCGCCTTCTTTTATATGCACCAGGTGATAAGCTCCTCGGAGATCTAACTTGGTGTACACACAAGCGTCTTTCACCTGGTCGATAAGCTCAGGGATCAGGGGCAGAGGATAACGATTCTTAATCGTTATTTGATTTAGGGCGCGATAGTCTATACATGTTCTAAGGTCGCCCTCTTTTTTCGGCACGAAGAACAGAGCTGAGGAGACAGGAGACTTGGACGTGCGAATAAAACCATTGGCTAGGTACTGATCTAAATACTGACGCAAATGTAGGTTCTCAGGTTCCGTAAGAGCATAAATCCTACTACAAGGTAGTTGAGCATTGGGTACCAGATCGATTTGGCAATCATAAGACCGATGGGGAGGTAACGTGTTAGCCTGTTCCTTCTGAAAAACGTCTTGGAATTCTTGTTATTCTGACGGTAGCTGTACAGGGGTGGAAGTTGCTGAGGCTAGACCCATAACTGGATTTCTTATGTAACAAGTTGGTTCACAATCAGGAAAACTTATCTTCTTTGCTCGCCAGTCAATTCTGGGATTATGTGTTTCTAACCAAGGAATTCCAAGAATTACTTGAAATTGTGGGGCCTTGATCACATCAAACACGATTGCTTCCCGATGTCCATCCTGACCCACCAGTGTCATTTCAACAGTGGAATGCGTTACAGGCCCTGAGGCTATTTCGGTTCCATCTACTGTAGTAATGACATCTTGGGTTACTTTCGGGCGGAGAGGGAGCTTAATCTTGGAAGCCAATTCACGGTCTATGTAATTTCCAATAGCTCCACTGTCGATGTATGCTTTTATAGGATGCAACAGCTGAGGCTGTTTTGGGTCCACGAGCACCATTGGCATGACAAAATGCGAGGTCAAAGAGTTTGTTTTCAAGCTCGGAAAGTGGACCTCTACACTTGTCGGGCTAGGTCGTTTCCCGAATCAGGTGTCAATAAATTGTTATCTGTGGCTCCAACCACCTTCTTAGGTGGTTTAACCGGACAATTTCGAAGAAAGTGACCGGAAGTCCCGCAATACAGGCAAAGTTGCATTTGCCGCCTTCTCTCTCGTTCCTTCTGTGTTAATGATCCTTTAACACCGCCGATTTGCATAGGTTCGGATACGTCGCTACTCTTGGAGTTAGCGTGGGTTTTGATCGGTACTCGGGTTTCGTACTTGAACCGATCTGCTTTTCTATTTTGAAGTCTGTGATCAAGTTGAACCACCAAGTCTATGTAGTCTGCTGAGACCTGGGGTGGATCTACTATGTGAGCTAGAACATCCTTAAGCTCTCCGCGCAGGCCTCGATGAAACAATGTGATCCATTTGTTTTCTGGCCATCCAGTTTCCACAACCAGTCTATTAAAGGTGGCAACGTAGGACAGAAGATCCTGTTTACCTTGTCGTAAGGATAGCAGTTCGTTATCAAGGGCCTGTCCTTGAGAGTGTCGAGCAAACAATATTTCCATGCTGGCCTGGAAACCCTGAAAATTCTGGAGAATGGGATCATCCTGATTTACCAATGGAATAGACCAATCGGCAGCACTGCCACTGAGGTAAGATAGTATAAAGGCTACCTTGGTCTGGTCGTTAGAGAAGGCCCCGGGTCTGCATAGAAAGTGTAAACGACATTGGTTCATAAAGACGGCATATTTCTTGGGATCCCCCGCAAAACGTTCAGGCGGGGCCAAAGGCATGTGTCCAGGTAGATTGATTTGTACCGGGTTATTCAAACCCATTGATGTGGAAGTACCTCCGGAATTAGGTAAAGGAGTGTGCCCTGCCTGGGCCTGCAATAACCTTTTGGCCAGGTCATCAGTTCTTTCCTTGGATAGGATCAGTTCTCTTTTGAGAGCGTTAGTCTCCTGGCGGGCTGAGTGCACTTCTGCCCGTAATTCCCCCAAAAGCTGGGCCAGCTGATCTGTCTCGGAAGTCTCCATAGCGCCCAGGTGGGAAATTGTGGGTAGGCTTCGCGTTCTGTCACGCTCACCTGATTCCCACGGAGGCGCAGGTCTGGCTTCGAGTGCTGATGCTTCTTCTATGGTGAAGTGCAGGACTCTGAAGATGGACTCACTGGCTCGCAGGAATATTCCCCTGTGCGTGAAAAGGGAGTATTACCTACTGACGGAATAATGCTCAAGCCTCCCACTCCCTTCCAACCCTCCACGATACCCTTCCTCGATTCCCCGTGAAGTCTCACCTTAGGGTCTGGAAGGATGAGTTCTCCATCCTGCTTCTGATGCAGGGGCGCGTTGAAACCCAGTTACTTCACTGGATTGAGGTTTGATGGGAGTTCAAATAAGCTTGACTATTCAGGTGAGGCGCTGTAAGAGTTCTGTAGCAAGTTCAAAAGTTCAAACTTAATAATAATGTTCATTGTCTTATTGCAGCAAGCGCTAACGCTTATGTCTTTTTCCCCTTAGGGGTTCGGAATGCCGGAGATATGGCGCCGACCCGAAGTGAAACGTGCAGTTCCAGTAAATGACAGGTAAGTTCTGGATGAGCGTTCGGTTAATGTCTTTGCATTCGCTCATTCAATGTCTTTGTCTTTTTTCCCCATAGGGGCCGGGGTCCGGAATGCCAGGAAGCGGCAGGACCCGAAATGAAATGGGAATGACCCAACAGGTAAGCCTTAGAAGGAAACTGAGCTTTTCCTATTCCCTTCCTTCTCTCACCTTGTTTTCTTGTCTTTTCTCTCTAGACTCTGGGAAGTGGCTGAGGATCCGGATGATCGCTGCTGAAGATGGTGGCGTCCAGGATAGGTGAGTGCAGCGATCGAAGTGAAATGCTTTTAAAATGATGTCTTCCCTTTCAGGATCGTCGGTGTGATGTCTCCGTGATGCAGCTTTAGCAGGTAAGGTCTTCTTTCTCTCTCCAATTCTCTCTTATCTCCCTTTGCAGGTGACCCAGGATGCTGACAGGCGTGGCTGAAGTCCAGAAGCAGGAGCTGACACGGTGAGCGTCCAGCTGCGGGGAGCAGAACAACGCGAAGCGTGAGTTGCTGATCGGGCGTGCTTTAAATAGCTTTAGAAGAAGTTCCAGGTATGTATCCTTCCACCGATCAGGTATGTACCCTTCCCCGACCACACCCAGGGGAAAGTAGTTCCACAGGTTAAGTAGTTCCATTCAGGCCTCAAGAGGGCCTGGATGTAGCAGCATGGTCTGCATCAGGTAAGTGCACCTTAAAACACTTGAACACATGTCTAGCTTTATGAGCCTTGCGCCTAGGGCGCCAGGACAGGGGTCCAACATGAGCCCGTGTCCAAAGGGCCCCAGCTTGGGCCCGCTGGCACTTCCCTGGGGGAAATGATGCCTGCCTCTGGGGTGGCTGGGTCGGACCTGGCTCCTTGGAGGTAGGCATCATGACAATATGTGTAAGCAGTAAGGAAGGTGTCCTATCTGTGTTCATTACTAAAGAATAGACAGTGTTTTCAAATTATGGGTCACGTGTCATGGGACCATGTTTGGAATTATTTCGCCCTTCATTCATTGATGCGACTATTATGTGTTCTCTTGCCACTGTGGACACTCTTTAGTTACTTAGTTACTCTTCATGGAGATTTTTGGCTTGTAGTGGTCCTGCACCTGGCTTACAAAGGCTGGTTGTACTCTTTTAAGACTTTAATTGATCTGGGAGCATCCTTCTTGCGTCCTGGGAATTTCCATCTCACGCTTTCACTGCAACGTTCTGATCCTCCCTTAATTCTCAGTAACCCTGGCTTAGGTTGCCAGCTCCTGCTTGAGCTCTGCATGGACCTGTATTTCTGTGGTTTGAGCATTTTGTGTTCTTGTGAAGCCTCAAGGCCTTTCTTTTAATTAGAAGCATGTTGAGGCTTCCAGTTTGGAAAAGATGGCTGCCCATTATTGTGGCATTTCTATGTTATATGTATATTCGCGTGTCGTTCATGTTGCATTCAGCTTATACATTGCTTATGTTAGTATACTTCATGTTTTATGGATGGTATGCTATGTTATGTTGATTTAACTGCACACCATTACCACCCAGGCGCTATGTTAATATTCTTCAGGTATAAACGCGTATGTTACCTAGTGTACACGTTCTTCATATTGAGTGCACACTTGATTTGTGTCTAATGCATGAATATGTTTTGTCAAAACTTTAGTTTGGTTACTCATGCCATCTCCAGCTTAGATCGTGTTCATCTCCTGCCACACCTTCCTGGGATAAGAATGGTACTGTTGTCTCAGTGAGTAGCGGACCTCACCTGTGCGGTATTGACCTTAGGGGGGGACAGAAGCTATGAATCATGTATGCATCTGCCTCTCAACACGACCACTGGTCAATCATGACAGTTTTGGGTGGCTGAGGAGGAGCAACCAGTGGGGAGTACAGAGGTGTGGAGAACGGTGAATATGCCCTTTATAGAGGGGGAGGACGAGAGGTGAGGTGGGGGAAGTGGTGAAGATTCCTGGTTGAAGAGAAGGGCTGGGGGAAGGGGGAAAAGGTGAGGGGAAACAAAGGGGTCCTGGTGGTGTTACCCATGTAAAAGCAAAAAGGGAATATCGAGGCTGAGTACCCCAAAAGGAAATACACCAAACACGGGTTTACAAAGATACACAGATCTTTATTCTATAACTGAACAAATCAAAGGAACAAAGTATACGATAGCTATATGGCCCTCAGTACATCACAGCGAATACCAGCCCTTTCGGTGTGAGAAGTGAGTGGGGCTGTACATCAGAACACACACTCTTTTTATACAATTCTCTTACATGATGTCCAGCCCATCTACAGGTTAATCATTCCTCGGGGTAGGGGTTCGTGCCGCGTTTTCTTCTAATTTATTCACCCATATGCATATGGATTATTCCTAGTTTATACACGAATAGGTCACAATGGCAACAGTGTACCTTTGGATCTAACATTAAGCATTTGTACATGTTTTATACAATGCAGTTCAACAAGTGTTCACATTTAGTATTTAAACAACATTGTGTTTAATATATGCTCGCAGATCAGTTTCGTTGGCACAGGTAATCCTTGATCTACAGGTCAACGAAGGACAAGGTATCCTTGCATGACCCTAACATTTGGCCTGCGGGCAGTTTAGACATTAACTTACATGTAGTGGTCAGGACGGCCAAGTTACAAACAGAAGAACACTGTCCACCATTTTGGAACACAGGGTGACTTTGTAGTGAGAATCAAAATGGCGGATGAATCTAAAATGGTGGCTAAATCGATCTCACATCGGAACTTTGCAATGCGGATTTCTTCGTAGAGCGACTGGGCTTAAGCCAATATATACACTAAAGGAGGCGCGATATAATATCCCGTTTAACAAAACCCTCCTTTTGGCCTGAGCCAAGCGCTAAACTACTTCTAGTCACTTTACGAGTAACTCCACGTCTCAATGTCCATATATCCTGAATCACTATCGGAGACATCAATTGCCATAAGATCACATACTAAGATTTCTTTCAGCATATATTTACTGGAGATCTTTTCTGGGATGTATATTTTATGTCCTAATGTACCCATCGCTTGTGCGCAACATCCTCCTAGCATCAAACACATACCAGGAAGACATTGTATACAACAACAAAGAAACAACAGAATACCTAAAATAATCAGCAAGACCGAAAGTAGTTTCCATCCCCAAGATCGCAAGAAGTCCCTGAACCAAGCGCTAAGATCCCAGCTTCTCTCGGGAACATGCACTTCTGAACCTAGGACATGCAGATTCTGTATTTCCTTAAAGATAGTTGGGGAGGAATCTGGTACAAAAAACAGAAAGCGGACCCCACCAATTTACAAACCCCACCACACTCAGCCAGGATGAAATCTAATGCCATCCAGTTCTGAAGTGCTACTAACCTTATTGCTTTCTGTTCTAAAGTCATATTATAGAGTATGTCGGTGGTCCGGTTGATGGTCCTCTCCAGTACTCTTGCTAGTCTCTAATATCTTCAGAGTTCATTATTTGTCCCCAAAATGGCACAAAGGATTTAGCTACATCGCCCAGAACTTGTGCTGAAGTGTCACCATTATCGTCTCGCTGCGGACGAACCTTTGAAATCTCTACAGTATTTGCAATGAATACCCCGGGTAACAGAATCCCTAAATAACACATTCCCTGCCAATCCCTGGGTAACCATGGAAATACTACATTATCGCAAACAAAATAGACAGGTTTGCCTACATACAAGGGTCTGTCCTCGCCAGTCAAATTCGCAACGTTGGCGCAACCTTTAAAATCACCCATTAACTGAGTACCATTCCTTTGTATGCAGAAAGAAACTGAATCGGGGCTATGGTTAACAGTATGAGAAGGTGGCGTGGCATCCCTATTGCCTATAGGAGCCATCTTGAAAGAGATCAAAGATTGAAAAGGACAGGACAGTGTATCAGAAGGCCTAATAGAAGCAACATTAGGCTTACTCCTATTTGCAAAAAGCGAGCATCCCAGGGGCGTCAGAACATGTTTTTCGAACTCATTCAAGTTAGTCCCTTCAAAGTTCCCTGAGATGCTATCGTTCCATCGGCCAAAGAACAGTGCTCTAAGAGAAGCATAACAAGCAGTGTCAAAGGTAAAGGATGAATATACGAACCTAGCCCCTTGTCCCTGTGTTGCGGTAAATGTGAACAGATCCAACAATTAGATTTGTTAAAAATGGCATGTGTAGCATTCATGATGAGTAATAGTGTATTGTTGTGATAATTCTGTCTGTGCTGAGAGTCTCTAGGAGAGAGAGTGTGCAGATGCACGAAAGGAGTAGAAACAGTAGGTACATTTTCAGTAGGTAACAAATTCTCAAACGGATGTACTTCTTCTAGATACCAAAAACCTAAGACAATGACTATTGTGAAACCGATTAACATTATCACAAGACAGCAATACGTTTTCGGGGCCCATACAGTGGATTGTCCACTTTCGCAGCTGGTCACACATTTTCTTATCTGTTCTGTGCGTGCGGGAGCGGTTGCAGGCATTGGGGCTCATTACACGGATGGCGCTAAGGGATTACCGGCACTGTAAAAGGCACCGGTGCCGGTAATTCCCTTAACGCCATTCTACGAGGTCCTTCAGCGGGTCTCGTCCTTAACGTGTGGCCAGACCACACGTTAAGGAAGGGACCCGCTGAGGGACTTCAGGGCAAATAATGGTACCGCTAATAGCGGTACCGGTATTTGCTCCTTCCCCATTCCCATTGAGCCCCATGGGGGCTCAATGGAAATGGGGAAGGGCCTTGGTGAATGGGGTATTACCGCCCACCAACCTTGCAATGGGGCGGTAAATCCCCCATTCAAAAAGACGGAATCGGTAAAATACCGTCCGTGTAATGAGGCCCATTGTATTCCTCAAACGAAAGCACCAATGTTATTTGCTGGCGACCTCCAGGTGTAGGGGTTTCTTAGTCCTTCCACAAACCCTAGCCAGCAGAATCCCCTTATGTACGAATGAATGGGCCAAAAAGACAAGCCCTTCAATGATTTTCCTTGATGGCACAGCCGAACCGTGCAGTAGGTCTATTTCCTCGGACGCAGATGGTACCTTGTGGTGCCTGGTACTGACTGATCTGTGAACAACGTGTCGTCACTTCCCGTTGGAAGCGACAAATCCAAAGCAGGATCTGATGCAAGATCCGGAACAAATTCAAAAGACAAAACTGTTGGAGAGTGTGGAGATGAAATGGCTGTTTCCCCAAGCCTCACAGGCTCAGGGAGAATCTACAATGCACTCTCGATGCTGGTTGCTGCTTCTTGATCGTTGGTTACAGTATTGGTGAGGGGTTCTGCATCTTCTGTATCGTGTGGCACTGGGTGCGGAATCCTCTTGGTGTACGACTCATGGATCCAATGCTTCCAGCCTGCTACCTGCACCGCAGTCTGTGTGACCAGCAAAACTTGGAAGGGGCCCCGCCAATGAGGTGCGAGGCAAGAAGAACGCTCAAACGATTTTGTGAAGATCCACTCTCCCGGTCGTATGCTGTGACCGGGACTCTCGTACTGTACAGGTAAAGCCTCTCGCACCTGGTGATAAATCAAATACAGATTTTTAGTTAACTGGTCAGAGAGAAGTACATTTTCAACGTCTCGTAAAGAACGAGACTTTGGAACATTCCAAATATTATCTGGCCTACCCATAACCTCCTCAAAGGGAGAGAGCCCAGTCTTAGTTTGAGGGGTTGTTCTCATAGATAACAACATGATCGGGAAGGCGTCCGGCCATTTTAGTTTGGTGCCGGCAGACGTCTTAGCGAGCTTGTTCTTGATGATGCCGTTGTGTCTTTCTACTAGTCCAGCACTCTGAGCGTGTCTAGCCGAATGGAACCGTTTATCGATCTGTAATCCCGCGCATATCTGCAGAATTACAGCAGTACGGACCATTGTCGGACCAGATAACTCTCGTCAACCCAAATCTTGGAAAATTTTCCTTTAACATAGTCTTTGCCGTAGTCATAGCTGTGGCATCATTGACAGGATAGGCTTCAACCCATTTGCTAAAAGCACAGATGTTGACTAGTACATACTTGAAATTATTGCAACGCTCCATCTCAATAAAATCAAAATGAATAACCTCGAAGGGGACAGAAGGTGGACCAAAACTACCCCTAGGAGTTGATGTGCCCTTTCCCACATTATGCTGCAAACAAATCATGCACCCTTGAATGAAGCATTCAGCTACTTTAGGGATTTTGTTAATTACCCACACATTTTGCAACATTTTTGTGATTTTACAAGCACATATATGAGTGGGACCATGAGCCATAACAACCATCATCAAAATATATGCGTCAGGAAGTAACCACTTCCCTTCAACTTTGTCCACCCAACACCCATCATCATCCAGTTTCCCCAAACCCTCAGCCCACTTCTTAGATTCTTCTAATGTGGCTTCGGCTTGGATATCCCTTACAGAATCAATACCCTCATGCAAAGTACAGGCATTTGTGGCCTCCCTTAAAGTATACATTTCTGAAGAGAGATCAGTGGCAGTCTGTTTGGCTATCTGGTCAGCAAAAGCGTTCCCTTTTCCTACATGATCTACAATCTTCCGATGAGCTGCGCATTTTATGATAGCTAGCTGAGTAGGGAGTGCAAGCGCTGAAAGCAACCGTACTATCAAGAAGCCATGTTGAATTTTTGTACCATGTGAAGTCAAGAAACCTCTTTCTGCCCAAAGTCTACCAAAGTTGTGAACCACCCCAAAGGAGTACTGACTGTCAGTATATATGTTTACTGTAAGCCCTTCGGAAAGTTCACAAGCTCGGGTCAATGCTATAATCTCTGCAGCCTGCGCAGAGTTATGCGTGATTCTTTTGGTTTCCACGACCGTGCTCAATGTAGTGATTGCATAAGCAGCTGTGGATGTACCATCCAGAAGTTTGAAGCAGGAGCCATCGCAAAACAGCTCCCCTAGTGGATTGTTCAAAGGAGTATCTTTCAGATCAATTCTACCCTTTGTCTCTTGTTCGGTAGTGTAAATGTAGTCATTTGACTCTTCGTCACTGCAAGCAGTACCTTGCAGGAAAGTTAGAAGTTCAGCCGGATTAAGAACACAACACCTCTTAATTTGTATGTGCGGTGCAAACAAGATCAATTCATATCTCGTTAATCGTGCGGAGGTGAGGTGTTGCGTTTGTGTTCTATTCAATAGAACATCTACAGAGTGGGGTACCATCTGGGTAAGAGCATGGCCTAGGACCATTCCCTCGCTCTGTTTTACGGAGGCAGCAGCAGCTCCGACAGTTCGCAAACATCTTGGCAAAGCGCATGCTACAGGATCAAGGGCGGAAGAAAAGTAGCCGCACGGCCTATTCTTCCCTCCATATTCCTACGTTAATACAGCCAAAGCACATCCATCACATTCATGCACATACAACACAAAGGCCTTTTCAAACTTTGGTGTGCCCAAAACTGGTGCCGAACACAATGCAGTCTTGAGCAAATCAAATGCTTGCTGGTGCTTGCTGGTGGTCCTATGCTTATTGTTATTGAAATGCTCATCTAGTGTCCACACTGCCCTCTGCATACTGCAACTTGAGTTGGTGCCTATGCTTATTGTTCTTGAAATGCTCATCTAGCGTCCACACTGCCCTCTGCATACTGCAACTTGAGTTGGTGCCTATGCTTATTGTTATTGAAGTGCTCATCTAGCGTCCACACTGCCCTCTGCATACTGCAACTTGAGTTGGTGCCTATTCTTATTGTTATTGAAATGCTCATCTAGCGTCCACACTGCCCTCTGCATACTGCAACTTGAGTAGGTGCCTATGTTTACTTTCACTACATACTTTAACTGATTGCACAAACTATTTTTGCTAAAATAATTTACCCTTCAATTTGCTGAACCTCGCTGCCACCTACTGCCTCTACCACCACCACCAGAGTCTAGCCACCCATGATGGCCACACTTAGAGGTGCCACTCTAACCATGGGTACACTCCTCCCACTGCTCCATAATATCTCAACGCAGAACTGCGCCTACACAACCCCACCACTTTACCCAGACTTACTATCTCAGTGGACTAGATAAACAGATTCGCCCGACCACCTACACCCTTCACACCTTGTCCTACATCCCTCATAAATACAAGACTAGGTTCTCGCCTTCTTGTACCCACTACCACCTTCCTGAACGCAGCCCCACCGACTACGATTAGAAACGCAAGACTTAGCCATCGCACTAATCTTGACGTAAAACTCACCAGAATGCTCACAAACCAAGCTAAGAACACCACACAGCCTACCTCACACACTGACCCTCCACCGAGTCACAATCCCATAATGCCTCCCTCTCCACCACACACAAAAGTCAACCTTCCACCCACCTCCATCAAGGGTGCTCATATCAAGGCACGCTCACTGGTAGCCCACGCCACTGATGTCGCCGACATTATCTCCACCAACCACCTAGACTTTATCGCTATCACGGAGACATGGCTCCCCCCAGCAGCCGGTCCCACAATAGCTCTAGCCACCCTGGATAACTACAACATTATCCGAGCTGACAGAAAAAATGGATTAGGAGGAGAGAAAGCAATTATTGCTAAAACCATCCTAAACATTAGAGAAGTATCTAGCACAACCCGACCCTCAGCTGAACTCCTATCCATCAAACTCCCATTATCTAACACCCACACCATCCTTCTCCACAATATATACAGATCTCCAGGACCCCCCTCCACCTTTGAAGAGGATATCTCCCTCTTACTCACTACAAACATGAAACCTAAATCACAAATCATCATTTTGGGTGATTTCAATTTGGGACTCAATGACCCCAATGACAATCACGCCACCTCTCTTAATGACACCATTACTCATCTAGGCCTCACCCAACACATTAATAAACCTATACACACAAAAGGAAGATCCCTGGACTGGCTTGCAGATGCCACCTACAACCTTTCACTGACTGACATCACTCCTTTTGCTTGGACTGACCATCACCTTATTACCTTCTCTCTACCCAGATCCATACCCTTAACCACACTACCCACTAGGATACCTCAAATAATTTCCATAAATAACCGCAACATCACCATAGAGAACCTTAGACCTCTTCTCGTGCCTATCGATAAGGCTAAACTTCCTACGATGAATGACAACCCATCAGCCATTGTAGACTTATACAACAATACTCTAGAACTAGCTCTCAACCAGATAGCTCCTCTTAAACAACGAAAAGCCAAACCCATTGCCCACTCCAACAAATGGTTCTCAGCAGAACTAAAGGCTCTCCACAACATCAAAAGAACTGCAGAAACTAGTTGGAGAAAAGCCCCATCTCTCGCCACTAAAGATAAATTCGCTTCAGCAGCCTCCATCTACAAATCTGCCATCCTAAACGCTAAAAAAGAGATCTATAACATGAGAATACAAAACACCAAATTTGGCATTAAAGAATTATTCTCTAAATTAAGGGAACTCGAATCACCTCTGCCTCCTACAGAGGACTGCACTAAAGACAAGGCCTGGTGTAATAATATCCAGCTTGCCCTCGCCAAATAAATCGCCCTCCTTCAAGCTAAAATAGAAGCTAAAAAAGCCAACCTAGCCACCAAAGAGAACCCCAACAGTAAAACATACCACACCACACCTAATTGCCCCTCCTTCCACTTCTCACCAGTCACAGAGAAGGAAGTAGGCAAGATAAACGCCAGCCTCAAACCATCCAACTGCAAAGGTGACATATGTCCCACCTCCGTCATCAAAGATGGAGCTAATGAGTTAGCCCCTCTCATCACCTCATGGGTCAATTCTTCCTTCAAAAACTCAGTGGTCCCCAACAACCTCAAAGAAGCGTGGGTCCTCCCCCTGCTCAAAAAACCTAACCTAGACCCCAACATCCCACAAATTACAGACCCATCACCACAGTCCCATTTCTCCTCAAAATATTGGACAGGGTAGCCTACCTCCAAATACAACAACATTTGGAAGACAACAACCTCCTAGGCCTGTGACAATCCGGCTTTACACAAAGGCATGGGACCAAAACTGCCCTCTTGGACCTAAAAATCAAAATGGATGATGCCAAAGACAAGGGCAAACTGTCCATTTTGCTCTTGTTGGATCTCTCCGCTGCCTTCGATCTGGTTGACCACCAGATCCTCACACAACACCTCTCCTCGGCTGCTGCATTCTCGCAGAATGCCACTAAGTGGATCTAGTCATTTCTGTCTGACAGGTCGACTAGAATCTTCGCCCCCTCCGCGGCTGCGGACCCCATCCCAATCCAATGTGGAGTCCCCCAAGGCTCCTGCATTTCTCCCACACTTTACAACATCTTCACTAAGCTCCTCTTTGACCGTCTTGACGATCTGGGTGTCAGCTACACACATTAGTCTCTGCCTCAATGACGATAAGACAGAAATGCTTATCATGGGATCCCAGGCTCATCTCAACAAATTGGACCACAGGTACCAATCCTTTACCATTGATGGCAACATCATAAAAGTCTTCAAAGAGGTCAAAACACTAGGTGTGTACCTCGACTCCACCTTGTCACTAAAAAACAAATAAACTCCACCATTTCAACCACCACCTACACCAATAAACTGATCAATGCCTGCAGGCCCTTTCTCTCCCCCTCAAGCTGCCTCACCCTATCCAGAGTGTTGATATTGTCTAAATTAGACTACTGCAACACACTTTACCTAGGCACCACTACAAAAAATCTTAACAGACTCCAGATCCTGCAAAATAATGCATTAAGATGTGCCCTTAACCTCCCGTGCAAGGCTCACATATCTACGGCCAGCAAAGAAGCCCATTGGCTCCCTATACGTGACAGAATTAAGCTAAGAACACTTGTCATCACCCATAAGTGCCTGTCACACACTGCCCCACGCTAACTCTCAGACAAATTCTCCAGACACTGCTCCAATAGACCAACCAGAACCCCTTACCTGCACCAACTAAAGGTTCCCAACTGCAACCTAAAAACAGCAGAAGGTTCCATTTTCCCGGTTCTCGCAGCACAATGCTGGAACGCTCTCCCTCTTGCAATTAGATCAGAAGCCACGTTCTGGCCATTCAGAGCCATGGTGAAATCATGGCTATCAGCTTAAACACCTAGTCTTTCACCTACACGCTCGGCCAGCCGCTTCTTTCCACCATATAGAAATGTATACCCTATCTGAATCCTATTCAGGACCACCCTGTAACCCGGTCCTCACTCTCCACTGTAATTATCTTGTACCATGTTTTCTGTACATTCTGTTCTCTGTATGTAACTACTCAGAGCCTGGACTAATGTATGTACCCTGCTTTTATTGTTGTATTAATGTGTTCGTGTAACGATATGTAACTCTGCTGTGCACGTGATTATGCGCCCAGCTACCTGAGGGTTTGGACGCGCTTTATAAATAAACAAACTAAACTAAACTAAACTAAACTAAACTAAGTTCCACAGAAATGGCGAAGAAATGCCCTTCTTCGTCAAAGCCAACATTGGTTTAATCACTAGTGAGAAATGAGGGATCCACTGCCTACAGTAAGAAGCCTATCAAGGCTCTAACTTCTGGTTATTTGGGACAGACATGCTAGAAATTAGTTTTATCCGTTCAGGCGTCAACCTTCTTCCCTCCTTTGACAGGAGATAGCCTAAATAGGCGACCTCCTGACAACAGTATTGACATTTTTTAAGTGAAGCTTTATGTCCATGTTTAGCCAAATGAATAAGCAACAACACAGTGCCCTCCTTACAAGCGCTCTCTGAGTCAGCAGCTAAAAGCAAGTCATCAACATATTGAAGCAGTGTACAAGTAGAGGGCAATTCAAGTGTAACAAGCTGCTCTTTCAAAGCCCTACTATAAATACTAGGACTTTCCGTGTAACCTTGCGGTGCACAGGTGAAGGTAAACGAACGTCCCCCTAGGGTGAACGCAAACAGGTATCTACTGTCTTTGTGTATAGGAATACTAAAGAAAGCGTTCTTTAGATCCACAACACTAAAATGAGTAGCTGAAGCCGGGATCATGGTTAATATTGTAGTCACATCAGGCACAATTGGAAATTGTGGAGCAATGATCTTATTGATGGCACGTGGATCAATTATGAAACGAAAAGGAATTGCATTATCACGTTTCTTGTACACGGGTAAAATCGGACTATTGCACAAACTACCTGCAATTTCCTCAATCACCCCTCGATGCACAAAATCGGAGACGATGCATTTCAAGGCTTGCTCACCATCGACCGAGATCTTATACTGGGGAATACGTGGCAGCTTTACTCCATGTTTGAAGATAATCTTAACAGGTTCAATTTGCAAGACACCGACGTCATTATCATCAATAGCCCACAAACACTCCGGAACATCACTAAATTCCGGTGGCAAAGGTCTGGTCAAGAATTGAGAGACAGAAAGTTGCTGTGGTGAAATCGTCAAATGCACTCCATCAGAAGAACAATGAATTACCGCATTTAATTCCTTCAACAGATTCAACCCCAACAAATTCTCTCCACAATTCGTAGTCAAAGGGAATGGACAATGGTCCAAAAATTGACCCAAGGTAATCGGTACCAGTGAAGAAACCGGACAGACAACTGGTGCCAGAAAACCCTACAGAAACATTGGTTTGCCCTGACAGTGGAATGTTTGCAACCAGCGAATGGTCAATGGAACACTTCTGCGACCCCGTATCTATTAAGAATAGATGTTTCCTATTTCCCACTAACATCTCAACGTAGGGACCTTTCTGATTAACGGGAATAGGCGTTGGTTCCAAACACTGTTTCGGGCAATCCTAGCGATACAGAATGTCATTGAAAGGAAGTTCTTCAGAGAGGTAAGTAGCAGAAGGATGATCAAAAATGTTTCTATTTTCCACACTTGGTGCCTGACTGTCCTGCGAAAAAGGATGCTGTGAATCCTGTGAAAACTGACCTCTACCAGGACCCCCTACACCTGGGCGACCTCTGGATCGTCTACCCATATTTCCAAATGTGTTATTTCACCTCTGCTGGAGGATCGGGCATTGTGCACGCAAATGACCCTCTTGTCTACAATAAGCACACTGGTTAATGTTTACAGGGCCCAAGGGCGCATTTCCCTGTGGAAAGTACTGACCTGTAAATTGCGAATTACCCCCTCTAGGTCCTCTAAGAATTTGCTGCAATAGTTCCTTCATCTTTAAGTCTACTTTTCTCTTTTCAACTCTTTATTTTTCGTTATTGACACGATTCTCATAGTACTGAGCCATGTGCAATACTTCTGACTGAGTCTTCACTTGCCAAGCACTCTCGGAGGACATCATTTGCGATTGGATGTCAGGCAGCAATCCACGCACAAATTTGTCCACGAATAATCTTTTCCCAGACTCTGTGCCTAAGTCCACTGAAATCTTTAAATACCTGTTCGAACCCATTAAAGAACTCGGTAGCACCCTCAGACTTCCCTTGGACACAGGCAGTGAGCTTGTCCCAAATAATTCTCTTTTCATGAATTATAGTTTTCAATTTCGTAACTATTCTGTCAGGCAAAGTTAGTATTACCTGTGGCGGTCTTTCGCCAGCTGGCCTTTCTCCATCGAGTCTAACCATGTTAGTCCATGTATCTCCTAGCCCTGGTACATCATCTACAGTTCTAATCTGTTTCCACAAATCGACAGGCAGGACTATGGGAAATAACAAATCGATATCACTTAAGGTGAATACCGATGATTGCAAGACAGACTCTATTTCTTTATAGAACCCGGTCGGATTCTTCCAAATGTCGGGAATAGATTGTTTAATGGTGTTCACTTCCTGTCTTGAGAACGGGACGTGAACGAACTGTGACACATAATGTGCAGGAATTTCATAGGCATGCGCACCCGTTCCGGCATCCGCTTGAACCTTGACTTTTGGGATAAATGTCAGAGGGACCTCTCTCGTAAGTAACTGAGAAGTAGGCAACTTCGAACGCTTACTAAGCAACAGAGCCAAATCGAGCGCTAGGGCAGCTGAAGAAGTGCCAAACGAAAAAGACCTCTTATAAATACTCAATAACTCTGCGGGACAACCAATCTTCTTTTTTACACACTCATCCTGTAGGTACTCTACCATTACCTGTATCACTTTCCTCTGCATTTCTGGCGTATACTGACTATAAGTGTCATATACTTCTACGGGAATTATCGACATATCTGAGATCCATCTAATCGCATCTTTCGTACAAATTCGTGTTTCCTCAGTTATCGATTTCCGACAAGGAAGGAACCGTTTATGTACGAACATAACATCCAAGCTATCACCATCTTCATCTTCATTCTGTACAGGGGCGTTGCTAGGGGCGGGCTAAGGGGGCTATAGCCCCTGATCTTTTGGTTGTAGCCCCTGATAGAATCTCAGGAGCTACAGCCAAAAGACTAGCTAGCCCCCAGTCCCAACAGTTCCAACATCAGCTTAGCCCCGGGTCTTTCCAGACCTAGCAACTCCCCTGATTCTGTAACCTTTCCAGCTCCCTTCTATACTCAAGAATCCTCTCAACATACTCTAGCACCTTCTCTGCAGTATCTCTAGAGAACGCTAAAGTATTCAGATCCCTCAATCCTTGTGGGAGATCTATGTCATTCAACCTGTTCCACATTACACATAAATGAATTCCTAATCATTCAATGAAAACGTTTTTCTCAGGAAGATTGTCTATATTAGAAAGTGTGGCAAAAACATCAGCTTGTTCACCCTTCTCCATGCAATGCTTAGCCCACGCAGTTAACTCACGTTTTTTCTCTGAAAACACAGTATTTCGAGTTACAAACCTCGATCCCGCTCCCCGATCTACTACAAGCGGTGTAGAACCACTTGGAAGAGGGAGAGTGGGCAAGTTTTGAACATCAAGGAACAAAGGTGCTATTACTGGTACAGCAGGCAAATGTGGAGGAGTGACGGAGGAGCAACAACAAGAGGAGGAACAACAACTGGAGGAAGAGGAACATACGGAGGTGGCTCAGTGCCACCAGGCCTTCGTTCATTTAATATTTTATCGATAAGTTAATCAGAAAGATGAAAGTCTTTAGAAGGGTACATTTTCTGAATCCCAAGTGAAAAAGCCCTATCCATATTCCTAACTGACTCCGACTGTTTATTTTGATCGTACAGCAATGCTTTTTCGGAGTTCGTCATATGACGGCGCGCATGCTTTTCTCTACTCTTGAGCTGCTGCATAGCTTCTTTCTTCCAATTCTGTAATACATCGAATGCAGCAGGTCTAGCCTTTCTCTTCAATAATATAGATTCTAAGTATTCAATATGAGGGATTTCAAAACTACCATTGATTGGCCACTGAAGTTCGGAAGCATGTCTAGTTTGTCTGTGCCAAATATCATTAAATACTATACTACCAATGCCTTGCTTACAGTACATAGTACACGCCGGTGACCCCTCCATTGGTGCCGGTCGGCCAAATTCCAAAGATTGTCTGTCCTTGCGGAATGATGCCCTGAAGCAGGCAGACAATTTCCCAGGCATATCAGAATACTGGTGTTACCTGGTCAATAATTGAACTCGCGAGTGCAATACGCCAAAACAAATTATCAGGATACTTAAGAATCGGGTCACGAATCACCTGATCAAATCCTAAGGAGGTCCGATCGGATTACAAAGTTTTCTAACAAAGATTTCCTTGTGGTTGGTGATTTCGTCAAATCTGCCCGCCTCGATATATGGACCCTCGTCAAGATGCCGATTCGGACCACGTGCTCACCGTCCAGGAATCGGGTCGTGCAGCGCTGATGAGGTGTTGCTTCTCATCCAAGAAAGAGGCCCCCTTTACACCGTCCGAACCCGGTCCGATAGCCATGTCAACCTTCAATGAGCTGGCATCAATCTTGAGGGTCCCTATTGGGGCGCCATCTGTAAAAGCAAAAAGAGAATATTGAGGCTGAGTACCCCAAAAGGAAATACACCAAACATGGACTTACAAAGATACACAGATCTTTATTCTATAACTGAACAGTTTTCTAAGGAACAAAGTATCAGATAGCTATCTGGCCCTCAGTACATCACAGCGAATACCAGCCCTTTTGGCGTGAGAAGTGAGCGGGGCTGTACATCAGAACACACACTCTTATTATACAATTCTCTAACATGATGTCCAGCCCATCTACAGGTTAATCATTCCTCAGGCTAGGAGTTCGTGCTGCATTAACTTCTAATTTATTCACCCATATGCATATGGATTAATCCTATTTTATACACAAATAGGTCACAATGGCAACCGTGTACCTTTGGATCTAACATTAAGCCTTCGTACATGTTTTATACAATGCAGTTCAACAAGTGTTCACATTCAGTATTTAAACTACATTGTGCTTAATATATGCTCGCGGATCAGTTTCGTTGGCACAGGTAATCCTTGATCTACAGGTCAACGAAGGACAAGGTCTCCTTCCATGACCCTAACATTTGGCCTGCGGGCAGTTTAGACATTAACTTACATGTAGAGGTCAGGGTGGCCAAGTTACAAACAGAAGAACACTGACCACCATTTTAGTCACCATTCAGGGTGACTTTGGATCGAGAATCAAAATGGCGGATGAATCTAAAATGGTGGCTAAATCGATCTAAGATCGGAACTTTGCAACACAGATTTCTTCGCAGAGCGACTGGGCTTAGGCCAATATATACACTAAAGGAGGTGCGATATAATATCCCGTTTAACACCCAGAGAGACAGCAAGAGGCAGGGAAGATAGAGGGATGGGGATGCAGAGATATCCATTTCAAAGCTCCTCTTGCATGAAGAACAGAATGCAGGGAACATTTTCAAAATGGATCAATTTCATGCTAACTACATTCAATCGTTCCTACTTTAGTGACAAAATGGAACTTCTTGATAAGATGAGAAACAAGGAGGCGATTGAGTATGAGGGCTTATACATTGGAGTTTTTCAAGCCCTCTCAAGGCTGAAGTTGAGCGAGTGTAAGGAATGTCATCCCATGACTGCATGGTTTATGGCTCACGGTTCGGCGCGCGGTATAAATAAAGAAACTTAACTAAACAGTACTCATTATAGATGCCGTTATCCTTGTGTTCTCATTTACAAACGTAAGCATACAAAATATCACTTGACCAACAACAAAGAAGTTGAGCACACACTCAACTATATAGCACGGGCTGTAGAAAAGGAGGCCCTCTTTGATTGAGACTTGAGACCAGAACCTGTTATGGATGTTTCAAGGCAAGGCGGCTCCAGAGGGAAGATTTTCAGAATTAGGAAAAGTAGGAACCCCAATACATCCTGATATGGGGTTCTGTTCATGCTTTACTTATTTTGGTAGGTGAGAGTGACTGCCGGGGGCTCATTGGATATTCTCTGTGAGTTTTAGACGGGAGAGGAGAGTGATAGAGGGAGGGATCCTGAGGATAGAGACTAGGTTCCACCAGGAGTTTGGGGATAATACGTGTCAGAGATGCAAATATAATAGTAGCCGTTAAAAGTGCTGTTGGTGGGGGAGATATTTCATGAACGACTGTTTCTCAAGCGTCATGGCTGATGCTCTTTTGGTGACTCAGTTATGGTGCGTGGAATGGAGATGGGTGACCCCCCATAAAGGGTTTATGAGGTGGGACCCACACCAACCTGCAAGAATTAGCCAATTGCGTTTCACTATTTTCTGAGAGAATATTCTGGGCTGTTAGAGAAGGAGACTACAGGACAGATGCGTGACTATCTGGGGGGATTGTTTGTGGGAGGACCTGAATATGCTGGATGCAGCAATTGGGAAAGCGAGTGTTATGCAGTGAATACATTTATGCACACTGGGACGGCTCCGGGAAAGGATGGCTTCACAAAAAGCTTTAAGAAGAGGTTTAGAGACAATCTTACAGCACAGTAGGTTAAGGATGTTAATGGGATCCTGGAGGGGGGGAGCACTACCTGTTATTTCTGTATTTCCAAAGAATGGTCGAGACTCGGAGGAGAGATCCTCATCACTGCCAATCTTTACTCTTAATACTGACGTAAACATTTTATCGTGGATTCTGGCCACTCGACTGGACACCTTTCTGCCAACCCAATTTACCCAACCCCCACAAACATTTGTCGTTGTAACATTTTCGGTATATGCGCCTGTCTACATAACATTTTTGTTATTAAGATTACCCAGAATTGGTACATCACCTGCATAAAGGACTCTGTGGGTCAACGTTGAAGCTCCGGCCATCTCCACAGCCTAGACCGCCTCATATATTCACGCACTGCAGACACCCATTCAAAATAAACTGAGATATTACAGAGGAAATGTCTTGCCCCAGTATTGAGCTGTAGTGAAGTGAAAGGTTACAATCTAAAGTGCATATGGAGTGCTACAGACGTCTCGTGCCACTAGTGTGCGGGTGGGGTGTGGTGGGGGGTGGCACCGGCAATCAGATAAGAACCAGGCCCATGTCTCCTGTTGCTGGTGTGGGCCTTAAGAGCTCAGGAATGCAGCCATCAGGATAGATGAATATACAGCCAGTTCCACTTCATGGGGAAAGGATTTCCTATGGGTTCTCAATCCCCTACAGAACAGACGGATGGGTAGGTTTGCCTGAATGGTGCGTCTATTACAGAGCCGCCCAACTGCAGATTCTGGGCGTCGGGTCTCGTAGTACAGGTTTATAGTCACCACCGATTGATAAACATTTACTTATTTTAAAGCGCCGATCAGGGGTTGTTAAGACCCCGAACCGACAGCCAGGTTAGGGTTGTCCCCTGTTGGCTATCGATGTGCGTGAGGTGCAGGCACGTGATGCTGCGCTGTATTGGACAGGAAGATGGGGACGCGGTTGACTATGTGTTTCTGAGAAATGTTTTTAGGTTCCCCATAAATACATAATCCTTATCCTCATTAATGGGCGTAGGTCTCAGGTCGATACCTTTTGAGGCCAATGTTGTCTTAATAGGTTATTTATAACGCGCTTAACACCCAGAGGTTTCTATGCGCGGATCCGGAGATCGAACCAGTGTTGCTCCGTGTCGCACGTTGCCCCTGAGCTATCCTCCAAAGACTGCACAAAATTGAGGACTTAAAAAAGCATAAGGACACAGCTTGAGGCATAATTAAGAATGGGCAAGAAAGTAGAGGGAAGAATAAATAGGGCCAATGGAGGCCCAGATCAATTTGCCAGGATATGGAACAAGCGGGGGAATTGGGAGTAATTGAATTGAATGACTGTACTCCTAGATTCGTTCATATCAATGAACTGGGAATACTCTTATGTTGCTGAACAATTTGTTGTTTTTGTTTATTGTCGGGCACTCGAAGTACCTTTTCTTAACGTTAAACACCATAAAACAGATTTGTTTTTAAAAGGAAAGGGGAGAAAGTCGATTGAAATGGTGTTGCCACATTAAAGCTGGCCTGGCTAACCTTGATTTCACTCATGGGATGGTTGAATGTGCAAGAGTATTGGAGAGGGTTACTCCTGTGGTTAATGATGCTTAAAAGATATGGTACTTGTGATAACTCATTAAATTTACATGGAATCAATCCAGATTTCTAAGGAGCTACTCCAAACATAAGCTATGAACTATGTTGAACAGCCCAAGACCCGTGCTTTTCAGAATTCAATTTCGGTTGAATATTTTACCATGGGCGCCCATTACCTGTGTTTGGCGGCGACCTGCCAACTCGTAAACTGGTCAATTTCAAGGATCAGTTGCCTAAGACCCAGGCCAACCAACGCGGCCAATCAGCAACGAGCCAAACAGGTGGTTACGGCGTCACAAACTATCCATTGAAGGTTTGGCGTATCCGTATGAATCTTGGACCACCACATAAATGCTGTCACTATTGGATTGGGAGGTTGTTATGGTGTTGTTTTATGACTGTTGTTTTTTTATCCTCTGTAAGCGTGCAGATTTCAAAATTGTCTGAATTGTTTTAAATCTATATTTATGTTAATGTGTAAAATGGCTTCTTATGTGGATTATAATAGTGGTATTATGCTGCTTTGGTTTAAAAAAATTGTGCATTTATATTTGTATATTTTATTGGGGCACGCTCCCCGATATATACCTTATCTATGCTGAGAATGGCAGCATCATTATGCGCGATGCCTTGGGCGCTTTGCCGGCTTCTGGGTCCTCTGTCACGATTGGTGGCTTCACGTATCTTCAGACTTAATGTATCAGAAGGTTTTTTCGACTTACCAGGCCATGGTATTGCACGACCTTTGGCATCGACATGCGGCCTCCATTATGAAGGCTCAACCACCTGGCAAAGGCCTGCATCAAGACCGACTGTATTCTCTATTTCACCATCTCAGCCAAGACTTGCGGCATCCTTCGAGAGTCCTGCCCCTGCATCAAGCTGGCAGCATTATCTGCAAGGCCTGCCTCGCTCTTTCAGCCACCACTTCCTGTATCCTTTAAGAGTGATGTCCCTGTACCAGGCTGGCTGTGTTCTATGCAAGGCCTGCCTCACTCATTCTGCCACCACTTCCTGTATCCTTTAAGAGTCCTGCCCTTGCATCAAGCTGGCAGCATTATCTGCAAGGCCTGTCTCGCTCTTTCAGCCACCACTTCCTGTATCCTTTAAGAGTCCTGCCCCTGCATCAAGCTGGCAGCATTATCTGCAAGGCCTGCCTCGCTCTTTCAGCCACCACTTCCTGTATCCTTTAAGAGTGATGTCCCTGTACCAGGCTGGCTGTGTTCTATGCAAGGCCTGCCTCACTCTTTCAGCCACCACTTCCTGTATCCTTTAAGAGTGATGTCCCAGCACCAGGCTGGCTGGTGTTGATGCATCTGCCCAAGATGTCAATAGTTAACTACTCAATCTTGGCTTCACACAACGTGTCACAGCACCCACTCACTCTAAGGGTAGAATCCTAGATTGGATTGCTGACCTTAATTGGACGTGAAGATCAATTCCAACCTACCATGCGCCTCGACGGACCATCATCTTATCACCTTCAGCATCCCCACTAAAACCGTCCATTCCACACCTAACATAGCACCTGCCACACTCACCAGGAACAAGCGCAACATAACTTGTGCCAAACTTATCCCACTTATCCTCCCTGCCCGCAACGATCTTTCTTCAGTATGCTCGGATCCTATTGTCTTGGTAGACTCCTACAATCAGACCATGTTAAAAGCACTAGCTCTCGTCGCTCCAGCCAAACTACGTAAACCCAAACCCCAGGCTCAGCTTAATTCCTGGTTCACACCTCAGCTGAGAACCCTACGTAAGGAAAAAAGGACCCTTGAAACTCGCTGGAGAAGCCACCCGACTGAATCCAATAAAGTTAACATGGCATTAGCGATGCTAAACTATAAAGAAGCCATTCTGTCTGCTAAAAAAGAGACATATAATAAACGTATTGAACTTGCCCAATCCAATACTAAGGAGCTCTTCAAAATCCTAAAGGAATTGGAATCCCCTGCCCCTCCTCCAGACACCTGCTCCAAAGACAGCACTTGGGGCACTAACATCCAAGAGGCTCTCCTGGGTAAAATCACCATGCTCCAAACTAAAATCAATGGTAAAATAAAACAGCCTGCACTCATTTATAGCACAGCTTGCTCCTCAGGCTAACCACAAATCCAATACTGCATCCCTGCAACCATTCCCCTTCTCACCTCTCTCCACCTCTGAAGTTGAACGCATCATCAACACCTTTAAGCCGTCTAATTGTCAGGGAGACACCTGCCCCGCCACCATTATCAAGGCGGCCTCTCACAACCTGGCACCCTTCATCACCACACTTATAAACTCCTCCTTCAGGACGGGGATCGACCCGGATAACCTTAAGGATGCCTGGGTTATTCCTCTTCTGAAAAAACCTACCTTGGACACTAACACTCCTACCAATTACAGGCCCATCACCACGGTGCCATTTCTCTTAAAAATTATTGATCGAGCGGCATATCTGCAGATCCAAGATTACCTTGAAACCAATAACATCCTGGGTCTAAGGCAAACGGCCTTCCGCCCTATCCACGGTACTGAAACTGCCCTGTTAGACCTAAAAACGCAAAGATCTAAATAGAAGATCTATAAGACAAGGGAAAATTGGCACTCTTACCCTTATTAGACCTCTCTGCAGTATTCGACCTAGTCAATCATCAAATCCTCTGCTACCACCTCAAAACTGCAGCTAACTTCTCCGAGAAAGCTACAGCCTGGATTACCTCCTTCCTGGATAACAGATCCATGAGGGTCTTCTCCCCTACCGCCACTGCAGAACCGTCCCCTGTCACATGTGAGTACCGCCACTGCAGAACCGTCCCATGTCACATGTGGAGTCCCTCAAGGATCATGTGTGTCCCCAACACTTTACAATGTCTTCACTAAACCTGTATTTGACATATTGGACCGCATGGGCATCACGTACACTAATTACGCTGGCGACACCCAAATACTTATTCCCGTTACGGGCAACTACAAAACTGATTCCTTAGCTATTAACGCCATTTACCAAGTCATCCAAGCCTGGATGGCGCAGCATGAACTATGTTTAAACAACAAGAAAACTGAGCTCCTCATCCTAGGCTCACCCCATAAACTCAGCAATCTTGACTCCTCATTCAAGACCTTCACTATCGATGGTAACTCCATCAAAGTGACCAAGGACATTAAGACACTAGGTATGTACCTTGATTCCACCCTCTCCTTAACTAAAAGAAACCAATGCAGTCGCCTCAGCTGCATCCTACACATGCAAGCTCATCACAGCCTGCCGCCCCTTTCTGTCACCAGCCAACTGTACTACCCTAGCCAGGACATTGGTCCTATCTAAAATTGACTATTGCAATGCCTTCTATCTAAGCACCAACCATGCAATATTAGAAAACTCTAAATTATCCAAAATAATGCTATTAGAGAGGCCCTTAACATCCCCAGGACCTCACACATTTCAGAATACAGACGAAACCTCCGCTGGCTTTCAGTTACCCAAAGAATATCCCTTAAAGCTCTGACACTTACACACAAAAGTATCGCACACCAAGCTCCCAGTTACCTCTCTAACAGGTTCACAAATCATTCAGCTGCCAGACCTCTCAGAAGCGCACACGCCAATTGCCGTGTCATCCCTCGCTTTAACCTCCAAAAATCTGGAGGTCGTAGTTTCCTAGTCCTTGCAGCTAAACTGTGGAACACTCTACCCAACCCACTCAGAGCTGAACCCTCGTTCCCTGCCTTCAAGCGTAAGGCCAAAGCTTGGCTGTTCACCCTTGACTAGGCATGACCTGATTGAACATTCATCCGAGCATCTTAGCCCGTTCTTGCTTCTTATCTTGACTTTACTTTTTGCTCAAGCCTGTGTAAACTGCACACCTTCATTTATGTATCATGTATATTCTGTATAGTTTATTGTAAATATTGTGTCTGTATCCATGTATATCTTGTATATCCTAAGGTAAATATTGTCTCTGTATGTAACTTGCCTGTAAATAAATAATGCGCCCAGTTGCCCTGGGGCCTTGTGCGCTATACAAATAAACAAAATACAAAAATACAAATTCAGCCGAGACATCCTGTATCCTTTAAGAGTCCAGTCCATGCATCAGGCTGGCTGTGTTCTATACAAGGCCTGCCTCACTCTTTCAGCCACCACTTCCTGTATCCTTTAAGAGTCCAGTCCCTGCATCAGGCTGGCTGTGTTCTATGCAAGGGCTGCTTCACCCTTTCAGACACCACTTCCTGTATCCTTTAAGAGTCCTGTCCCTGCATCGGGCTGGCTGTGTGCTATGCAAGGCCTGCCTCACTCTTTCAACCAAGACTTCCTGTATCCTTTAAGAGTCCAGTCCCTGCATAAGGCTGGCAGTGTTCTATGCAAGGCCTGCCTCCCTCTTCAGCCAAGACTTCCTGTATCGTTTAAGAGTCCTGTCCCTGCATCGGGCTGGCTTTGTTCTATGCAAGGCCTGCCCCACTCATTCAGCCACCACTTCCTGTATCCTTTAAGAGTCCTGTTCCTGCAACGGGCTGGCTGTGTTCTATGCAAGGCCTGCCTCACTCTTTCAGCCAAGACTTCCTGTATTCTTTAAGAGTCCTTTCCCTGCATCGGGCTAGCTGTGTTCTATGCAAGGTATGCCTCACTGTGTCTGCTTCACCCTTTCAGCCACCACTTCCTGTATCCTTTAAGAGTCCTGTCCCTGCATCAGTCTGGCTGGCTGTGTTCTATGCAAGGCCTGCCTCACTCTTTCAGCCACCACTTCCTGTATCCTTTAAGAGTCCTGTCCCACCAACAGGCTGGCTGTGTTCTCTGCAAAGCCTGCCTCACTCTTTCAGCCACCACTTCCTGTATCCTTTAAGAGTCCTGTCCTTGCATCAGGCTGGCTGTGTTCTATGCAAGGCCTGCCTAATTCTTTCAGCCAAGACTTCCTGTATCCTTTAAGAGTCCTGTCCCTGCATCGGGCTGGCTGTGTTCTATGCAAGGCCTGACTCACTCTTTCAGCCAAGACTTCCTGTATCCTTTAAGAGTCCTGTCCCTGCATCGGGCTAGCTGTGTCCTATGCAAGGTATGCCTCACTGTGTCTGCTTCACCCTTTCAGCCACCACTTCCTGTATCCTTTAGGAGTCCTGTCCCTGCATCAGTCTGGCTGTGTTCTATGCTAGGTCTGCCTCACTCTTTCAGCCACCACTTCCTGTATCCTTTAAGAGTCCTGTCCCTGCATCAGGCTGGCAGTGTTCTATGCATGGCCTGCCTCACTCTTTCAGCCACCACTTCCTGTATCCTTTAAGAGTCCTGTCCCTGCATCAGGCTGGCAGTGTTCTATGCATGGCCTGCATCACCCTTTCACCCACCACTTCCTGCATCTTTTAAAAGTCGTGCCCCTGCAGCGATTTGTATTACAATCTAAATTGTGGTGCTACCTCGTGGGTGATGGGGCTTTGTGGCACTTAAAAATGTATACATCTTTGTGGATGGTGACTGGGTGGTGTTGTGGCTTATGTGGGTTAGCCGATATTGTCTATTCTACCTTTGCTTGAAATAAATGTGATTGGTGTATTTAGTACCCGGCGAAGGACAATCAGATTGTTACAAATGATCTGATTGGCACTCATCGGGTCGGTACCCGGCCGACAAAATCTCACCTGCTGCGCTATGATGAGAGCGCCACATTCCACAGAGTTCCTTCCCTTTCTTTACCGCCCGCCATCGGAAATGAGAATCGACTACGTATAGTCCCTTCTCCCCAATGCATGGAGGCCATTTTATTTTCCGCTCAAGTCGAGAAACAGTTAACACGCCGTTTGTCAATTTGAGTAAAAATGCTATTAGTACCCGTACAACTTGCCTGGTTTCTAATAGCAATTGAAACCTTGGAGGGGGCGAATTACCAGGCAGGTCATGCCCTGGGAGCTACGTTAAAGCCTTCCCTTTGCTCAGGCTTATAAGTATCGCCCTGGGGGCATTACCTGAACAGTAATGCCCCATTCCTCGGGTTCTATTGCTTTATGAAGACCATGGTGTTTCTTTTGATCTTATTAGCTCTTAATGTTTCCTTCTTTTTCCAAAATTTCCATTGAACACATTCACAGGTGACAAGAAAACCAAAAGACTTAGGCACTCTCCTTAGTTCAAATATGGCACCTTCGTGGGATTACTCCTACTTGAAGCAGAGGGACCCGCTATCATTCCCGTTGGGGCAATACAAAGCATAGACCTTTACGCTGACACTACGTCTGTGCCAGTACCCCGGTGGGATTACCCACGTTTGGGCACGTATTTCAAACCGTGGGATTACTCCTACTTGAAGCAGAGGGACCCGCTATCATTCCCGTTGGGGCAATACAAAGCATAGACCTTTACGCTGACACTACGTCTGTGCCAGTACCCCGGTGGGATTACCCACGTTTGGGCACGTATTTCAAACCTTGGACTCCTCTCCTGTGTCTACCAGAGTTCCATTATTGACCATCTCTGCAAAGCGAGCCCTGGGTTATTTTGTTTCAAATGTATGTGTTTTTTTCTTGAGAAAACAAATTCCTCGGACGAAAATACCGATTTTTGTTTTTGAACTTTTCAATTGATTTATATGTGGGGGAGACCCAGCAGCTCCCATGCCCCATACTCCCCTAACAATATTGATTACCCTAACCCACTCCACACATATAATGTCACAGGTTTCCCCCCTTCTCACCTGTCTATGTTGCCTGATGTCCTCCTTAGGTGGAGTCTTCTTTCATATGGTTCAGGACTTAAATAAGCCTGCTCGGCCGTCCTCTGCTTCCAGATTACGTTCAGCTTCGATGTCCAGGATCACGGGAAACTCCAGGAGTATTCAAGAAGGTGTTGGGGGCGCGCGGAAGCAGCACAGGGATTCCAGGATGTAGAAAAGAGGGAATAAGTTGGGAGAAGGGAATCCAGGGGCCAGGGGATAGCAAGTAGCACTAGAGAAGGTTCGGAACACACGTCCGATCACAGCTAGTAGCAGCGTTGAGACGCGCTGGGCCGTGGGGTTCTGGCTTCTTTATAGAAGACACTGCGTAGAACGTGAAGACTGGCGAGCAGTGTTCTGAGCTTGCCGCCATGTTGGTAGTATTATGGAGTGTAAGGCCTGACGTGACAGGGACCAGGAAGCCCAGAAGGGGCGACTTCGATGGTTCATGACAGCATGCCTCCTCTGGAAACTCGCTCCACCGGGTTTGCCCGGGTGTATGAGATGGAACCTGGGGGTATTTAGATTTGAGGTTCCCAAGTGCGTTCACTGGGGGGATATCCTTTCCACTCCACCAGGTACTGGAGTTTGCCACATCTATATCTAGAATCGCAAATCCTGGAGACCTCATACTCCAGTTGGTCATTGATGAGTACTGGTTTGGGCCGAAGGTTAGTTCGAGAGGTCTGAACATATGGCGTTATTAAGGACGTGGGAAAGACTGGGTGGATTTTTTTCCAGGAGTCTGGAAGCTTGAGTCGGTAGGCCACTGGGTTGATGATTTCCTTTATAAGGAATGGCCCATAATATAGAGGAGCCAATTTATTTGGTCGCAAATGCCTTGGTAGCAGTTTCGAGGACAGCCAAACCTTATCCCCTATTGTGTAGGAGGGGCTTGGTCTTCGTTTGGAATCTGCATACAGTTTGGTCTGGGTCCTGGCCTTTTCTAATTGTTCTTTGACTTCTCTTTGAACATTAATGAGCATTTCAATCCAGGAATCGACTGTTGGAACTGGTGTAGGATGAGGAAGGATGGAGGGTGGAACCGAAGGGTGGAATCCTTGGCTACAGAAAAAAGGACTGGTCTTAATAGCAGAGTGGTCCGAATTATTATAGGCGAATTCTGCCACTGGTATTAAGAGGGACCAATCGTCCTGGACCTTGGTAGCGAAGCAACGGAGGTATTGTTCAAAGGTTTGGTTTACATGCTCTGTGGCTCCATTGGTTTGGGGATGATATCCTGAGGAAAGAGCGTGTTGGATTCCTAGTATTTGGCAAAGATGTTTCCAGAACTGAGAAATGTATTGGGGCCCTCTGTCTGATATGATCTTGGAAGTAAGTCCATGCAGTCGGAATATGTGTTCCAGGAAAATTCCAGCAAGTTCTGACGAGGATGCCAGTTTAAATAGAGGTGTAAAATGGGCCACATTGGTGAACAAATCAATGGTGACCATGATGGTTGTGTATCCCCTGGAAGGTGGTAATTCCACAATGAAGTCTGTTGCTATGAATTCCCAAGGCCTTGTTGGAAGTGGAGGTTGCTGCAATAGACCCGCTGGTCTCTTGTTGTCATGTTTGTTTTGATTACAGACAGAGCATGCCTGGATATACCTTTTTACATCAGCTTTCACTCCAGGCCACCAAAATTGCCTTTGTGTTAATCGGAGGGTATTGGTAATACCACTGTCGGGGGGGAAATTCTGCCGGGGTCGGCCGGGCCGTCCGTAGACCTCCGGGCAGGGAGGCCCCAACTCCTCCCGTATATCCCAAAAGAGATAGAGTATGAGACACACGCAAGAAGCAAGGTGACTCTGCTGTTTATTAGACAAAACGGCAGGGATGAGTCAAGGAGCGTACGCGTCCGTCCTGACACACACAATTGTGGGGCTCGCAGGCCCTCTTTACCTTAATATGATGCGCTACTTGCGTCACCTTAGAAAGTTTAGCAAAAAAAATATTTCCACTCTGGATTGGTTACTCGAGTGGTAGGGTTAGTATAGCATACATATAGAGAACGATGTTAGTGGTTGAGGGTTAGTCAGGTGGTATACCTGGGCTGTCCCTTCAATTTGATACATGAAAATTGTTACATGAAGACCTCTGAGGATTGGTCAATGTTAATGGCGTCAGTAATAAGAGCCCCATGTTCTGATTGGTCCGCTCGCGAGCCTCCCAGTCTGGGACTATCGCTGTTCCCAGCTCGCGGTGCACCTGTCCTTTGCAACAATGTTTTATTATGGGTAGGTGTAAACAATGTGAGGATTCATTCGTATGTTGGGAGGTCGACTACTCCCACTGCTGCAGATGTCCAATGAGTCTTTTAATTGTATCTGCCTGTGTCTTAAAACGTGGGATTCAGGCGTCTCCTTCCTCCTGGGCTTGGCGTCCTGTCAAGTTTGGCTTTGTCACGTGAGGTGGGATCGTGTTTGAGGCAAAATTCAACACAATTAATATTGTTTTTCCTACTGTGTGCCTGGGTTATCTTGCAGGTGCGACCTTGGCGTCGGCTTGCAGCGTGCGAGATTGCAACATCGTGCCCTTGGCGGTGTGCTTTCGCCGGGCTCATTTTGCAGGGTCAGCAACCAAGCTCTTGCTCATTCAATGTTCATAGAAGCTTTTGCTTGCGGCCTACTTGGGCCTGGTGCATAGGTGGAACCGTTTGATGCAGAGCGCTTTAGGTTACGGTATCATATTGCTCTATCCTCAGTATCGTGTCTCCGTTATATTCTTCATTATGGTACATGGTTCTTAGAAGAAGCGTGAGCAAGCTTATGCATCTTGCGTTTCTGCATTTTAAGAGCCTATGTGGAAAATAATAAAGATGCACGTCCGTGGGTATGTCTGTCGCCTACGTCATAGCACTGAGTATGTTCTTCGTGTGGATTGGTGTGGGAGTGTCCGGTGTGCATGTTTGCACAGGTGTTCTGACCGTTGGCTAGGTCGTCATGGCATCTCTAACGACGTGTAGGTTTAGTCGAGTTGATCCATGCCGCAGGTGTCGGCATGGACAGGGCGGGCTGGTGGGCAGGTAGGTGGGCACATCCGTATGTTCCTGTACCAGGGTATTTGGTCGTCTGGTAGATAGGCAAACTCCTCTCGTGATGGGTGTCTAGGCCGTGATCCTCTAGGCCAAGCACGAGAGGGGAAGGGCGGAAGCCTGTTCTTCCATTCTCCCACTTCAGTCCCCCCTCTGGTCGCCTTGTCGACCACAAACATATCCTTTTCTTTATCTCCTCTTACTCTCCATATTTTAGTTATTCCTCCTAAATGTCCATAGTGGTTAACATGGTCTTCAAATGACCAATACATATATGCACAGGTTCCTTCAGGAGTGCAGTATACCCATTTCCCTATGTAGCTCCTTGGGTTTCTTGGGTTTTCGAGCTTCACAGATGGTGGGTCCAGGTGGTTGGTGATGATCTGGTTGCGCAACTTCTCTCTCTCTTTTATGATTGTGCCTGTGTGTTTGCCGTCATCTGTTGGCATCAAGAGGTGTATACCAACCATTTCGATCATCTCGTCTGTGGTGCGTGCTTTCCGGGCCTTCCAAAATCTTATTATGATCAGTGTAGCTCCAGCCAAAATAGTGCATCCAACTATAATCTTCAGTCCATCTGACAGCCAAGATGGCATCCATGACCATAATATTGAAAACCAGCTCTCATCCTTTTTCACACCTTTACTTTCATCCATCATTTTTGAGTGCATCTGGGCCAATTGTAAAACTGCTTCTGTCAGTGTGCCATTGTCAGCATCGTTAGCAGGAATGAATGTGCAGCATGATTGTCCTATCTTTGCGCAAACTCCTCCTTCCATTGCTGTGAGGAGGTCCAGTACATATCTGTTCTGTAGTGCAACCATTCTTACTGCTCGCAATTCCTCTTTTATTGCGTTGAATCCATTTACTGTAGAGTTAATTGTCATCATTAGTTCCCACCTAGTTATCTGGAGCCATTTTGCGTTTGCGTAGGCCTGCAGTCCAGGATGTATTATTGAGGAGAAGAACATAGCTGCTCTGTTGAATAGTCTGGGTTCCGGCGGAATTGAGGTGAGTGCTGTTTCCGACCTTCCCCACAGGTAATTTCCTGTCAGAGGTTCTCCTTGTCTTTTCCTTCTGTTGAGGACAGTGTTGTTGCCGTTGCGTCGGTTCTCTGGCCCTTTCCGAGGCTGTGCAGATCTCTTCTTCCTTTTGTTCCCTTCATCCATTTTGGGGAAGTCCGCCATATTGACATGTTTCTGGGGTACCACTAGTGATGGTACATTAACATGCACCATTGTGCATATACCATTCCACAGAGGGGGCAGTGTGTGGTATGCCTTTTCTCCACAGGCCCAGTAATGGTCCATTACTACTGCTGTTCCTGCTCCACCCTCAGGTAGCTCTGTCACACTTGCACAGTTGGTGTTGTATCCTACGTCTACTTCTCCTTTGTGCTGGTAGCATATCTTAGGTGCAGTCATTGGCAGTATCGTTATTGGGTCCTCATCCTTCTCTATCCATGTTAGCATGGGTACGTACTTGATCCAAGTCATCCAACATCTGTTGTTGTGCTCTGCAATAGTTGTAGTATCTTCTCTCGTTACCATGTTGCTGCCAACCACTCCTATGTCCCATTTGTCACCCAGGTACACCTTTCCTGTTATTATTATCAGTGGTCTTTCCCAACATCCTTGTTTACCAGCAGCTTCAGTGACGTACCAATCACATGGTAGGTACTGTAATGTAACTTTCTTCGTTTCTCCTTTTTCAGGGCCGCCTGTTATGTATCTGAATGCTTCGGCATGTAAACTGGTCTTGTGGTAGCTCAAATAACTCTTAAGGAAGTTATTTTCGTACGGGTATGTGTCTCGTGTTTTCCACACCAGTTGCACCATTGTCCCTTGAAATCTTCCTTTCGTCTGGAACAGTGCCAGGTATATTATACATCGTGCTGTTTTTTCATCTATTTCCGTGGCAACAAAAGTTCGGGATGCACTCATGGCGTATGGGATCAATGAGCAGACGTAGCAGCCTTCTTCTGTTGTTTGTTTACCTATTTTGGTCATGTGTTGGTACCACATGTTGTTAGAGACGTGTGCTGAATTTTGTATGTAGTTGTCAATATCTTTATTATCTGAGTGTGTGCTGCGTTTAACTCTATTTTCCTTGTGTCGAATTTTGCTAGTACCACCTGACGTAACACCTGTTGCAGCCGGGGGTGGGGGTATATTAGGTTTGGGAACAGCAAAAATATTGATAGCATAGTTGTACCGCCATACAGAGGCAGCCACAAACCCGGTGATCATCAAAATCCCTATCATCTTTATTACAGAGGCTAGTTTTACCGGCATTTTGCTCTTACCTTGCTGCAGTCCGGCAGCTAATTCTTGCGACGTTAAAGTTGCCTGCCTGAAAATTCTCAATATGCTTGTTATTAGTGTTAGTTGTTGTTTTCAAGCTCTCCCTATCAAGTAGTCATTCAGTGCCCAGGCGAAGAGCTGTTCCCACGCCAATCTAAGCCAATCTAAGCGATCTATCTCTTAGGGCAGGCAAGTATGGTTGGAGGTGGGGCATTGAATGTTCTATGGCCAAGAGGAATGCTGTGTAGTAGACACGTACCCTCCTTCTTTTCAGGTACATTGGCCTTTTTATTTCATATACAAATTGGTGTGACAATTCTTCCAGGTATTTATCGTCAGAGGGTACCATCTACTCCTGGGCAGTGAATTGGTTAGTTATCTACTTTCTTAGTAGTACAATAATATGCTGTACCTGCATGTGTGAGAGAAAAGAAAGAGAACATTCAGGTGTTTACATGTGTATATGTGTAAGACAATGTCCTTCAGTTCAGTTATTACTACAGTGGGTAGGGGGTCAATGGGCAGAGGGTTTGGGGCTCAACTGGCGGAAGTCTCTTTACTCTTTAATCGTGTAACCATGGGGTGGGCGGTATGGGGATCACCCCTTTTTTTTCTAGTAGTTGTCTCTGGGGAATCTGAGGGGTGGCGGGGTATGGGGACACTTAGGCCATTAGTTGTGGTAGAAATCTCTTCCTCCGTTGGTGACGCTGTTGTTGTTCTTCCAGTGACCCTGTCGGTGGCGCTGGGGCAGGTCTGGAGTTTGTAGATCTTTACGTCGTGTAGGTGGTTCCAGGCACGTTTGTCCTGTAGCTTTACTGCTCTCGTTGATACCTCCTCTACCAGATGGGGGCCAGTGAAGCGTGGGCTGTTCCACTTTCTGTTGAAATTGCGAAGTAGTACGTGGTCACCTTTAGCAACTTTGCACAGTCTTTCCTTTTCCACGTTTTCTTGTTGATCGCTGTTAGACCCGCCCCGCGTGCGCTCGAGCTGTTGAGACACAAACACTACACTAGTAATCAAAGAAGACACATATTGGTACATTTCATCACCAAGGACATTTGCAGTACTCTCGTGGTCGGTAAATGCTCTTGATGTTGGCGTTAGGGGAAGGCGCATTTGACGTCCGGTAACCACCTGGTGAGGGGTGAGGTGGTGGTCGACCTGGTCTATTCCTTAGCTCAAATAGGGCTAGTGGAAGGCAATACAACCAACTCTTCTTTGTTGTTTGCTGTATTTTTGCAATTAATAGGCCATTCAGGCGTTCACATTTACTGTTGGCCTGTGGGTGGTATGCACATGCAAATTTATGCTTGATGTTCAGCAAGGATGTGATGTGCTGAAACATTTCAATTGCGAAATGTGGGCCATTGTCTGACCTCAGTACCTCGCACACTCCCCACCTGGGGAATACCTCCCTCACTAGGAATTTAGCTGCTCTGAATGCATCTGGGTGTGAACAGGGCCCTGCTTCAATCCACCTCGAGAATGGGCATACTACTACAATCATATACCTATTTCCTTGACATACGTTGATCATATCAACATAGTCAATATGGAGATGTTGGAAGGGTCCCTCTGGCCAGGGTATAGTACCTCTTATCACCTTCAGAGTGTGACCGGCCGTAAACTGTTGACATGTGAGACAATTGCTGATAAAATTTGACACATGAGAATTTAACTCGGGGCAGAACCAGTCTTCCCTAATTCGTGCTGCAATTACTTCCTTGCCTGTGTGGGCTGGGTGATGTAGTTTGCTCAGGGCGGTGTTCAATAGTGCCAGTGGTATTACAATCTTTCCAGTGTCACCCTGGCGCCATAGTGCGTCAGTTGGTGACATTGTGCATCCTCTTTTTACCCATATTTCTTTTTCTGCCATTGGTGCAGCCGCTTGTAGCTCCATTATCTGTGTGGCTGGGAGATGGGTGTACCCTTCTCTTATCAACATCTCCTTAGCCATTCCCCTCCCTCTCCCTCTCTGTGACTCTAGGGGGTTCCATATCTCACCAAAATATGCAGCATACTTTGCATGTGCGTCCGCTGCTGCATTCCCTTTTGAGATGTGGTCTTCACCATTGGTGTGTGCGGTGCATTTGACCAAAGCTAATTCTCGGGGGTTATTTATTGCTTCAATTAGTTCAGCCAATAGGAGGGCATGTTGCACTGGAGTGCCATCAGCTCTCCTAAACCCTCTTCTTCTCCATTTCGACAGCCCTGAGTGGACAGTGGACGTAACATATGCGCTGTCGGAATATATGGTTACTCGTTTGTCAAAGCTTTCCTTCAACGCCAAAATCAGTGCAATTAATTCTGCTGCTTGAGCGGAATAATGCTGTGGTAGTTGCACACATTTCATAGCCACACACACCGGTACCTCCATCATTTTTACCACTGCTGCCTCAGTCCTCCTTATGCCATCCCTTTGGTCGATAGTTGATGACCCATCAATGAACAGGAGCTCACCTCCCTCTAGTGCGTTCTCTTCAATCTTTCTAGTACATGAGTACATTTCAGTTATTTGCGTACAGTCGTGGGCATAATCTCCTTCCTCAATTACTTCTGCTAGGAACCTTGCAGGGTTGACCGTGCTACATCTAACAATTGACAGTTCAGCTCTGGATAAGATGATCTCATAACCTGATGCCCTTTGCGTGGTTAGGGTGGACTTAGGTTTATTCAATATTGCAAATAGTGCATGTTCCACAAACAGTGTAGTTGGGCACCCCATGGTGATTGCTGATGCTTTCTCTACCGCAAAAGCAGCTGCGGCGAGACCTTGTTCGCAAGGGAAATGACCTAACATCACAGGATCTAAGTGGCCGCTGTAAAATGCTACTGGTTTGTAGCCCATGCTTGTTTTTTGAGCCAACACTGCTTTCATTACTGCTGAGTCGCAATGTGAAAATATAAAGAATTGTCGCTCATAGTCTGGGGATG
Source organism: Ambystoma mexicanum (assembly GCF_040938575.1). Classification (NCBI taxonomy): domain Eukaryota; kingdom Metazoa; phylum Chordata; class Amphibia; order Caudata; family Ambystomatidae; genus Ambystoma; species Ambystoma mexicanum. The sequence continues at coordinate 56,638,228 of NC_090923.1, forward strand.
CCAGTACCGGAGCAGTTGATATCGCATCTTTCAATTCATCAAAAGCCTCTTTCATTTCCATTGTCCACCCCAACTTTTTCTTCCCTTTATTAGCTTCCTTTAACGCCTCAAGCAGGGGTCCTATGTATGGACTGTAATCAAATACCCATGCTCTACAGTAGTTGCACAGACCCAGGAACTGCTGCAGTTCCCTCACTGTTTGTGGCACTGGTGTGTTTGAAATGGCCTGTGCTCTTTGTGGTGCAATCTTCCTTCCATGTGGGATATGAGCTGACCAATGTAAAGTACCTGTTCTTGACAGTACTGTAACTTTTCCATGTCTACCTTGAAACCTTTTTCAGCCAATATTGTCAGCATCTTTAATGAGTCCTCTCTGCATGTTCTCTCGTTTGTACTGCAAATTATTATGTCGTCGACATACTGCAACACTGTGCTTTCCACTTCAATGTTACCCAAATCCATCTGTATTACTCTATTGAAAATTGAGGGTGATTCCCAATACCCTTGTGGAAATCTGGTGTGTTTCCACTTTGTGTTTCTGTAAGTGAAACTTGTCAGATCTTGTGAGTCTGGGTGCAATGGTATTGAGAAAAAAGCATTTTTAAGGTCGATTACTGTAAATCGTGATGCTTCTGCTGGAATGCCACACAATATTGTGGCCGGGTTTGCGGCTATGGGGTATTCTGCTTCTACTATGTTGTTCAAGGGCCTGAGATCCTGTCTGAAGTGCCAAGACCCCCCTTTAGCCTTACGCACTGGGTATACAGCCGTGTTACATGGTGATTCTGAGGGGACCAATATGCCATTATCTATAAGGGCCGTTATGGTTTCATATATGCCCTCATCTGCCTCTTTTGATAGTGGGTATTGTTTCACTCTGGGGAGTATAGCACCTTTTTTCAATTTTATCCTTACTCCCCCTATACTTTTTATGCACCCCACGTCATAGGGGCTAGTAGTCCATAATGATGTGGGTACTTTTGTCATATCCTCCTCAAAGAAGGGAACTGGGGTGGATGTGGGTGCCTCAAGTGCCATTGCAATTTTCTGTGCTACTTGTTTGTACGCCACTCTTAACCATATTTCCACACTCATCATAAACACCATTTCACCTTCCTCCTTTTCTTCTGAAAACAGCTCCTCATCTGACACCTGGGTGAGTCTACATCCTTCTGCTAGTGCTATTACTGCCCTCCATGCTCTTCCTTCTCTGTCTTGGGCATGTACAGCAATGTAATCAGCTGTTGCTATAATGCTCTCAATGTCCACTGAAACCACCTTTCCTTCTGGTTCATTGACTGGTGTTTCTGGTCTGAACAAATAGGTTGCTGGCCTCCTCCAGATCTTTCCCTCTATCCCTGGCATCCATGCAAATGCCATGTCTGTCCCGTACTGGAAGAGTTCGCCATCTACTGGCTCAGCCCTAATCGCTGTCTGTCCGCAGTATGCTTGCATAATCTGTCGTGCTGTGAGCATGTTAATCCCTGGAGTAGAGCAAATTATGCCGTCCTCCGTAAAGGAGATCGTCATATTCAACCTGTTCATTATGTCTCTCCCCAGTATATTTACTGGCGAGGCACTATAATATAAAAGTGGAACTGACATGTCATAATCTCCTATAGATAAAGGAATGCTATCAGTAAAAGGAACCAACCCTCTAGCCCCAGAGAATCCTTGGGTGTTCATGGCTTCGCCTGACATCTTAAATTTACCTTCCCTTATGCAAGACCGAGTCGCCCCGGTGTCAACAAGGAATGATAATTTTTTGTCGCCTATCGTTACCTCTATGCGTGGTTCCTCCGCACTATTAGGTGTTACTGACAGGATGGGACACACCAAGGCCGTCTATAGGCTGTCCTATTGAGGGTACAACGAGTGACCATTTCCTGCGTAAGGGCTGTGTCCCAGGACCGTCACCCTACCCAGTTGTGTTTGTTGTGCTTGGGGTTGTTGTGTTATCGCTACCTGTTGTTGTGGCAGTGAATATGTCTGTGGCTGTTGTTGTGTTATTAGTTGTTGCTGTTCATTTCCCTTGTGCAACGTCTGCTGTTGCTGTATGCCCTGCTGTTCCTGTGTGGGCCTTGGTTGTCCCTGTTCGCTCCATGATGGTGTTCCTGGTCTTACTCTACACGTGCGTGACATATGCCCTAATAATCCACAACTCCAACACACCGGTGGTTCCCTACTCTGCCATGGAAAGCTCCCTGTGTTGTCCTGGTATACTGGTTGCCCGGTGGGGTAGGAATTTCTAAGTCCTCCCTCCTGCTGTTGTGTGTTATATCCGTATCCTCTCCCTCTCATAATTCCTCCTCTTCCCCTGTTGTAATTATAATACCAGCTCCTGGCATTGAGTATCCTCCTCCCATGTTGGTCGTGTATGGTTGGAGTGGCGGCACCTGTTGTGTTATAGTCTGTGAGGGTGGTATTTGGGAGGGATCTTGTGCAGCCACTACTTGTGTGGGGCTTTGGGTCATTGTTGTAGGTGTAGTTATTAGTGCCCCTTCCATTGTGTATTTAGTAAGTTTTTTCTGGACTAGTTTAGCCTCTTCCATTTTCCTGTCCTCTTCTTTTTGTTTCATTTTTCCTTGCCATGTCCTGCAATGATGCACTATTGTCAGTTGTATTTCTGGCCATGCTTTTGCTTCCATTCCCACTACTTTCTTCAGTTGTTTCTGAACTCCTTCTGGGAGCCCTTGTACTAGTATATGATCAAATATTGCTGGTGTTTTGTCCCATTGTTCTCTAGTTTCCATGCGCCACTTCTCTTGGATTTCCTGGATATAATCAACGGGATCTTCGTTCTCACGCATCTTGCGTGACGTAATTGCTCCTATGTCTGATGTGTCTGGGTACTGCACCCTCAGTGCCTGCCATAGTGCATGTCTGCAGTTTGCGAATGGTGCCCCATCGTGCGATGTGTTTACTATTGTTACCCCAGGGAATCCCGCTCTCTTCCAAATGCCATCCGCTGCATCCCCTAATATCGATATTAGAAGGCCCTTTACATCTCCCACTGCCAGTTTCTGTCCTGCGGTGTGTTTTTCCATTTCATATATCCATTTACCCGCACCTCCACTTAATGATGGGAGCCTGCACTTTATATTTTCTTTGTCTGTATGCTTCCAAGGGACGTACTGTGGTCTAACCCCTCCCCTCTCCAGAAGTGGCATTAAGTTGTGTCTCGTTTTACCCTTTGGGTTCCATAAAATCGAGTCCTCACACCCCTCCTCTTCTTCCCTCTCTCCTACATCGTCAATTTCATCCGTATTTCCCCTGCTCGTAACTCTTTCTTCTCCATCTTTTCCCCTTCTTCCATCGTTGCCTGTATTTAATGTGGGCATGTGTATTCGTCCTTCCTGCCTGCGTCTAGGGAGGTCTCTAAGCCGACCTACATAGGGTGTCAGTTCGTCTGTGAAGGGCGCAAGTTTGATTGTACGTAATGAGCGTGAGGTGGTTGAGCATGTAGGGTGGGATGTGAGAGGGTGTGATGGTGACGGTGTGGCTTCATGTGTCTGTCTTCCCGCTATTCCTTGCTCTTCCTCCTCACTTCTCTCCAGCTCATCCTTTCTCCTACGGATCCATGGTGAGTCTGTGTTGGTCCGGGTGATGTATAGTTTATCTAGGCTTTCCCTTTCACTGTTTCTTCCTTCCTTCTCCATTCCTTCTTCTTCCTCACTACAAAAGTCATTCATAAACGGCACCCCCCACTCTGTCTTTTTTCCCTTGATTGTTACTGTTTTTAAGTCTATTAGATCCAGTTCTCCCTTTTCTCCTTTACCAACCACTCCCCTTTGCGCTTATGTTGTTGCTACTTCTGTGTCTCTATATACATACCCCCTTACTTCATTCTCCCTTCTCCTATCTTCTCTTTTCCCTTCATTTCTATCCTCCATCTCCCTACCATTTTCCTCCCTTTTCCTTTTTAATTCCTCCATTACTTCACTACTCACCTTTTCCAATATCCTTTCGTCCTCTTTCTTCCTTTCCCATCTCACCCTCTCCCTTTCTAATATACTCTCTATCACCCTCCCTTCTTCGTATTTCTTAGTCGTTTCTAAAAGTAATCTCTTCTTCCACATTGCCATTTCTTTTTCTTTCTCTTCTTCTTCCCTTTTCCTCTCTCGTAGCACTGCTCTTGATACCCTTTCTGCTGCTGCTTTTACCCTTTCAGCTTCTCTCCTTTGCTCCTCAGTTCATTCCCTTATTTTTTCCAATTCGTTCTTACCTTCTTTCCTTTCCCTCGCTCTCTCTCTTTCCTCCCTCTCGAGCTGGTTGATCAGTTCATTCTGCTCATCCCTTAACTCTGCTAGTCGTTCCTCCAAAATCTCTTCCTTTTGCCGTAACAGCTCTTCCCCTCTCATTCCACTCTCCCTGGTATTATCCTCGTCTGTTTTCCTTACTACCTCCTTCTCTTCTCCTGTTAACGAACCTCGTAATTTTAATAGTATCTGCGCAGCTACCCACTCATCATGTCCTATTTCCACAGTTTGTTCTTCTCCAGTCCTCCCCTCCCCTGCTGGCATCTTCCTATGAGCCACATATGGTGGAGGGCTGTATGCCGGGTTCGAGTATCCCTCAGCCGCCCTTAACTGTCCTCTTTCTATTTCTCCTAATTCTCTTAAAGGATACAACCCCCCTCTCTCTGTTTTCACTACCTTTGCTAGGGGTATATCGTTGCATGGTTCCTTTTTTATTTCATTTTCTTTTGAGTCATTATTCTTTTCTCCTCCCTCTTGTCCGTTCCCCGTGTTCTTTGGGTCTTCACTCCCCTTTTTCCCATCCTCTCCTTCCTCCTTAATCTCTTTTCCTTCCGGTATTTCCCCCACAGTGAACATTCCATTTGGTCCGGTCGGGACCCTTGGAACATCCTGCATAAGTTAAACACCTCCACGTGGTTTGTCAACTTCTTCCCTTTGTATGTATTATGCAGATGGTTTAATAGTGAATGTTGGGCATATGGATCGAAGCTACCATTAGGCGGCCATGGTGTTATCATTTTGTTGTCCGTCCCCTGTGTCCATTTTATGCTATACCTGATCAGTTTCTCCCTAAGGGGTGACAGTGTTGTACATATGTGTTGTAGTGGGGTAGTGAGGGTGTTCCCCCACCCTCCCGATCCTGTCCCGTATGACATAGTAGCGCTTCACTTGTTAGCCTTCCCCTATTTGGTAGCTATTATCTTACTAACACTTACAATACACAGCCCTATACCTTTACCTGGCCCCGTAAGTTTGGGGACTTGCGATAGTCCGCTAAGGAAAATTATTAAAATATAATATTTACATTTGTATATTTTCTTCTTTCTTTCTTCCTTTACACAACACCCTTACGGCCCCCTGCGGCCGAGGCGCACGTAGCCCCCTGCGGCTGCGTGCCCCTTGTGACGTTCTTATACAGTCGTCCTATTTTCATTTGCTCCTCCTCCTTCTTCTAGACTTGCTGTGGCCGGCGTTCTCCGTGCGCAGCCACGCCCCCCGTTTCGCCTTTCCCCGATCAACTCATTACCGTTTATCTCCGTTTCCACTCCCTTACCACAGTTCTCTTCCCCACCACTCTCAGTAAGAAAAATGCCTTGTGCTCGGGATATCCTATGAAAGGCCCTACTGGTGACGTCACTGATCGCTTCAAACTACTGGTAAGTTCTTCATATATTTTTTAAGTCCAAAATACACTTGCAATCTACCCCCGTTAACCTCACAGCTGTCTTCCTGTCACTCCTGGAACAAGGTAATCAATAATATAATCGGACTGCGCACGCTGCGTCGCCTCGCGTGTGATATGCCCCTCGACAGGAGGGCTTAACCAGCCAATTATCTTCCGTATTGGGCAACTAACTAGCTACCGCCTACAGGGAAACGTCATCTACCTATCGAGTTTCTTGCTCGAACAATAGGGATCCTCATCTACTCATTGATCAATAAATGCCAACTCGTAGGAAACCACACACACACACCCTTACACGTAGTCGCGACCTAGGCCAATCAGTGTCTACGAGCGGCCGCACGCAATGTTTTCGTGCTCCGCCCCCCTCTCTCGCGTAACGTAGCCGACTGCTCTCGCACTCGTTCGGCTATCATTCATTTCATTGTCTACACTAAATTGTCAAACCTTGGCCGCGCACCTGTGCAACACCTCCCACCTCCCGTATTTAATTCCTCCCCCCTCCCTCACAATTTCACATTGCTTGTTGTGCGTGGCATGCTCACCAAGTTTCTTGATGCAGGGCCGCTCGACTGCGTGCACCCCTCCAAGCGGCTCGCCACCTCCCCTCGTCTGGACCACGTCTGGACACTCGCCAACCGCGGGCGGGATACTTCTCAACCGGCTCCCGAAGGCCAATATCCGGATTGCGCTGTCCGGTCTTCTCGCAGTTCCGCGATGGTCCTGTAGTCCTCAGAAGGGGGCAACGGCAGAGGGGGCCGCGCCGCCGGGCCTCCTCGCAACGGGAGTACCTGGAAAAAATAAAAATAAAAAACAGATCTTGAACAGATCTCAGCAGTGCCTCCTCCAACTTGTCGGGGGGAAATTCTGCCAGGGTCGGCCGGGCCGTCCGTAGACCTCCGGGCAGGGAGGCCCCAACTCCTCCCGTATATCCCAAAAGAGATAGAGTATGAGACACACGCAAGAAGCAAGGTGACTCTGCTGTTTATTAGACAAAACGGCAGGGATGGGTGAAGGAGCGTACGCGTCCGTCCTGACACACACAATTGTGGGGCTCGCAGGCCCTTTTTACCTTAATATGACGCGCTACTTGCGTCACCTTAGAAAGTTTAGCAAAAAACCTATTTCCACTCTGGATTGGTTACTCGAGTGGTAGGGTTAGTATAGCATACATATAGAGAACGATGTTAGTGGTTGAGGGTTAGTCAGGTGGTATACCTGGGCTGTCCATTCAATTTGATACATGAAAATTGTTACATGAAGACCTCTGAGGATTGGTCAATGTTAATGGCGTCAGTAATAAGAGCCCCATGTTCTGATTGGTCCGCTCGCGAGCCTCCCAGTCTGGGACTATCGCTGTTCCCAGCTCGCGGTGCAGCTGTCCTTTGCAACAATGCTTTATTATGGGTAGGTGTAAACAATGTGAGGATTCATTCGTATGTTGGGAGGTCGACTACACCCACTGCTGCAGATGTCCAATGAGTCTTTTAATTGTATCTGCCTGTGTCTTAAAACGTGGGATTCAGGCGTCTCCTTCCTCCTGGGCTTGGCGTCCTGTCAAGTTTGGCTTTGTCACGTGAGGTGGGATCGTGTTTGAGGCAAAATTCAACACAATTAATATTGTTTTTCCTACTGTGTGCCTGGGTTATCTTGCAGGAGCGACCTTGGCGTCGGCTTGCAGCATGCGAGATTGCAACATCGTGCCCTTGGCGGTGTGCTTTCGCCGGGCTCATTTTGCAGGGTCAGCAACCGAGCTCTTGCTCATTCAATGTTCATAGAAGCTTTTGCTTGCGGCCTACTTGGGGCTGGTGCATAGGCGGAACCGTTTGATGCAGAGCGCTTTAGGTTACGGTATCATATTGCTCTATCCTCAGTATCGTGTCTCCGTTATATTCTTCATCATGGTACATGGTTCTTAGAAGAAGCGTGAGCAAGCCTTTTTAGATAAGTTCATTATGCGTCTTGCGTTTCTGCATTTTAAGAGCCTATGTGGAAAATAATAAAGATGCACGTCCGTGGGTATGTCTGTCGCCTACGTCATAGCACTGAGTATGTTCTTCGTGTGGATTGGTGTGGGAGTGTCCGGTGTGCATGTTTGCGCAGGTGTGCTGACCGTTGGCTAGGTCGTCATGGCATCTCTAGCGACGTGTAGGTTTAGTTGAGTTGATCCATGCCGCAGGTGTCGGCATGGACAGGGCGGGCTGCTGGGCAGGTAGGTGGGCACATCCATATGTTCCTGTACCAGGGTATTTGGTCGTCTGGTAGATAGGCAAACTCCTCTCGTGGTGGGTGTCTAGGCCGGGATCCTCTAGGCCAAGCACGAGAGGGGAAGGGCGGGAGCCTGTTCTTCCATTCTCCCACTTCACCACAATGCCCGGAGTAAAGAGTATCGTGACAGGACAGAGATGTATTATCCTTTGCTGTAGTTTTTGTGTTGGGATTACCAAGGCATTGTCTTTGAACAAGTATCCATCTTTGGTCTTCAGTGTCCACTGGTTTTTGTCCGAGATACCTTTCCAGAGTTCCGAGGATTGAGTCTGACTGCGGACTTCATCTAGGAGGCTGGTCGCCTGGGCTACAATTATTGTGTGGGGAAAGATCTTGGGAAATGCTCAGTCATCAGGAAGTTCATAGTCAGGGCGCCGAGACAAGGCGTCAGCAATTACGTTTTGTGTTCCCGGAACATGGTGAATTTGGAACTGGTATTGAGCAAAGAAGAACGCCCAACGGGCCTGATGGCTGTTCCTGCATTCCAGGGCCTGTAACACAAGATTTTCGATGGTCCGTCCGAACCTGGACAGGATGTTTAGCTCCAAGAAGTAAATGACACCACTCGGTGAAGGCTTGACGGATGGCTAGAAGTTCCTTTTCTAAGACTGAGTAATGAGTTTCACTGGAGGTCAATGTCCGTGAAAGATAGGCAATAGGATGTTCCAGCCTGTCATCTAGTTCCTGTTTCAGAACTGCTCCGATGGCATAGTTAGAGGCATCTGTTTCCACTAGGAATGGTCGATTTATATCAGGTTGAACCAGGGTGGGGGCTTGTGTAAATTCTGTTTTTAGGCGTTGGAAGGCCTTCTCCTGGGCTGGGGTCCAATGATAGGGAGTATCTTTCTTCAACAAGGAGATGATCGGTTGAACAATCTCAGAGAAGGATGGTATAAACTTCCGATAGAAATTGGCCAAGCCCAGGAAAGATTGGATCTGTTTTACGGAGGTCGGAGTTGGCCAAGATAGTATGGCTTTAACCTTGGATTGATCCATGCCTATGCCATCTGGGCTAAGGACAAATCCTAGATAGTGAACAGTGGAAACATAAAAAGGCATTTCTCGGGTTTTGCTAGAAGCTTGTGTTCACGTAGCCGTTGTAACACTGATTTAACATGTTCTTCATGCTTGAGAGGATCCTTAGAGAATATCATAATATCGTCCAAGTAGACGATGACGAAAAGAAATAGCATATCCGAAAACACCCGGTCCATGAAGCGTTGGAAGATTGCGGAGCATTAGAGAGTCCAAAGGGCATGACCAAGTATTCGTAATGACGAAAAGGGTGTTCTGAAGGCTGTCTTCCATTCGTCACCTTCTCTAATACAAATCAAGTGATAAGCACCCCTAAAATGCAATTTGGTGAATATTACGGCTCCTCTTACGGCTTCCAGGATATCTGAGATCAAGGGTAATGGATAATGATCCTTAAGGGTGCACTGATTAAGGCCTCGATAATCAAGACAAGGTCTAAGTTCCTTGGTGTCTTTTTTAGGAACAAAAAATAATGAAGCTCGGGCTGGAGACTTGGATGGGCGTATGGTGCCATTTTTTAGGTTAGTATCTAGGTATTCACGAAGGGCCTTTTTCTCTGGTTCAGACAGGATGAACATCCTTCCAAATGGAATCACGGCTGAAGGTTCAGTCTCAATAGCACAGTCCACAGGCCTATGGGGTGGCAGGGCTTGGACAATAGCAGAAGAAAACACATCGGCGTATTCCTGGTAGGTTTTAGGAACCTGGATGATGTTGGAGACCATAAGAGGATCTTGCTGAGTTGTTGAATGTTCTTCTGATGTTGTCGGTGAAGGACCTGGAGCAGACAATGGGAAATACAAAATTCGGAACCTAAGAACAGGGAACCAGCTGTCCAATTGATGTATGGGTTGTGTTTTTGTAGCCAGGGCATTCCCAAAACCATTGGGTAATGGGCAGATTTTATGATGTCAAACTTTATCCTTTCTCGGTGATGGTTTATAGCAAGCTCAATTTCCTTAGTCTGAAGGGTTATGGGTCCAGAAGAAAGAGGTCTTCCATCAATTGCTTCTACAGGTTGCTGGACGTTCCGGGATTCGCAAGGAATATGGTGTTTAAGGACCCATTCCTGATCTATGAATATTCCCATGGCCCCACAGTCCACTAGTGCCAGAATGGGGTAGGATTCCTTCTCAGATGACGATAGAAAGGCCTGTAAGACTACCAGGGAGTTTTGTCCAGGAGAGTTCAAGGGTGGTATAGATATGGAGCCGGCATCTCTCTCCCGAAACTGAGCTCCATCTAGGATCGGGAGCTGGCGTTTCCCGAACGCCGTGGAGGGGCTAAAGGACATTCTCTGACTAAATGCTTCTCCGAGGCACAGTACATGCATAAACCAGTATGGGTCCTTCTCAGCATTTCTTGGGGGGATATAGGTCCACGGAAGGCCCCTAGCTGCATGGGTTCGGGTTAATTTGTAGGAGCAGGAGAATCTTTGGATTATGAAGGGCTCACAAGAGGATTTTTTTGGATGGTTAACTTGGTCTTCCTTTTCTCTGCCATTCTTTCCTGGATGCGGAAATCTATTTGTAGAACAAGATCCATAAGTGCCTGGTAAGAACTAGGACGTGCTACCCTGGCAAATTCATCCTTAACATCTTCATTTAGCCCTCTTCGAAAGAGGGTGAAGCAAGCTTTATAAGGCCAATCCGCTTCTTTAGCCAATTGCTTGAATCGAGTTACGTAGGTGAGCATGTCCTGAGAGCCTTGCTGGAAATCGAGTACAGGTTCTTGAGCACTAAAGACCTGTTCTGGGTGGTCAAACATAGTCTTTAGTGTTTGAATGAATCCATCATAATCATCCAAAAGAGAATCTCCGGTGTTAACTAATGGCGTGGCCCAAGCTAAGGCATTCCCGGAGAGGTGAGAAATAATAAAGCCCACTTTAGCCCTGGGGGTGGAAAAAAAATAAGGTTTAAAGGTAAAGTGGACCAAACAAGAATCCAGGAATCCTCAGAGGGTTTTTTCACAGCCGTCATATTTGTCAACAATGCTGCCCAATAGCACACTGTCCTTTGAGGCAGAGTCGCGTGAGAGTACTAATTGTTTCAGCGCGGCATTCTCCGCTTTCAAGTTCTGTACTTCGGTCGATAGTTCTTGCATGCCTCGCATAAGATCCTGGATGGCCGCCTCTATGTCTATATCGACTTTGGTCAGGTGGCGTCTCAATCTGTCACAGGTTTCCCCCCTTCTCACCTGTCTATGTTGCCTGATGTTCTCCTTAGGTGGAGTCTTCTTTCGTATGGTTTGGGACTTAAATAAGCCCGCTCGACCGTCCTCAGCTTCCAGATTACATTCAGCTTCGAGGTCCAGGATCACGGGAAACTCCAGGAGTATTCAAGAAGGTGTTGGGGGTGCGTGGAAGTGGCACAGGGATTCCGGGAAGTAGAAAAGAGGGAATAAGTCGGGAGAAGGGAATCCAGGGGCCAGGGGATAGCAACTAGCACTAGAGAAGGTTCGGAACACACGTCCGATCACAGCTAGTAGCAGCGGTGAGACGCGCGGGGCCGCGGGGGTGTGGCTTCTTTATAGAGGACGCTGCGTAGAACGTGAAGACTGGCGAGCAGTGTTCTTAGCTTGCCGCCATGTTGGTAGTATTATGGAGTGTAAGGCCGGACATGACAGGGACCAGGAAGCCCAGAAGGGGCGACTTCGATGGTTCATGACATATAATTGCATTGGAATGTGCAGTTCTAAATTCTGCATTTTCAGCCACAGGATTTTAGGCCGTGAAAATAATGGGGTAATACCTTCTGTTTCCAGTAGTATGATATGATATGATTGGGTCTTTATAACGTGCTTAATACCAAGAGGTATCTAAGCGCGGATCCGGGGATCGAACATGTGTTGCTTCATGTCGTCTTGCTTCCAAGGTGATCACGTTGCCCCTAAGCTATCCTCCCGTAACAGAACTCTGCTTAGTCCACAGAAGGTCACGTGTGAGTTAGATTAATCCTTTCTGTTCAGAGGTTTGCAGGGCTGTTTCAACCTGAAGTTGCCCCCCATCTTGCTTAGAGCGGAAAGCAGTTTGAGGCACCCATGGGGTGGGGGCATACATTATAATGTAGATAAAGATAAGGTTGATAGCTGCCAATTATCACGTGATGGTGAGCCAGCAGGGAGCTGAAACACTGAATGCCCGCTTTATAGCAATAATTCCTTCTTTGTAAGCAAGTGGCTGACGTGGAGGAACCAGTGTTGAAAGGCAATGAGGTGATAACACTTCTGTTTTCCCCAATGGTAGTGACGGCCAGACAGGCTCCAGCAAATGCAGCTTGTGAGGCGATCGCTGCAAAGAGCACACCATTAGCCCCAGAACGTAATATAAAAAGGAATATATTACTGTATTATTAGAATACTGACTGGCAATATGGGGGCAGCTGCTGGGGGCCCACCTGTTGCTCGTGGCCCCTTTCATTTGAGAATGTTGAAAGGCCCTGATGCCGTCCCTGGGGTTTTATGTGCATGTTGTGTCATTAAACCGCTGTACATTAAAGCTCTGTTGCGGTCAAAGAACATTATGATGAAGAAGCTCATGCCGATAATTACGTAGAATTGTTAGAGCCATTTGGTTTCGAAGCGCTATATATGTGTAGTAGAGCACATCAGCAGAGGCGGGACAGTTTGAATAAGACTTTTCAAAGCCCTGGAACCCCCTGGGGGAGTCTTACATTGAACCAAGCATAGCTACAAGAAATACACACTCTGGGTTAGAAATAAATTGTGTTCTGCGAGTAAACATAGCATGCAGGGCTTCAAGTGGGAGGCCAATTACCGAAGGACAAGAGGGCTCTTACAAGGGGGAAGTGTCCTAAAGTGCTCAAGCGTGGCCTGCAGGGGTGGGCGGGTATTGCCCCGAAACAATAAATCATGAGGCCATGCAAACATGTATTTTGGGTCACACAGCAGGACTGCCTATTGTAAATACACCACTTAGTGTGTAAATAAATAACGGTCTATAAATAAAACGGTGTCTCTCAGTAGATAGACAAGAATTCAGTCAGTGAGTACATCACCCTCGTGCTGTAAATAAATTACCCTTGTGTGAAAGATGAGGGAGACGAGACGGTGGGCGCTTTGCATAAAATCCAAGGCAGCATAAGAATGAGCACAGATTTTTAATTTAGTTTAGTTTCTTTCTTTATACCGCACGCCGAACCCTGTGGTAACTGGGCGCCGGAGACTTAGAGCAAGTTACAGTAAATTATGGAGATAAAACAAGATAACAGTAAGTGCGTATGACCGGGTTACAGAGTGGGCAAGTGGGGGACACAGGGGCGAATACATTGGTTAGTAAGTCAGACAGTGGGGGCATTCTTGTTGGCGAGCCAGGACTTTGTTTTTGCTCTGAACGTCCAGAAGGAAGTTTCCGCCCTAAGGTTCATGGGTAAGGCGTTCCACAGCTTGGCAGCTAGGACTGGAAAGCTTGATCCACTTGCTTTTATTAGGGAAAGTATAGGAATGGCTATGCAGTGAGAATACAGCGTTCTGGTAGGTCTGGCTGAAGTGAGCTTGTTGAACTTGTCTGCCAGGTTCTTGGGGGCATCATTAGAGAGGCATTTGTGGATGATAACGAGGGATCTTAAGGTGATTCTGTCTCGAACCCGGAGCCAGTGGCATCTTGCCTGAAGCTGGAAATGTGTGAGTGCCGCAGGATACTCAAGGCTGCTCTGAGGGCATTGTTCTGAAGCACTTGTAGTTTGTTCAGATTGTGCTCTGTGGTGCCAAGGAAGAGAGTAATGCAGTAGTCGATTTTTGAGAGCACTAGCGCTCTGGCTAGAGTAATGCAGCTGGCAGGTGAGAGGAAGGCTTTGCAAGCATTAATGAGCTTGCTAGTGGAAGCCGTGGAGGAGGCTGTGGCATTTACTTGTTTTCTGAGCGAGAGTGTGGAGTAGTAAACCCCCAGGATTTTGATTTCTTTGGCCACTGTGATTAGGTTACCATCTATGTTGATAGACGTAACGGGTGTCTAGTTTGTTTAGCCATGGTTCGGAGCTGACAAGAAGGAGCTTGGTTTCTCGTTGTTAAGGCATACGCCATGTTCTGCCATACAGGCTTGGATCTCCAGGTAGAGATTGTTAATCCATGTGGAGTCCATTTCATAGCATCCTGATAGGGAGATGAGAACCTGAGTATTGTCAGCATAGTGTATGTGACACACAAGTTGCCAAGGTGGTCGAAGAATAGCTTTGTGAAGATATTGCATAAGGGTCGGTGAGATGCACGAGCCTTGTGGGACGCCACAGAGGATGGGGATAGGATGGCTTGAGAATGCAGCTGAGGCTGTCAGATGTTCCGTGAGGATCTGGTGGTCTCTGAGGTCAAAGGCTGCTGAGAGGTCAAGCAACAGGAGAATGGCTAGATTTCCGTTGTCCTTTGTTATGTTATGTTATGTTAATTGAACTTGGTAAAGCGCACGTACACCCAAAGGCATCTTGGCGCTGGCTACTGCAGGGGAATCAAAACCAGTGCGGTAATAACTCCAAGGAGAGAAGCGGCTAAAACAGGGTAGTTTTAAGCAGCCTGCGAAAAGTGAAGTGGTCTTCAGTAGCGCGGAGGGCCAAAGGCAGCTCATTCCAGGCTCTAGCAGCCACCACTGAGAAGGTACGGCCTCCCATACGAGACAAACGATTGCGGGGGGCACTGAGAAGGCACGCAGATTGGGAGCGCAGCAGACGAGCAGGTGTATAGTGAGTAAATTTTGCTTGGAGATACTCAGCGCCCAAGCCATAGAAGGCACGATGCACAAGGCACATCGATTTAAACAAAATCTGACTTGCTACAGGAAGCCAGTGTAGCTTCTTGAACAACGGGGACGGGGAGATGTGGGATCCAAAGGGGGGGGCGGAGTACAGAATGGGCGGCAGCATTATGTAGCAGTTGAAGCCTTTGGGTCAGGTAGCGCGGCTGGGCCAGATAGAGAGAGTTGCAATAATCAAGGGTGCTGAGAACCAGGGCCGCCACTACCGGAGCCTGGCATTCAGCAGGAATAAAGGGCAAGACTTTCCGCAAAATGCGAAGCTTAAAATGACCAGCACTACATACAGAAGCGACCTGATTATCGAGAGACAGAGAGGCAGAGATTTTAACACCTAGATTGCGGACCGATTGAACCGGAAGCGGGAGAGGGCCAAGGCTCGATGGCCAGAAATGCGAGGTCCAAAAAAGAAGGGGGGAAGAAGTACCCACCACCAGGACCTCGGTCTTACTGCCATTCATTTTTAGCCAATTAGTCATTATCCAATGGCCTAGGTCCTCCATACAGTTCCTGAGACGGGCGGCGGTCTCAGCTTGAGTAAGATCAAGGCGAACAAGGATCTGTGTGTTGTCCGCGTAAGAATAATAGCGGAAACCATGTGAGTGAATAAGAAGCAGAAGAGATCTAATATAAACATTAAAAAGAATAGGAGAGAGTGCTGAGCCCTGAGGGACACCACAGACAAGTGTAGCCCTGCTTAGATCGAAAAGGGGGAAGAGAAATAGACTGAGAGCGGTCAGACAAGAACGAAGTGAACCAACCAAGGACCTGGCCAGAAAGACCGACGTTGGAAAGACGAGAGAGTAAGATGGAGTGGTTGACAGTGTCAAAAGCAGCCGACAGATCCAAAAGTAGGACTGCTCCGACACCACCCTTTGCCTTTGCCTCGTCCATCTGGATGTTTAGGTCCAGAAGGGCTGTCTCTGTTCCGTGCCTTGGCCTAAAACCAGATTGTCTCAACCCCAAGAGGTTGTTCTCTTCCAGGTGCTTCTGAATTTGCAGATAAGCCACTTTGTCTAAGATCTTGAGGATATAAGGGACAGTGGTGATGGGCCTAAAATTGGTGGGGATGTTGGGGTCTAGATTTGTACTTTTTAGAAGAGGCATGACCCAAGCCTCCTTGAGGTTGCTAGGGACTGAGCTTGTTTTGAGGGAGGCGTTGATTAAGGCTGTAATGAAAGGTGCCAAGTTGTTGGCGCCTTCCTGAATGATGGCAGTTGGGCAGGAGTCCCCTTGGCACCTGGACGGTTTGAGGCCTTTTATGATGCTTTCGACTTCTTTCATTGAGACAGGGGTGAAAGAGACGAGGAGGACAGGTGAGAGTTTTAGTATTAGATGGTGGTAGAGGGTTTGCTCTTATGCCTAGGCTGGACTTTTTCAGTTTGATTTTAGATTGTAGCATGGCAATTTTGTCTGGCTTTTTGGATTTTCTCGCACCAGTCTGCATCTTTTCCACAGGTTGCTGAAGGTGGTGAGGGGATAGTGAAGAGCTCTTTGTTCTTGATTTGGTATTGTCAATTATGGTGTCAATTCTGTTGTCGTAGGTCTCTTTTTTTAGCTCTGAGGATGGCAGTTTTATAGATGGTAGATGCTGCCGTATTCTGTTGGCTAGATTAGGGGTTTTTCTCCAGGTGGCCTCCGCCATGCATTTGGCGTTCCGCAGGATTTTGAGCTCAGGAGTGAACCATTTGTTCAGGTGGGCTGCTGGTTTGGCTTTGGTAAGTTTGATAGGAGCGATACTGTCTACGGCTGATTCAAGAATTTTATTGTAGAGGTCAGCAAGTTTATCCACATCTAGATCAGTGTAGTTTGCAGGGGCCAGGATGCTGTGGATTAGGGGGCGTAGGCTTTGCAAAGTGATGTTATGGTTACTCCTAGAGAGGGTTTGCGGGATGGTAGCTGGTGCGGTATTCGCTGCGCTTTCCCTTGGATGGAAAAGGAGATGAGGTGGTGGTCCGACCAGGCAATTGGTTCATTTTTGAGGATGGCGGTAGAGCAGTTGTGGTCTGCCAGCCAGTCCAGGGTTCTGCCCTTGCTGTGAGTTGGGGCTGAGACCTTGAGCTTGAACCCGAGTATTTTCCAGGGAGAGCGCATTGGCATCATATGGGTTGCCAAGGCCTAAATTAACATCCCCAGGAAGAATGATTTGAGTTCCTGGTTTAGTATTCATGGTTAAGAGGTCGGACATCTCTTCTTCAAAGGATGAGATGTGTCCACGAGGTCTGTAAATAAGGTGCATAAGGACGGTTTGCACATCGGAGAGTTGGAACTTAACTGACTGGTGTTCAGCGGAACGGAGGCTGGGTGAAGGGATCGCTCTAAAGCCAACGGATGTTTTGGCGATAAAGGCCACTCCTCCTCCTTTTCCTGAGACTCCTTAGTATTGAGTAACCCTCAGGGATGGCCAAGGACAGAGCTGGGCCTGCTGCCTGATGCAGCCAGGTTTCAGTGGCAGCCAGAAAGTGAAGGTTGTTCGCGGAGATAAGGTCTGCAATGTCAAGCACATGGGCGACCAGAGACCGGGCATTGATGAGAGCACCTTTGATCAGAAGGTGTTCAAGTGCACTGATGGAGGTTTCAGGGGTGTTGTCCATGATGAGCGCGGGGCTGGCTAGTGGCAGTTTGGGATGGGGATAGAGACTGGGGAGTTTTTTATTGGGTGACCTAGTAGGTAAGAATCGGGAGCCAAGTCTACAGTTTCTGTCCTTCGCTGGGCATGGGTGCCAAGGATTGGGAGGTGCAGCAAAGTGGCGGATCCATTCTATGGGGCTGAGAGGATGGCTGGTCATGGGTGCCTCATTATGGCTCTGGTGGGCAAAGGTCATGGTGAATGTAAGGTTTGGGTGGGATAATGCGAGGCAGGAAAGAGAGTCGAAATTGAGTATGTGAATTATTGAGGCAATGGTTAGTATGTATCTGTAAGGGGCTGCCATTTACACTTTTGCGTTCAGAGGTACGAACTGGCCATACCCTATTGACAAGTCTAGTTCAGAAAGTGGTGGGTCACAGGTAATGGCAGTGCACAGGGCTAGGCTAGATCAACAGTTAGAGGTACAAGGGTAAATGCAGTACACAATACAGGACTAGGCTAATTCAACAAGTAGAGGTACAAGGGTAGATGCAGTACACAATACAGGACTAGGCTACTTCAACAAGTAGAGGTACAAGGGTAAATGCAGTACACAATACAGGACTAGGCTACTTCAACAAGTAGAGGTACAAGGGTAAATGCAGTACACAATACAGGACTAGGCTACTTCAACAAGTAGAGGTACAAGGGTAAATGCAGTACACAATACAGGACTAGGCTAATTCAACAAGTAGAGGTACAAGGGTAAATGCAGTACACAATACAGGACTAGGCTACTTCAACAAGTAGAGGTACATGGGTAGATGCAGTACACAATACAGGACTAGGCTAATTCAACAAGTAGAGGTACATGGGTAAATGCAGTATACAGGACTAGGCTGGCTCACATGAGGGTGTTGTGCCCGATGGAGGCTGGGGCTCAAGGTAAAGTGGGAATCTAGGAGAATTAGCAGTGCCGGAGACAGTAGGATACAATGGTCACTAAGCTAATTTAGGCATAGTGCATAAATGTTCTTAAGGTAGGGCGGTTAGATGCACGCAGGTAAAAAGGTGGGCAGCAATGTTAAGACAGGGGTCTGTGGAGCAGGTCATGTGGTAGCAAGGTTCTATGAGCTGCTTCTGTTATGAAGCGGGGAGGTTTGTAAATCACTCACCCAGGCCGCTGTAGTGATCGCGTGGAGAGCTCTGCAGCAGCCTATATTAGGTGAGACGAAGAGGGGTAGGCCACGCGCAGTCCATGCGCGTAACAGGTGCAGAACAGGGCCTTTTCCCTGCGGGCCTTCTCCCAGGAGGACCGGCTTCCGCCTCGCTGGCGGATGCTGGAACAATGGAAAGCGAAGCGTCTCCTAGCAACGGAGTGATGCTTTCGTTGTGGTGGCCATTTTGGAGGCAGGCCATCGTACGCGGAGCTCCACCAGCTGATCCAGGGATCTTCAGTGAGGATCATGCTCGGTGGATGGCTACCGCTTGCTTGCTGGGTCTGCCACTGCAAAGGGCAACATGCAGGAGAGGGGGGCATCCAGATGGCGGTCAGCTTCTAAGAGGGCCGCTGATTCTTCCCGTGCTGATGTACGTGGGGGGGCTGCTGGGAGGGGCTGCCTGGGCTCCTGCCCGCACAGCAGCTAGTTATATATGACAAATATATCTACGTTATTGATTTAAAAATGAAATCCATTTGAGCATGGAAACTACACTGGGCTTGTTGCTTGCTTCTTTTATCAGTCAGGTCACCCCCACCGCCCACCCCCCGCAAACAATAACATTTCTGCGAACCCTGAGCTATATATACTCCTTTGGAGAGCCTCATCTTTCCCCTGAGTAGATAACAAAATCTCGTTCTTTCGACTAAAGGACATAGCTCCTCAACCGTGGTCCATGCGTGTCAAAGTGCACCTCGCTCATAAGGGAAACACCCTTGGGTGCCCAGTAAGTTGGAGCAGAAGGAACCATAGCAGCACCCCCACTTGGGAGAAGTTGTTTTTGTCCGCCCGGGCTCCACCCTGGCTAGCCTCTGCCCACTTAAAGCCTTGATAGTATTTTTTTTATTGCTTCGGCCGCTTCTGATTTTTGAATTTGGATATTCTTCTGTGACGTCTGCATGTTTCTGCTGCCCAATGAGTGTTTTCGCCATAATAGTTGCATTGTCTGTGTACATTTCGTAATGTTAATCCTACTGCTAAATCTGGCAGGTATATATCCAGGGGTCATGAACCTGCAGCTCACCAGATGTTTTGACTACAACTGCAATGATTTTTTTATTTGATTGTTTGTAATGTGGATAGTTTGAGAGCAGATTTACGATGAGAGGGGGCACAATAGCGCAGTACTGTTGGTGGTGGAGTGCGGTGTTCTTATTCGTCCAGGAGGTGTTGTTGAAAGAACCATGTTTTTAGAGTTTCGCAGACCTGTAGGATGGTGGGGGTATTTCAAGCCTTGGCGGGGACTGAATTCCAGAGGGTCGGGCATGGAAGGAGAAGGACTGCTTGCCGGTCTTCTCTTTATGGGCTAGCTAAGACCATGTTGATAGTTTTGCTCTGTGAGGCTCGAGAGCCTCCAGAGGTATGGCGGTTGGCTGCCAAGCATGTTGGTTTTCCTTTCGAGGCTACTTTTTTGGCAATACGTGCAGTTTTTAATAGGATCCCGGCAGGGAAGGGGAGCCAGTCATGGTGGCGCAGTGTTGGAGAGATGCTGTCAAATTTGCAAATGTCTGTAATAAGGGGGGCTGTCTTGAGAGGGTCAAGTGCACGGCTAGAAGGCCAGTAAGATGGACGTTTTCTCTCTCGCTGTGTGAGCTCATAAGAGCTTCGACCTCTATGTGTACGTTATGCAGAGGGACAACGGAGTTGATTTTGTGGCGATCTGAAGCCGTGCAGTTTGTGTGCTTTTGGAAGGAGATGCTACTGTGAACGATGAAGCCCAGGGATTTGGCTGATTTTGACAGTTGAGGGTTGAATCCTTCCAGGCACATGCCTGCAAGCCATTTTAGAATGAGTTGCTGCTTGGTTGGGGTGACCGATGAGAATTAATTCAGTCTTGGTGGGGTTCCCTTTGAGGTAGACATTTGCCATTGTTTGGAGGGCAGACAGGCATTCACAGAGGTGAACGATGCCCCTGGGGCCACGGACCTGAAGTTGTTGTCACTGTACCGATGGATGACTAGGTCGGGCTCCCTTAGTAGAGTTCCTAAGGTTTCCATGCATAGATTGAAGATGATTAGGGAGAGGAAGGTACTTTGACGGACCCCACACGGAACCGGGAGTTGATTGAACCTGAATGAGCCCATCTGAACAGCCTATGTCTGCCAGATAGAGAAGACATGAACCAATTTAGGATGGTTCTAGAGAAGCCCATCTAGTCAGAGATTGGGGAGGGGATTGTTTAATTGTAGACAGTATCAAAGGCAACCGGGAGGTCTAAGATGACGAGGAGTCCCAAGTGCCCAGTGTCTGTGAGTCGCATTGCATCAGTCTCCACTTGGATGGTTGCCATATCGGTGCTACATTTCATTTGGAATACGGATAAGACATCTCGAAGGAGGTCAAGTTGGTCGAGTTTGGCAAGTAGTTGGGTTGCAACTACTTTCCCGATAAGCTTCCCAAGGAATGGGCCGTTCATGATGAACCTTGGCTAGATCCTATTTGTCAAGCAAGGGCTTTTTGAGAAGGGTTTGTATGAGACCTGTCTTCCATCCATATACGATTGCACTGAGGAAGGCATTCACAATTCTGAGGAGTGTGTTAACTGATGGACCAGCTAATTATTTAATGAGGGAGGCTGCAAGGAGGTTGTCTGTGTAAGTGGAACGTTTAAGGGAGTGAGTGTGGCGGAGAGATCATTAGGCAAGAGGAGGGTGAAGTCGGTCAAAGAGGGCAGTGTTTGGAGGGGGTTGCATTGAGGGGATCTGTCCGGTTTAGAGGCTTCGATGAGACCTCTAATCTTATCCGTTTTGTTGATGAAGAAGGTATTGATTCTGTTGCATTTCTCTTCTGAGGCCAGCACCTCGGGACGGATGTGGGCCTGGTGCACAGCTTAAGTACTTTGAATAAGACTTTGTTCTTGTTAGAGGCTGCCTCAAAGGAGGATGTGTAGTAAGCTGCCTTAGCCTCGGAAATTATATGTATGCGTTAAGTGCACAGGGGTTTGTGGGACGAGCGATCCTCTTTGCTGTGGTCCTTGCATTCCAATTTTCAAGAGATCTGATTGAGCATTTATGTGTTAGTGGTGACATCGGGTGTGTACCGAGGGAGGAAAGGTTTGGCCTCGGGTGTGTACCAGAAGAGGAAAGGTTTAGCATTGGGTGTCTACCGGGGGAGGAAAGGTTTAGCATTGGGCGTGTACCGGGGGAGGAAAGGTTTGGCATCGGGTGTGTACCGGGGAGGAACGGTTTGGCATCAGGTGTGTACCGGGGGAGGAAAGGTTTGGCATCGGGTGTATAAGCTTTACGGCCATGTGGACATCTATTTATTCTTTGGTGATGTGGTTGAATGCGTTTCTCCCTGTGATGTGTAACGTTGTGAAGCAGAACATTCTTGAAAGAGCGGCGCTCGATAAAACGTTCATCCTGCACTTTGTGGGGCATCCTTGTGTGTGATATGAGAGTCGGGGTTTTGCGGTGTGGACAGTCCCGCCAAGGAGGTGGGGCTTTGAGTACGAAAGGATCAGAGAGGGGCTAGGTTGAGTGTGTGGTCTTTGACATGCATGGGGGGAATGGGGCATGTGATCTCTTTGAGGTCCTTGGAGTCAGTACGAGAAAACAGAGTCACATCAGTGTGTTGCAGGTTGGGGCAGTGCAGTTATTAGAGTAGAAGGCCATTGACAAGGTGAGAAGGCTGGAGAGGTCACTACTGACATTACCACTCCCTTGTGGGGGCCTCTAAATAAGGTGGAATGTAATTGAGTCATTGTTTGAGATGGGGAACCGGCATCAGAAGGCTTTGAAGGAATATAGTGCAGGGTGGGGATTACTGTGCAGTCTGTTTTATGGATGACTGCCACGCCACCCTCCAGTTCTTCCTACGTGGCCAGTATGTTGGATACAGTAGCCACGGGGTAGAATGATGTCAAAGATGTGGTGCGGGGATGATGTAAATAAAGGGTGTTGATATCATTGCTAGTTGTGAGTTTGCTGATGACATTTGGGTTTGCCACCACTGAGCAGGTACTAACCATCTTAACAGGGCAGATGCAGATAGTAGGTGCATGTTGCCAGGGTGTACCAGGGAATTTGATAAGGCTTACCATGCATGGTAGTTGTCCAAAGCTGCTTTGCATGTTCCTGGAGAGGATGCACGTGGTGATGTCCACCTGCCTACATGGTGTATGACGGACAGAGGAACGGTTCCGTGGCCATTTTCAAGACCTAACAGGAAGTCTCTTTGGAAACCCAGGCAGGACATGCCCTGTGATTTACTAGTTAAGGGAAAGGAAGGGGGTGGAGCAGATATCACGTGACTTTGATCCACTTGAACCACTTGACTAAATGCAAAAGACAAGAGGCTTGAAGGTTGCTTAGATTGGTGGCGTGGGGGGTTAAGCAGCAAACTAAGAAGGCACCAACAGATTAGCAGTGATTGACATGTGGGTGGAGCAGAGGTCATGTGACTTAGATTCACTTTAAAACGCTAACCAACTGTAAAAGAAAAGAGGCGTGCAGGCTGCTTAAATACCAAAAACAGTCCAGTAAAAGAAGATCCATCGCCAATGACTGCTGGCTAAGACTCATGGGAGTTGTAGTCTCAACCTGAAGAGTCGGAGGTTGCAGACGCCAGCATTAAACTATAGGATTCCTTTTCCACTCCTTGTAGATGACTGTGCCTTTCCTCTATGTCTCCGTGCACAAGGATGTTCTCTACAGCAGGACCGCTGAGCTACAAATGTAAAATTCCTGGCGTCCAGGCATTCATGAAAATGGCTCAAGTAATAATTTTGTGACTCTAATTTACCCTGTGCATCAACTCAAGCTGTTATACGGCAGTCACTGTGATTACTCCTATCAGACCTTTTCAATGTAGAGCGGAGAGTGCGCACATTCCAGGACTTTGAGCCTATTCGTCCAAGCACTTTCAAAGGATTCTCTTCTTCACTCAGATGTGTTACCTTGGACATTGCCGGTCTTAGAACTACTGGATTCCATTTCAATTCAGTCTTCTTGGAGGTAAACAAAGGATCCTCTAAAACACGCTGGCCAGTATAGTCAATTCTGAGGGATCATGGGAGTCCTAGTCCAAACCATTTGGAGAGCCGCAGTTTGCTAAACCCCTGATCTAGATGGTCTATACGTTCAGTTACACCATCACAGACACCAATTGTCTGGTATTGTATTCTCTCTTTGTGTCCTCCACTTTACACTTGTATCCTTTTTAAGGTGTAACACACTTGTGGTGATTTTCTGGAATCAAGACTGCAAATTTGTCTTACCCCGCCTTTGTTCTTCATCACACCCGGGTGACACACATTATACAGGGCTGTCATTTTTCCCACTTTTTACCAGTTGCAATGATGTGGTAGGCCAAATGTTCATGCAACCTTCTTTTAGCAGCAATCTCCAGTGTTAATGAATTCTTTAGATTGCTGGTAAATTCTATCTATATATTCAACAAATCTAATGGTATGGACTTTATCACACAAGAATGAAAACTTGATATGAAATTTACCATTTCAGAAAATATTCCCATGGGCTTGTATTTCCGCAATTTTGATTACGGGGGAATCATTTAGACTTTTAAAGGAAAAAGTCTTGTTCAGGGTAATAATTGCTCTCTGGCCGGAGTGGTATTTTACACTCTTTGATAAGTGCGCCCCTTCAAAATATGTGCCGTGACACTGCACGTTTAAATTAAGACGGGGTCATGTATGTGGAAGAGGTGTTATCTGTATTGAATGTTGAGACACGCCAGTGGCGCATGTAGAATGCCCCCGACTGAGTTTCCTTAGAACTGTCACTATGTCTGTAGTCACAAATTAAAAAAAGAAGGGTTCATGTCTAGAATCGACCAATCATTCATAGATAATCAGTTTAATCAGTTTAATGCCCTGACATTTAGACAGTCTATAACATCCAACCGATGGTTATTCCTCAGGTGTGTTCGCCGCTCTTGGTCCCAGAAGCTGCCACCGGCGAGGATGGGGATATGATATGATATGATATGGCGGTGGTTCATAAGAAGCACACTCTTTTGCATGATGTTGATGAAGGTGCAGAACTCCTCAGTAACAGCATAACCTGATTATCAGTGATCAGTGGCACTATTTCTCCTACAGACTCTGCTCAGCTGGCAGTGATGTTTTACACCCCAGGTGGAATGTTCCCGCTGTGGTGCACGTGCCCTTTCCTGAAAACATCGTCCTGGTTTAGTTATCCAAAATTCATCCAAATAGTTTACTCCACATCCTTAGATTCTGTCCTGCACCTGCAATAGTCCATGACTAAGGGAATGGCTTCCAACTCTGCACCTGTTATTCGAGGATGTGTCTTGCTGGAGCTAGGAAGAATGTGGCGTTTCCCTGTTTCGCATTGGAACATCACTATTCGATTAAAGGCACAGAGACTAGTGCTGTCAAATTTCTTCTTAAATATTTCTTCAGAAAAAAATCTGATATCAGCAAAGAAGAAGACTCAGAAAAGCTGTAAAGTTACCAACTGCAAGTAAATAGGGGCTAAAAGATGAGCTCAAGCAGAGGCCATTGCTGCTGAGAAGTACTTCCGGGACAGCAGCAGAATCACAGAGAGTCCCGAGGCTGGATTATGAAGGGCACTGGGATCGGTCTTCAAGCATCACCCGCAGCACTCGCCAGCAGGATGGGGCGGGACAATCAGAGTTTTCTGCTTCCTTTCTGACTCCACGCCCACCTAAATAGCAGGCGCCTGTTTTTCTGAAGTGCCCACCAAAAGTGTGCTTTTACTGCCGCAGGACATCGGAAGCATGATCACAGGGTAATCAAGGTTATTTGCACCAGAAATATGTTCTCTACAAGAAGAATATTGCTTTTATTATAAGTATCACTTCTCATTTGCTTTGCGGCCTGCATTCTCTTCATTAACCCGAGAAAGCTCACAGATCGTCTGTGATGAATCAACTTCTGGGGCCCCAGTGGTCCAAGGATGAATATCGGTTTCTAAACCATCAAGCAGCCACACAACTCTAGTACCTCAGAAGGGATGCAAAATATTGGAATACAAGTGAATTATAAGACCTCATTGTCAAATTTGGTAACGTGGATGGAACGGCAGGCTTATCTTCGAGGGTTGTGGATCGTTGGTTAGTTGTAACACAGCAAAAAATACAATTATTACCCAATGATAAAAGGGACAGTCCAGTCAAGGTTGTAAACAAATATCTACTTTATTATTATCACAACAGACAGTTCTAGAAATACTACGAAATACAACCCACCCTGTATAGGAATGCAGAGGACAGACAGTTTTAAAGAAGAAAAAGGATGCACTCTGGATACTGACTGGAGGGTAGTCGGTGAAGTAATGAATCACAATAGTTCAAGGATGCTTGTTTTCAACACAAAGGAAGCAATTGGTCTTACAATGTCTCTAGTGGTCTTCGGAGAAGGACCAGGGGGATAGAACCACAATGTACCTTGTGCTGTAGCTGTTCTTGGTGCTTGACAGGGTCGAGTCACCTGCAGTGCACTTTGCGGGTTCTGCGACATGGTTTAAGATGGGAGACAGCTGCGAGTATCAGGCAGCAACCAGTTCGGCAAGTAAAGCTGGACGTATGGCTGCAGGCTGGCCTACATGGTGGCTCGGGGTCAGGAATTGGTGTCTCAGTGCTGCTCGGTGGTTCTAGAGTACTGGTCGAGACATCTCAGATGTCTTTAAGCGACTGCAGTGAAAGACCAAAAGAAATATCAAGGCTTGTACCACCAAAAATGAAATACGCCAGTTACAAGTTCAGAGGTACATGTACAATTTTAATAGGCAGATATCTATCTGGCTCCCAACACCTCGCAGTGTGTTCCAGCAGACACTGTGAGAGGAGAGACTGCTGGACATTATAAACACATCAACTTATATACTCTTTTCCACAATCCCGGTTACATCGTCCAGCCCCTTTTCAAGATAACAATTCACTAGGGCTCATACCCAGTTCACATTGCTAATACAGAATCACATAATGTATACATTGTTCAATGTTTCCCTTAGACATTAGACATGCTTTTCTGCACACTGCACAAAATACAATGGTAACATTTGTTTTCAAGCTTAAAGTAACTCCAGCTTCAAGAAACGAACACAAAGGATTTCTGCAAAGGCAAACGGTTTCAGCTATTCAGCATTCTGTTCCACTGTTTGAACGAGGATGAAGCTGTTGGTACAGACAACATCTAAATGGAGGTTCAGTTCAGCTCCAAGGTTTCTTAGTGCAGGACAAACATTCTGCTTTCGGCAGCCTCAACATGTTGACACAGTACAAAGTTAATTTTTCTCTGCTGGAGCCGAAAACAGAGTTTAACATGAGACAGAAAGCAGGAATTACTCAAAATGGCGGATGATACCTAAAATGGTGGCGTAGTCAGTTTGTTTCAGGTTAATTTGAATGCAATTTTCTGTGCAATGCGAATGTGATTAGGCCAATGTTCATTATCAGGCGGTATTATGTGAAATATGGTTTTACAGCAGCTTGACAGCGGTCAGCATTGCAGTCGGTTGCAGATCGAGGAACCCAATTAACTCAAAAATGACCTTTAAGGCAGACGGTGGTGGATGCTGTCGAGGCACTTCTCCCTGCTTCTTCAATGGGCTTGTGTCGTCCTTTAAGGGGGACGGACCAAAGCTTAGGAGTGTCTTGGCCTTGGTATCGGTTCAGAGACCTTTTGTCCACTTCCTATCCAGGAAGCTTGCTGCAGAGCCTAGCAAGTCACGCCGTGTGATGGATGGGTACTGGGACTGGAGCTGCTGGAGGGTCCTCTGGATTCGGTATGTCCCTCTGTTCCCTGGGAGATGTTTAGGGGAAGGGTTTTTCTTCCCTCTTGGAGTTCCTGGCCTTCCTTCACTGGCGGAAGATGTAAGGCAGACTGTACCTTCAGCCAGGGTCCAATGATGAGTGCTTCCTTCTGCTTCTGGTGAAGCCTTCAGATGATCTGCCAAAAGAGGGAATCCTCCCTCTTTTAAACCAAATGGGCCTGATGTGCCTACCTTAATGAACCAATCCTGGGTCCCCACCAATAATCTCATGTATACGTGAGGTCATAACCAGAGTGCCTTGCAACAGAAAAGGTAAAGGGTTGCAATGCTAAATCCCACCCATCTTCCAGTCTGTTGTTGATCGAATGGTCTCTCTGGTTGATGGAGCTCTCTGTGGTTCTTGATTAAAGGGGCATGTCTCTCTTGAAGCTGCGTCGAGACTGGACTCTCTGGCTCCTGCAAACCACATTCTCGTACCTTATGAAAGGGGTCACGTAAACACGCAATCCGAGAACAGACAGCTCACTGTCAATTGATAGGGTGGGCAGGAGCTGGCTTCAGGTTGAAACAGTTGCATATGAAAGGTTGTTGGTGTTTCCTGTCTCCTTTGTTATTCTCTACAGCCAGGTCCCATGTGGGCCTGTTTGAAGTACACTCTAAGTGTATGTTAATTATTTTAATTGCTGCCACTAGCTGCAGGCCCCAAGAAAAGGACAGGACAGATCCATGGAGCCTTTCTCCATTAATCAGGCTTGCCATGGCAAGATGAAGGTTTGGTCTTCATCCTTCTGCAGATGCATTGTGTACTCTAAATATGACGGGGGGGCTGAACATTAGGCACTGTCCAACCAGAGTACACGGGCCTATGCATATGTTGTGTGGTGAGCATTCTCTGGAGGTCAATATACCATCAGTCAATTTCATTTAAAATTTCAAAAAAGCCCAGGCGTGCGCACACCCACCCGTGCGGACGGTCGAATTCCTCCATCGGCTTCATTGCAGGTTTAAGGAAAGGCTGATCTCGTTCCTGCAGATTAACTGGAACCGCAGTTGGTGGCCAAGCGTTCCATACACTTTCGGTAAAGCCATGGAAGGCTGAGTGCATTTAAAGGAAAAAGCTGTGCAAAGCAACAATGTGACGTGGAGTAAGGGGAGGCTTAGTTTGAACATGTGTAGTGCGTGTGGGTGGCTGGGAAAAGTGTACAGTGTGTTTTGGTAAAGTGAAGGTACAGGCCTGGAGCAAAGAAAGGAAAAGGAAAAACCTCAGGGCATCTTTCCTACAGATAAACTGATGCACGAGCCTGACACACGTAAAGAACAGCTGTGTGGTGCTCACATCAAGCAGGGCACGCTCCTTGAAAGCTCCTTCTATCACACTAAAAGGGTGATGAGCATTCCTGTCTCACTCACTTGGTACTGTATAAGGGCACTTATCAGCTGCAAGAACCAGCCCAGAAATGAAGCCCAGTCTAATGGCAAAGTAGTGAAACGCAGAAACTGGCTGTGCAGTCCTGCCTTGCTTACTGACATGTTCAGTGACACCATGAAACAGCAAGTGGAGAGGAACACTAGGTTTGCTATCTAAGGAGTGACTGAGGACAGCGGTCTGCAACCGTAGACTTTCCAGAAGTTTTGGACTATACGTCCCATCAGCCCTAACCACTACAGCCAATGGTGAAAGATGATGGGAGTTGTAGTCAACATCTGGACAGACGCAGGTTAATGATCATGAGAATGATATGTTATTTATATAGCGCCTTAATCCAAAGTGCTTTACAGAGCACATATTTACATACAATATCACCCAACTGAAATTGGTACTCATTTATTGACTTCGGAAGATGGAAAGGCTGAGTTGGCCTTGCCGGGATTCGAACCTGCGGCCTGCAGATTACGCTCAGATCGCAGCAGCGAGTGCTCAACCCACTGAGCTATGTTACTGGCTGATGACAATATTGGGACATGAGAGTGGCATGGTTCTTTTGGGTCCAAAATGGCACATTTTCAGCAGGTATACTTGAACCTTATATAAACCTAAATAGTAGCATAAAAACAAACTTCTGGTTTGGGACCGGGGTCTGTACCGTGTGGTTCTCCAGATGTTTTGGACTACAACTCCCATGATTCATTGCCATTGACAATGCTGGCTGGAGCTCATCGGAGTTAGAGTGCAAAACATCTGGAGAGCCAAAGGTTACAAATCTCTGTTGTCCCGGAATACTAATTACTGTGTTAACATATATGATCTGATGATCAAATCCTTTATTTTCTTGTGGGGTGTGCTTGTTTCCCATAAAGGATATGTGTTCACTACATATGTGACGTGGATGCAATCTGTAGACCACGTACACAAGTATAATGCCCAAATAATTGTCTCATGCTCCATTGATTAGCATGAAGTATTGACTAATTCACAATATATTAATTCTGAACTGGGCCAATTAGTCAATAATCAGTGTTTGAGTGCGTAAATGCCAGTGGGGCGTGGAACACATCATAACTGCTGAACCCATATGCATGCATTAGTCATGACCGAACCACAAACCCTCACCCATAATGATAGGCTCACAACTTGTTTCAAGTGTTGGCAATAAAAAGGCCGTAGGATTGTATGGGTTATGACAATAACAATATCACATATCATGATGGTATCATACTTTTGGGCACCGGGTCCTGAGGTTACCCCCTCGAACCCGTGCCGCCTTCTTGTGTCCCACGACTTGTTGTGGGCACCGTACAGTGCCTTGTACTTTTTCTTCTCCCTTCTTTTGTAGGGTGGGTGGGTTCTGTGGTTAAGAAGCAAGAAGATTTGGAAGACACTGAGTAAACAGTGAACCTCCTGTTTGCTTGGGTCCCCACTCAGGGTCACAAACAGATTGTGTTTACTCTGAGCATGCTGCTCTCATTTATAGGACCCCGGGAGGCCCTGGGTCTTTGTTGTGCATGTGGTGGGGGCCGCTGTTGTCGCAGCACCCTTCCCCACCCCTCCCACCCACAGCCGGATAGCCGACTGTCTGACCCCCTGGTGGGGCAGATCTTTGAACCTGGGCCCTGCCTGATGGTTGTTTCCTTATGGCGCTTAGCACCTTGCTGTTTGGAGGAAGGGTGAGATGACTGTTCGCACCTTACCCTTCCATGGCTTTTGTGCTGCTGAGACTGCATGTCTTGTCTCCGTAGCTGGGGGGAAGGAGAGGAGCAGGTGCGGGGGGCTTGGGGCTGCCCCTCTCCCAGCTGCCGATGGTAACAGCAGTTACCCTGCCTC
Organism: Ambystoma mexicanum; assembly: GCF_040938575.1. Lineage (NCBI taxonomy): Eukaryota > Metazoa > Chordata > Amphibia > Caudata > Ambystomatidae > Ambystoma > Ambystoma mexicanum. The sequence continues at coordinate 56,668,721 of NC_090923.1, forward strand.
GCTTGTGGGACGCCCATGCAAGCATTGCCCACAACTGCGTGTTTACACTTTATCAGAATTTTAAGCAGAATTTACCATTTACTTTTCTTTTTGTCTATTTTTCTATTTAATTACAGGCTAATTGAGGACAATAAACAACTGTACACTGGAAAATATGTATTACTTTCAGCTACTAACCTTGATAAAGCCTGCCTGGGGCGAAACGTGTTAACACAAAAGGTGCACACCTTTTCTCTTTAGCAAGCAACGTTTTAAAGAAAATGTTTATATTAGCAAATGCTTATTTTCCCTGTGCGCTCTCCTGAGTTGGGAAAGGCAGCCTAGAATTAAATATGTAAATGTATCTGACTTTACGTTCTCTGCCTGTGATGTCACGTTCCACTGCATACTTCAGAGTCCCCCTCCCCCCACTTATTGCAGGGCTCGATATGGAAGTGGGAACGTACCGTGTGTGCCATACAAGGCAACGGACTGGCGTGTAGAGCCGGAGACCTGCAGCGCGTGCCAAGGACTGGAACTGGGGCGTTATGGAACATTACGAAGGGCGCTAATTAAAGCCCTCGGGACTTTAGAAGTGTAACCTGTGCACAGTGGGGTGATGTAGACAGGGAAGTGAGTGATAAGAGGAGAATCATTGAAAGTTCAGGGTGTGATGTTAGTGTGCTATGCGTGCCCTTCACCACCTCAGAACTCCCCGGTCAAGTGATCCCCATGTGCACGGCCCCCGTGCCCGTTGGATCCTCGTTTCTAGGTGGAAGCATTGCCCCCCCCCCCCCCCCCCCCCGCTGCACCCCTCGCTGTGAAGGCAGGATGCTCCCGGCTTCACTCATTGGCGGGGGCTGTGAATAATGGCCTTTCATAGTAAACTGCCGTCATATGTGTGAGTACCAGCTTCAGACTCGGTGGGCATCCTTGCCAGGACCTCGCTTGAATATGAGCAGCCTGGCACACTTTATCCTGGAATTAAAGTAGGGACATGCCCCCGCCCCCCTTTTCCATGCCGCCTGATCATTACTCTAGAAATTGGTTGGTCATGTCCCCCACCCAAACTGTTTTGGGGAAACGCCTCCTCTATGCCATAGCGCCCTCCGGTAGGGTGGCACGGCCTGTTCACCGGCTGGAAATGTGAACCCCGCCCGGTCTTGAAATACATCCTGGTCCCGACGCCCTCCCAGAACGCCAGGGAGTAGCGGGGGCTGAACACTTTCAGAAAGATGCCTTCCGCCCCCACCATGGCTGAAGGCTGGAATCCTAAGTGGGGGCGGGGTTCATTTGTAAATGGCCAGTTGATATGTAGTGCTAATTGCTGGCGATTATCCCTTTTTAAGGCGCTGTCGATTGGGCCACATACGGGAAATTAGGCGCACACAGAGATTACGCGATTTGCCCAGGATCACCCTGTTAGTCACACAGAGAAGCCAGGACACCGATTTACATGGCCTGTGTGCACAGTTCTGAACATTTCCCCCAAGCGCATTTTATGCAACATTTCCAAACGAGCAGGATGGCTTTGAATGCCGCGTGCCCACAGTTTGTTTACAAGAAAGGATGGCATATTATGGCAGACACGTCTCTTTCATGCTTAATATTGGTCATTTTGTCTGGTTTGAGCTGAAAACATGATTAACATCAGTCTCCAATTCACGTGCAGCTCGTGTTTCTTTCAAACATGGCAACGGAATCTTTTTAACGGGGACCTCCATGCAATTGTGCGATAACTCTGTATGATAGCTCTGCAGGTTGCGGCGCCTGCTACAGAGAAGTATGTGTGCTCTGTAGGTTACAGTGTCCAATCCTAACCGCGCTGTTGCTTTTCTTCCTTCCGAGGGCAGCAACGCGACGACCGTTCTCGCTGAAAACTGTATATTGTTTTCTGTGCAGTGTTTGCCGATATTGGCTTCATGGCGCTATGAGACTCTTTTACAGTACTCGTTCCATCGAGCTCAGATGGACGAAGGGCTGAGTTGCCTCTGCTTTGATTCGAACTCAGAGCCATCTTTACCGGGGGGGAGTGGAGAGGGGAGGGGAGCGGATGGGTTCAAATGGGGAACTTGCCCCAGTCCCCCTCTTTGGAAGAGACGAGCGCTTAGCTGCCTGATTCAGAGCTGACAGTTCCCATGTTTTATGAAACATACACCTATCATGAGGCACATTGCGCTTCTGAGGCTCTGAGTCTGCTGCCTGGCTAGTTTACAAGCACGCTGCAATCTGATCAAGAACTCCTGTAATGCATGTTGTGTGGTCACTATAGCACACGTCGTGTTGCCCCTCCACCTTTCTGTCACGCGCAGTAACCAAAGCTGAAATGCATATTCATGGATGTGAGTGCCGCTATCGTTCCGGAGATAGCTCAATGTGTCAAGCACCTGTGGCAGAGATCTGTCTTCATTTGCCAAATTCCAGAAATGCTGTGCTGACTCAGCCTTTCCACTTTCTGAGGTTATGTTTGTGTGTGTGTGCGTGTGTATAGACACACTTGGGTTATAGTACACGTCCCCAATAGTGCTTGTGATTAAAAAGAAGGTAGCACCAGTATGGTGCAGTTCTAGAGCTCCATTCCTCCAAACAAGAGTCCTAAAACATGGAAAGCCAGCCCAGTGAAGAGCATTAAGGGTTAATCTGGAGAGATGACTGCTTACACAATGCCACAAGTGTTGAGCTTCATATCGGCTCTGCCACCTGATGATATACTGATCCTGGGAACATCACCTTATCTCGCTGTGCTGTCTTCTGTGGAAAGGTTTTCCATGTCCCATTCCAGTGTCATTTCCTAGGGCATTGCCTGCTCTTTCTTGTTATGGAGGCCATTGGAGCGGGTGGGGTCTAAAAAGAAGAGAGCCCGCCGACTGCCACAGGGGTCTGGCCAGATTATTTTCTGGTCTGCTTAATTGTAAATTGCCTTAAACACATTTTGTGTGTCAATGTCCACCTGCACTTAATAACTAGCAATTCACAAGTCTGTGTGTTGGGTGCTTGCAAATATTTACAATACAGAAATTAAACCCAGATAGGTTTATTAGGCACTCATTGAGTAGTATTCTGGTGCCTGTACACTTGATGTTGGAGATAGAATCATTCTACTTTTGGAAAATATGTTGCTAAGAAGATTATGTTTTTAAATATTGTCAGGATTGATTATCATTTGATTTGTGTAGTTTCAAAGTCTAGTCTAAAAAAAGTGTTACTTCACGAAAGTAAAACAGGTTCAAATAATTGCACTTTGCTTTATGACAAGAATTGAGAAACAATGTGGCCAAGTGCAGGAATTGATTGCATACTGGGATCAAATCCCAGCTTCACCTCTTAAGCAAAGTGTGATACTGGGAAATTCATTTAATCCCATGGTGCCTAGCCTGTCAAAAAGCCAGCCTTTTAGTAATTCTAGATCTCCAGGCCCTAAGAATTCTTTAGTTCTGATAGTGTGCTCTTCTGAAAAGCTTCAATCATGGTTTAGTTCACTGTTTAGTTTATTCGGATATCATAATAGTGACCATTAGGATAGGGAGGGCACAATATGATGTGTTTCCCGATGACTATTGGCCGCACCACCTGAAATGCCAAGGCTCTCTTGCCATCTCAGCGTATCTTCTGATGCATGCACTTTCCTGGAAGCCTCTAGCCCGCGCGCTCCACCGATGCTATGGTAGGCGTTCTTTCTTGGCTGCTTCCCATCTGTCCCCTGTATCCAGACCTGAGCATGTACACTTTCTGGAATACTGCTAACCTGAGCTCATTGTCTAAATTGTGCAATATGCACCTTTTTAGTTTCGGCTTTTAAGTGGCAGCGCCACCTAGAAGCCGAAACTATTGCATTTGAGTGCAGACAGGGAGGAATGGTATGCGAGCAGGGGCACAACGCCTGTAGGCGCTGCTTGGTTATTTAACCATCCATTCACTTCCCATGGCCATGCTAATCCCTATGGCAATTCCAACCCAATTCCCGCCCCTCCCCACCCAAAACAAATCCTCATTGGAACTCTTTGAGCTCTCTTTAATCAAGCCTTCCACTCGAAGTGCCAGCGACTGTTTTTTTTCACAGCAGTCTTCTGGGAATGAATGACTTAATTGGAGCTGTAAACCTGGGGTAATACAAATGTCTTAACCAGATCTGCCTTCAGCCCCTTTATTTATAAGCAATATTGTGCCTGTCCCTGGAGTCCTGTTAAAACAAGCATTGCCAATGCCAACATGTTTGACTTGTGTATACGTATTAGGCATTGGCCAGGCACTGCGATTAGATGCCCAGGTACTCGCACCATTTTGCAGCTGCTACCATCAATAGTGAGTTAATACCACTACGGCTGTGCCTGGCAAGCGCCTTTCCCATGCCTACACTAAACCCCACACTGTTGGCATTGCCAATGGTTGTTTAAACGACTACTGATCTGCGTCCTTCATCTATACTTCAGCCTGTGCACCTTCCCCGTGGCTTCTACTGTTAGGTGCTCTCCACTTAGGCTAGAACTCAGCACCCTTCGTGTGGGCTGCCAAGGGTACCCTTGAAATGCAACTTGCTTCTTATTCTGATTCCGGCTGTGATCAATGGTACAAGGGGTCTTGAGGAGCGTACCCTGTACCTATTTCAATTGCTGCCCGACCAACACATCAAGCTGTAGCTTCGGTTCTCGTGGGGCCCAAATGTGTCTATGGCCCGGCCCAATATCCCTTAATATGGACCTGAATAGACACTTAACAAAGATCTAAGCAGCAAGTGCAAAACTCAATGAGCTATCTTCACGAATTTTGGGTTTTGGATCCAAGGACGCTATGGGTATTGCATGGGCTTATGCGTACATGCCTTCCAGTGAATGTTTCTTTCAGCCAATTGCTGTACCAAAGTGTGTGTGTGTGTGTTGGGGATGGGGGAGGAGGGGCGTCGGGGGACATACGTGTATCTAACCTTCTGCCAGAAAGCTTTGTCCCTGGGAACAAACTCGCCTGCCCTTTTCCTGGAAATAATAAACCAAAGAGAGCTGAAATTGCCCGACTTCGGTAATTTACCACAGGGCCCTGTGGAGAGAACGACCGGAGAAAAGTTAATTACAACAGAAGCCTGGAATTGGATGGGGTGGGGGACAGTGGGGGTTCTCCCCGGCTCCACAGACGAGTCACAGCTGCATATTAACCAGGAATAAAGCAGGCCGGGAAAACAGAGGGTTTAATGGCCGCAGAGACAAAGCCCGTGCGGGGAGGAGGGTTTAACGCTTTCGGGGACAGATTGCAGAGAAAGCCCCAAGCCCAGGCGGGGCTCCCCCTCCCGCACGTCTTTTTAGAGTGCAGTCTTCTGTCGGGCAGGTAATGTATCACGTTATAATTGCACAAAACACTTTGCATAAAAGATGCAAAGTTGAGCTACATGTCCCGCTCTGATCAGCCTTCTAGGCGCTACGGGTGGTTGAGCAGAGAACTCATGGTTAGACAACGCTCTCAATTGCCAGCTCCCATGTGTAGGAAACATTTATATTCCTATTAAGTTCAAGAGGGACATCCTGATTGCCAGTTGGCCTCCCTAACGCTGATGCCTACATAAGTGCTTCCTCCAGACAGACTCTCACTGACATTCTCTTTGTCATTCCCTCACCAGACCTATAGACCCCTCACATGGCCTCGCCTCTCTCTCCTATCTCTTCCTCTCCTGTGGCATTCAGTGGAAGGTCCTCTTGGCCTTCTTCTACTCCCCCAAGACCATCATTAATGTCTACCCGAATGGCACCGTCTTGGTCCAGGGCCCTCAGTCCAATCACTTCCTTTTTGATAGACGTCCCCCGCGTTTTATCAACTTCCTTCCCTCTCCCGCTACTCCTACTGGCACCTCTCTGGCTCCTCTGCCACCTCCTTCTTCCACCTCCTTGCTGGCCTCTCTGCTACCTCCTTCCTCTGCCTCCTCTCTGGCCCCTCTGCCACCTCCTTCCTCCGCCTCCTCTCTGAGGAGTAGCTCATCTTTCCGGAGTGGGTCCCTGCCTCTGTCTTTCCTACGCAGGCTTACTCCTCCTTTGAATGCCTGTTCTGCAGGCTCTCTATCTCGCCTGCCTCTCTCTGACTGTGGCCATCATCTACAGGACACCTGGCCAGGTAGTCCTCTTTCTCTCAGAGTGGGATGACCTCTCCTCTTCTCTCCTTGCCTCTACCTCTCAACTTCTTCTCCTCTGAGACCTCAACATCCACCTGGATGCTTCTAATCCCTCCTCTGGGATCTTCTGCAACCTCTGCGACACTCTCTTTCTCGCATTCTACCCTCTGGTCCGATGCACACTACCGGACGCACCTTGAATGTTCTCATCTCCTCAGCCATCCCCCTCTCAAACCCTCTCACCACTCCTCTCTCTTGGACAGCCCACTTTCTGCTTTCCTCTCACCTGACACTCTCTGTCACCCAGGCTAAGCCCACCCCAGCACTGCCACCCACCTTCTCGGTCATTCTGCCCATGAAGCGTGTGTCGGTTGATGCCTTTGCCTCTACTTTCTCTGCTCCTCCTACTCCTGGGGGTGACTCACACCTTGATACAGCCTTCTCTAATCTGCATCTTGCCAAGTGCAACACTCTGGACATCCTTGCCGTTGGCATGAGAATCCGTCTGAAGCCTACCTCCAAGTGCAATTCTTGGTATGACTCCGACATCGCCTCCCCGAAACGCAAGTGCAGGGTGGCTGAGAGAAAGTGGAGGTTTTCGGGTGCATCCTCTGACAAACTGGCCTGCCGTCTGCTCCAAAGGCAATACAGACTCTCTGTCCTGTCCAAGAAGAAAGTCCACATCCAAACCTGCATCTCTGCAGCATCTAACAACAAGCCCAAATTCTTTAAAATCTGCAAGGAGCTGGCCAAGCCTTCTACAGTCTCCACCTCTCCTGTTCCCTTCCAGGCCTTCTGTACGGCCCTGGCTTCTCACTTCACTACTAAAACACAGGATATCATGTCCCCACTCTCCTCTTCTTCTCCCTCTACCGCTCTTGCCCCCCCCTCCGGCCATCTTTCCCTCTCCTCCTTCTTTTCTTCATCTTTCTCTCTGATAACACCTGGCGAAGTTTCAAGACAAGTCCGAAGTATGAAAGAGTCATCCAAACAGGTGCTCCCCTGCTCTCCCAGAACCATAAAGGATGACATTGACACCCTCACTCCATCCTTGACCGATCTCTGCAATCACTCTTTCGCCACTGGTGCTTTCCTCTCTCTCCACAAGCACTCCCTTGTGCACCCCTCCTTAAAAAGCCGTCTGTCGATCCTACCTGTCCAGCTAACTATCGCTGATCCCTATCACTCCTTTCCTGGGAAAACCTCAGAAAAAGTTGGTCATCTCCCAGCTCACTCTCCACACTGAAACTGTTGGCTGTCTCCATGACCACCAGTCCGGTTTCAGAGCAGCCAGAGGCACCAAAACTGCTCTCCTGAAAATCTGTGAAGATCTGCTCTCCAATCTTGATACCAGCACCCCATCTGTTCTCATCCTTCTTGCTTTCTACATGGTCAATCACACCATCCTGATCAATTGACTCCGTGTGAACCTGGGCATCACAGATCAGGCCCTGGCGTGGCTAACCTCTTTCCTGCTGGAACGGCCCTCCCAGGTCCAACTTGGGTGCTTTCTCTCCACCACCTCTCTCTCTCCACATGTGGTGTTCCTCAGGGCTTTAACTTCTCACCCTGGCTCTTCAATCTCTATGTGGCCCCACTGGCCCACCTAATCTCCACTTTGTGCTCTAACTTTCAGTGTTAGGCGGATGACACACAGCTCTTTTTCCGGATCCCAACATCTACCACTCCTCTCTCGCACATTCCAGACTGTAGATCTACGATTCAGGATTGGTGTGACTCCAACAATCTCTGCCATAATGCCAGTAAGACAGAGATCCTTCTCATTGGGACCACTGCTCCTGCTTTCCTTCTCTCACTCAGGCCACCCTCCTTGGGCCTTCCTCTGCCTTCCTGTGAGGCACAAAACCTTGGTGTCATCCTCGACTCCACTCTTTCCTTCTCTCCTCACATCACAGACCTTTCCAAGAAGGCCCACTACCAGCTGCAACTCCTCAGAGGTACACATCCTTTTCTCACTTTCCCCCAGAAGCTCATTGTTTCCAGAGCCCTGGTTCTCTCTAGACTAGGCTACTGTGACAGCCTCTTTCTCAATCTGCCTTCCTCTACCTCCCTCACTCTGCAACTAATCCAGAACAGGACTGTGAGACGTATCCTTTGCCTCATGCCCCGGGACTGTATCTCTCCAGCCCTGAAACCTCTCCACTGGTTCCTGGTGGCTGCAAAGATCAAGTTCAAGATCCTCTGCATCATCCACAGCCAGCAGAAATGACATTTACGGTCAGGTCTCCCCATTAACTGTGTATTAGCTCCAAACAAAAACCTTTGAAGCCCAGGAGGGCAGGGCATGATCACATGGGCCAGCCAGATGTCCTGATCAGGCCATAGAAGAGAAGCAACCTAAGAATGGGTGGGGGAAATGTGAAACTGAGGGACTTGCATTGCCATTGACTAACATTGAATACATTTTCTAGAAATAAAA